>NW_027287627.1:502500-932500 GCF_022747635.1 Hetaerina americana
ATCAACAGCACAATCGATTAAATGGATATCTGTAATGAAATAAACCAAACAATGCATAACCCATACTTTATTCCAATCCATAATAGAAAATCTATAAAATAAATATCCATTTATGGATAATCCGCAATATGAACTGTTGATAAAAAAGGTTGTCCTTTACATTGATATCAGTGCAGGAATAATCAATGAGTCAGTCATATTTATGCAAGGATGTTCAATAAACTGTATTATCCATGACATGGAATTCTCTTTGGGTATAATCCACCATACAGTTAATTAATAAAATGGATATTCATTTACAGTTAACCTACCACCTCTTTAATATCCATAAAATATCCACATTGTCAATCTGTAAAACTAACATTTCAAAACTTTGAAAATTGATATAATATTTTGAATACCACACAAACCCAAGCACTACGTGGAAGAAGAAGCACCTAGATGGAAATTGAACCCCTGACCTTTTGGCTGGCAAATGTAGACATTATCCTACCGCCAATGAGTCTGGTGACTGGACATAATCCAAGAAATAGATATTTTACAGAGATAATGCACAAAATAGATATCCGAAATTTAAAAATCAACAGTAAGTCCAACAATTGTCAAACAGGAGTCACATTGTTGTCAATATTGCTGGTTCATGGCTGCGCAAAGCATTCTTAGTCATGATACTCTTCCTGACTCTTCTGTATATCTCTAAACCATCTGAAAAACTGGTGAGGATTGAGGAGAATCCCTTTGAACCTCAAAATCTTTTCACTAATCTTCTGAAGAGATTTTTTAAATTTAACACAAATCTTAGTAATTTGAAAATAATGATTGATTCCATTTTTGTGTGATGCTGTTGGTGCACAGAGGTTTACAATAACAATTTCCCCGACGCTTTCACAGCTTAGAGATCACTGAGAATGGTTTTTTGGCAAACCTTGGCCATTAGTTATGAAGTTGCCCTTCCTGAGATTAATTCATACCTAATTAGATTTGTTTGGTCATATTGACCTCCAGGATGCATCTGGCAGAATTATTGTGGGCACATTTAATAGACACACCTCATACTTTTATTTACAACCGTGTGGTTCTTGAGAACAGACTCAATGCAACTTGGAGTATAAGTCACAGATATATGGCATCTCCTGTGTGAATTTACCAGGATTGCCTCAGGCTGTTCCAGTAGAGAAAACTCTTCATGAAACTTGGTAATGTGTCTTTTGGCCTTCCTTTTCTATACATAATGGCAATGAAAATTGAATGTTTTCTTACTCTTGCTACAAGAAGGAACTTCTCACTGCTAGGAACCAGCAAGTCTCTTGAAAGGACTTTGGGCAAAGGAAGTCTCCATGCAATGCTTGCAATTTAGAGACTTCCTGATATTGTACATAACTATATGATTTCTTCAATGATATTCTACTTAGTAAGTTTAATGGCAATTTTAACAGACTTATCGAAAGTAAGTTGCATGCATTTTGGGATTGCATTAAAGGTGTTTAAATTTGCTATCACAGAAACCATGTTCAATATACTCTCCATCAATGTACACCATTTTGTATTTCTTCGGTTTACCAATTGTAACAAATCTCTGTGAAAACAAACTTTAAAATGTATGATTTCACCTTCATGAGTATTCTAAATATGACTCCTTCAGGCTTGAAGGCAAAATCAACACTTTTGGCATTTAAGACACGCATTTGGTGTTTTTTTTAGAAAGGATATGGATTTGTATCTACAATTTGTTCCTCTCCCCACTTTGTCTAAATATATGCATGTGAATTATCTCTGTTTGATATGAACATCTCTGATGTATTCTCCAAGATAGGCCTCACTTTTGTATTATTTCTTGCACACGTCACAGAAGTAAATTAGAGCAAAGTGGCCTTTTGCATGTGGCATAATGTTCATCCCAATTTAAGAACTTCTAATTACAAACAAAGCATGTGAAAACCCCTAAGTGAATGCAATTAACTTCAGCATTCTGTGTGACTCAAAAATCACTGCCTAGAACTAAAGCTGCAACCTAGGATAACACATTGGTTTACATTTTCTCTTGCATATAATTTGAATAGAAAGTAGTGCTTAATAATTACATGCATATATTCCATAATATGTGCAATAAATACTAATTTGAATTCATTTCATACTTCAAACAATAAGAACTATTATGTGGCAGACTATTTATCCCATTTCATTGAATTTTAAGACTGAAAATGGCAAGATTAGACTTCCAAGTCTGGTCAAGGTAAATGGTTTTTACACTCCTAGATTATTGCATTTGAATTCCACCTTTAGCAAATCAGTTAATTAAAAAGATTACCATTGTGGCATACCCCAGTTTCTTGTATTTATCAGTCCTAACCTCTAAAGATTACAGCATCAGGTGATATTATTCAGACATAATTCATTCGTATGAACCAGGATGCATCAAATTGGGACTACATATGCTTTAAACAGAAAATGGAGGCTGTTATTAAAGCCATTGAGAGATGCACATCGCACGAATTTGTTGGACGTGATAACACAAAAATATTGGTGCAAAATATTTCATAAACATTTTCATTTTTGTAATAAAAGTTATGAAAAATTGTTTAATTGCCAATATTTTTATATAACCCTGTAATTTAATACTTAACATTCATCAGTAAGTCATCTTATCTTCTGTAAAAGTCAAATTTCTCTGGGAAAAAAAGATTCACTGATTGTACAGGCACAGATGCTTTTAATTTTTCAAGATACTCATATACATCTTAGAGCAAGTCTAAAAGTGCCGCCTCTGCAAAAAACTCATGATGCTGGGATGAAGTTAAAAAATGCAAGGAGGTAACTCTGATGAGCACCATTCTAATGGAGAGGACTTGGCAAATTTTTTAAATGAAAATTTGAAGAGATATTTGGTTAACGGTATGAGATACCATAGGAAGGCTAAAGCGGGAATAAAAGGTGGCTGGGGATCACCTCTTGGATGGTGCTCTGAGCCAGGATGTTGGTAATGATGAAGGAAGTGTTTGATATTGGTACTATATTTACTCACCACAATTAGTCAATACCCCCTTTGTGTAATGACTTACTGATTGAGAATTCAACTTCAGTAATGGCTACAATATCATACATATTATCTAACCCCCATTCAAATTGCATTAGTCACACCAAATAATCTGTTTATAAATTATTCATTTTACGAATTAATTTCAGGGAGATGTTCAACAGCTGAGATCATTATTACAATTAGGGATGAGTGGAAAAGATGAAGAGCAACCCAGTATCAGCTATCTTACTATGAATCACCAGAAGCATCTAAGAGTAACATAGTTTAACTTCCCACCGGAAGGAAATTGTAATCACTGAAAGTACTATTCGCAAAGAATCTCATATACCTGCATATATCTCAAGGATTCAAACCCGAGTCCTCTGAATGATAAAGCAATACCATGCAGATATTTCTATTTTTCATAACAATGGTAATTTGAAACCTACAGGTTAAGTAATTTACCTTGTAATTTTTGGGTCTTTCATTTCGTTCTTTAAAAATTTGCATAAAAGAACGACTTTATTTATTATCCATCACCTTAAATGTGGAATGAATCTCATTTGGCTAAAAGTCTTCATATCCAAACCCAAAGTAAAAACAAGTTCTATGCTATTCCCAAATGAGTCGCATTTCTCCTATAGCAGCAGGATCATTTAAAATAATCTAATTTATGAAGTCTAAACATTTAAAATTTCTCCAAATATTCTCCCTTATTTGGCCCTCATAAAGAAACCAAGGGTGCTTTGGACCAAAATACCTCAAGGCAATCTTAACTGGAATATAAAATTCTGCAGAATGTAGCAGCATTCCAATCCCTATTTTCATGTAGAACTGGATACTAAAATCTCTATACACCCCAATTCACTTTCCCTAAGATGACAGCAGCAATAAAATCCCCAGAATTATTCACCAAGAAGTGGAGTTTACCTTTGTGACATTCCGGTATTGACATTTAAAGGAACTTTTGTAGATATACCTTTACTTCTTCTAAACTTAATGCTCTATGACTTATGATTCCCTATTGTTTGTCTTTCTTTCAATGGTATGGTGCCCATTACTTTTCTATCAATATACAATCTTCAACCAACTGACAAGTTAAAGAGGTTAACCTTATCCACCATGGGCTGAGAATCTGCATTCATTGAGAAGCCAAAGAGATAAATGTACTCTTGTAATGTCCTGTGCACAAAAATATTTGCATTTCTACCTTAAACTACCAAACCAAGTTCAGCAAAGAAATACATCTCATATTCTTATTTCTCAAAGAAATAAAAGACAGAAAACTTCATCATACATTCTTGCAGTTATATTTAGAACAGTTTTTCCATAGTCATTCTGGACTAATAGCCAATAGACACCAGTTTATTTCCTTATATAAACCTATCTTAGTGTTAAACCACAGTTATGGAAGCCGTTTAGGTGATTCTGGTATAGGTCATCTAATAAGTAAAACACAAAGAGTAATCAATGCTAGATTATATAATATTTAATTGAAAGATTTTCATATCAAATATTTCATAACTGTCATTCTTTATTTAAAGAAATAACATTAAAGAGCAGAATATGGTCACTTTTTTAAAAAGTTGTAATTAATGTTTTATGATGTTTCCTTGGCAGGGTGATAACATGTTCTCGAAGAGTTCATGAGTGTTAACTAATCCTTAGCATTCAATTATGCATATCCATTTTACATTGCATTATTAGTCTTTGAGAGAAAGATTTGTTAAATTAGAGAAAATAAGTTTTTAATTAGTTGAATTAGAGAATTTTACTTCCTTCTGCAGCTACCTGTATTTAATGATGGTGTTTGTTATTTGAATGTCAAACATGTCACACATTTATGCCTGCTTTCATAAGTATGTGGCCCAAATACCACTTTGTTTAAGAAATAGGAGTGAGCAATTTTGAATATATTTGTTCCATTTGCCTGTGATAATTTTGCAGGGTGTTTCATCACACGTGACCAAAGGAAATTGCTTTTAAAGAATGCTTTTGGACACATCTGGACACATTTCACCAGTGTGTGTCAACAAGTGCCTCTTTAGATTATAACTCCGATGGAATGCTTTAGCACACATCTTACATCTGTGTGGTCTTTCTTCCGTATGTGTCAACATATGAGTCTTCAGTGAACTTTTGGCAGTAAATACTTTGGAACATATCTCACATCTGAATGGCTTTTTTCCTGTGTGTGTCAATAAGTGCCTCTTTAGATTACAATTAAAATTGAATGCTTTAGAACATATCTTACATCTGAATGGCCTTTTTCCTGTATGTGTCAACAAGTGCTTCTTAAGATAACAATTGAGAGTGAATGCTTTGGAACATATCTCACATTTGTATAGCCTTTTTCCTGTGTGTGTCAACAAGTGCATCTTAAGATTACAATTAAGAGTAAATGCTTTAGAACATATCTTACATCTGTATGGCCTTTTTCCTGTAAGTGTCAGCAAGTGCACCTTTAGGTTAAACTTGAGATTAAATGTTTTGGAACATATCTCACATCTATGTGGCCTTTCCCCTGTATGTGTCAACATATGTGTCTTTAGAGTAGATTTGAGAGGAAATGATTTGCAACATACCTTACATTTGTGTGGCCTTTTTCCAGTGTGCATATTAATGTGCTTCTTTAAATGTATCTTTTGAGCAAAACCTTTTAAACACAATGCACATTTAAATTGCATTTGTCCAGCATGTGATAAATCGTGGATTTTGAATTGACTCAAATGAAGAAAGTTTCTGGAGCAGAATTCACATTGGTACTTCTTTTTCAGAGCATGTGCCAATTCGATGTGCCTTGCTAGGTCATTTTTTCTCTTAAATAGCTCTGAGCAAACATCACATCTAAAATGCATTACCTTATTCAGGTGTACATGAATTACATGATCTTTGAGAAGGTCCCTTTGGGCAAATACTTTGTCACATATTTGACAAACATGAAGTACAGTGCCTGTTGCATTCTCCACTGGACCTACTTGCTTCTGGCCATTATCTGAAAGATTTGAAGAAATGGAAGAAATAAATGAATAGTTACATTCCTGCAATGAAAAAGTTTCTTATCTTCAGGTGATATATATACAGATTTATGTACATAAATAACTATAAATTATCATCTTTAGATATATTCTTCTTTAATCCTCATAATGAAGGAGTTTCACAAAGTTAAATGTAAAATTGTTACCATTATTCATATTGTACTACAGCTGGTGCTTTTAATGAAATGTTCACAAGTCTTATTATATACATACTTAACACATTTTGTTCTCATTCTACCAAATGCAGACATGATTAAATCATATCATTCATTGAACATTTATATGAAATGAACAAATGTAAAATGCTGATGATTAGCTTATGCTTAGCTTAGCTTATGATAATTATCTTAGCAGATATTTTTTGCTCTATTCTGTGGTTTTATAAAATCCTTCCTTGGCATGATTTTTAAAAAATTTTCAAGCTACTTGACTAAATAATAAATGATAACTTTTACACCAATCAATTAAATTGAACTAAGTTTGGCTGTTATAAATTAACCCATTAACATACAAAATTATCTTAAAAGGGATGAAATACTGTCTTGCTGAACTTTCCTTAAAGTGTTCACAAAGCATGAAAACTTTTCAAGATAATTTCATTTTTTACTTTCGGAAGGAATTAAAATTTTTCTTTAAAAGAAAAGCAAGTGGGAATAATATTATGTAAAGAAAGAAATTCATATCCTAAAGAACAAGTAATTAAATGACAGAGATAACATGCCACTGCTGATAAGGGTCTGACGGGTCACCATGGCTGAGCAGTCTTCCATCACTCAGGCAAACTTGTCTCAGGCTCAGTTTTCTCGGGGCAGGTGTTGAGACCTTTGCGTTGACTTTTGTGAGGTATGATTATTTGTTGTGTCATCAAGCAAGCATTGAGTACACTTCCAAGCAATGCTTTGCTGTGCAGTTTTGAATTGAGAAATTCACATTTGAAACCTGGAATTCATTACAAAGGCTAATGGGGATGATGCCTTAAGACACACCAGAGTTTATGATTGGTATGAAATGTTTAATGCTGGAATCTCAAATAAGATGAGTGCCATATAAGACACCTGATGACTGCTCAATCCTTTTCTCAGGTGGCCAAAGTAAACAAAGTTTTGGACTCTTGACAGGCATTTAACAATCTTCTTATGAGCAAACAGGCAGGCCGTTAAGGTCAACATCATTGTAACACGTAACCTTGGAATGATGAAAGTCCATATGAAGTTGTTTTGAAAAGTCTTTAGCAAGAAACAGAAACAGACAGAAGCTGCTTAAGACACTTGGCTTGGCAATGTAGCTAGGAATGTATTTTGAAGATAATTAAGTAATTTTACCAATAAATGCAATACATTTTAAGTTATAGAACGAGTCCAGTTACCATTTTGTATGGACCCAGTGTAGTTCTAAACTCAAATAATCCTTAAAGAGAATAATTAAGCTAAAAAATGAACAGGCTTCAAAATATCATGATAAAACAAAGCCCTGCAGTGTGATTGGCTAATAAAAGGTCTGCTTGAAAATTATTAAAAATTTTGAATTTTTGTTGAATAAGTTTATTTGATTTTTGTTTTTTTTTTGGTGGTGTTATTTTAGAATTTATATTCCTTACTTAAAACAAAACTTTTGGCCATTATTTATGTTCAATTTATTATTGACAGCTGTTTAGATCAAAGATCATTTGGCTTGCATTTGATTTTGCTTTAAAAAATGGATCAAAGAATCTGTATCTAATTTTTTGTGAAAAACAAAATTAGGTGAATAAATGAATCACTATGTTGGCAATGACACATGAAGAAGCTAACTTGGACTATTGTAATGTTTATCAATGATAAAACATGTTCAACATTGATGAAGAAAAGTAAAAAGTATTGACCAATCATTGGATCACCGTTAGAGAATTTGCTGAGAAATTAAACATATCCATTGGCTTGAGCCATTTGATTTTTATGAATGATTTGAAGGATGACACTGGGTATTGCAAATTTTGTATTTAGATCAAAAATGATGTTGCTTGTTTGTATACTCTTGTCAAAAAACAATAAACTGATGATGTCACAGTAACCTTATTTCTCAGATCTGGTCGAAAGTGACTTTTTCTTGTTCTTAAAACTAAAACAGCCAATGAAAATATGATGCTAAACTAAGGTTGACGAGATAAAGACTGCATCAAAGTAGGATATTGCACAAGATCATAAAAAATGATTATTTAAAAGTGCAATGACAATTGGCAAAATGTTGGAAAAACTAATTTATTTCTGAGATTTTTTACGAAGAGGAAAAAATATATATATATCATGAATAAATAAATAATTTGTGAAAAAACACGAAATTTGTTTTAATTTTTAAATAACATTTTGCATAAGCAGAGAAGGTGGTGACTAAATTGGCAGTTTCATTGATCAGTTCGCTAAAAACCTTGACTAAGAAAGCTTAAAGACAGGGTGGAAAAAATTAATTGTATGCAGGGGCAAGTTTGCTCGGATAAGCGATTCTTCTTTTACATCAGGAAATTGATGAAAGTGAAAACACGGCAGAGTTCTGACCTCCCCTTACCTTGTGACAGGAACTCTTCCCCTTTAAGATGTCTTTCTTTATGAGGAACGTCAGCATCAAACTCTTCCTTTATGTTAACTTCCTCATCGAAGGACAAATGCAATTCAACATCTTCTGAGTAGTCCTGCAAAATCGAAGACATACATTACAAAAAAAATGTTGAAAACTAAGGTGAATGTTTGTTTTCCCGTGGATTAAAAAAGGGAAATGAAAACATTAAAATATGGTTTACAATTGCAAAAAAAATAAATAACAAATATAGTAATAATAAAATAACAAATTGTGAGTGTCCTTTCTTTGTGTCTCTATATTCTAAAAATCTACATCTGTGTTTTTATATATTTGTGTGTCGCCGATGAGCGTTCCATTTCGAAGATATTTTATATATATATAAATCAGAAAGATTAGATATGTAATCAGAAAGATTACAACTGCAGCCCGGAAAGATCACTTGAGATGAAGTAGAGAGAACAAGAAAAACATAAGTCTGATAGGATGGTGAGAATGGAAAGGGAGTATATATATATATATATATATATATATATATATATATATATATATATATATATATATATATATATATATATATATATATATATATATATATATATATATATATATATATATATATATATATATATATATATATATATATATATATATACATACTCTCACCATCTTAACAGACTTAAGTTTTTCTTGTTCTCTCTACTTCATCTCAAGTGATCTTTCCGGGCTGCAGTTGTAATCTTTCTGATTACATATATATATATATAAAATATCTTCGAAATGGAACGCTCATCGGCGACACACAAATATATAAAAACACAGATGTAGATTTTTAGAATATAGAGACACAAAGAAAGGACACTCACAATTTGTTATTTTACGTTTCGACAGCACGGCTGTCGTCTTCAGAAGACGACAGCCGTGCTGTCGAAAAGTAAAATAACAAATTGTGAGTGTCCTTTCTTTGTGTCTCTATATTCTAAAAATCTACATCTGTGTTTTTATATATTTGTATATATATATATATATATATATATATATATATATATATATATATATATATATATATATATATATATATATATATATATATATATATATATATATATATATATACATTCAAACACGAAATCCCGCCAAGCGGCGAATAAATACTCATATATACAGAAACAGATATAAGGAAAAGGGATAGGAACACATATAAAGGACGAACACAATAGAGGTGGGGAAGGCGGAATCAAACGGATCACAAGAGTAAAAAAATTTCCTCAACTGGGACTCGAACACCGGATCTTTCCATTTGCCGGGTGGATGCTCTTAACCTCAGGGTAAATTTACTTTCCTCGATAGCTCAAGTGGTGGACAGAAGAGAAAATTAGTTAGAATAGGACTGTGGAATGTAAGGACAATAAAAAGGGCAGTGAAATGGGAAAATGTTAAGCAAGAGATGGAAAGGGGAAATATAAATATTTAACGTCTATGTAAGGTGAGATGGAAAGATAGCGGGGATTGCTGGAGTGAAAATTATAGAATAGTATACAGCAGTGGGCATGAGAGCCAACGAGAGGTTGCTATAGTATTCAATAAAGAGGTAGGAAGAAGCAGAATCAACATAGAGTGGATAATGGAGAGATTATTACCAGCAGAGATAGAAGAAAAACCAACGAACTTGGTTATTATTCAGGTATACATTCCACCAAGCAACCATAAAGAATAAGAGGTTGATAGGATAGACAATCAGTTAGAGATAATATTGCATTGCATGTGCTCCCTCAGAAAAACATTTGATAGTGATGGGGAGTGGAATGCAACAGTATGCAAAGGAAGAGATGGTGATGAGGTGGAAGACTACAGTTTAGGCATGAGGAATGAACATGGGGAGAGAGCAGTTGATTTCTGCAGGGGACAGGGGTTAGTCATCACCAACAAACACTTGATTTAGAAATCACAAAAGATGCAGGTATACATGGATAATGCCAGTTGACTCAGAAAGGGTTGAGTTAGATCATATTCTGGTTAGACAAAGGTTTTGGAACAGTGTGATAAATTTGTACAGCTTCCTGGGAACGGATGCAGACTGATCACAATTTAATTGTCATGAAATATAATGTCAATTTCAAATAGATTTTTAGAAAGTTTAAAAATAGAATGTGGAAGCATCAAATGGTTTGAAAAGGAAGGAATATAAACAGGCAGTAGAGGAATTCATGGAAGATGGTAAAGAGTCAAGTATTATCAAAGAAAAATGGGAAAGTGTAGAGAAAGTTTAGTCTTAAGCCACAAGAGACACTATTGGAACCATTAACACAAAACCATGAATCATGGTTGAAATGATTACAAAGATGGATGCCTGAAGAAAATGGAAAAATGTAAATACACTGTTAGGCAAAATGAAGTATAAAGTATTAAACAATAATTTGAGGTGGGCAACAAATAAAGCAAAAGAACCATGATAGAAGGCAGTGCAAGGATAGGGAAAGTCTGCAGAGGAGTGATGAAATCAGTGAGCTACACAGCAAAGTTAAATCTTTATTGAGAAGTAATAGAGAGATATCTATGTTAACCACTAGATATAAGGCCAATAAGGTGATAGTTGACACAGGAAAGACTCTACCCAAGAGAGATTGGAGTATATAGAAGAACAGTAAGGATATTAAGAACAGACTTGTCAAAACATGATATGGAGGATAGCTATGTATGGCGTGGAAATGTGGTCATTGAAGCAGGAGGATAGATGTAGACTGGGGGCTTTTGAAATGTAAGTTAGGAGAAGAATGAAGAAGGTGAAATGGACAGAGAAAACAAACAAGGAAGTACTTGGTGGAGTGGGCAAAGAGAGGGATTTGCTGGGAGAAATCCAATGGAGGCAGGTAATGTGGATGAAGGGGGTATTGACCGGCAGTTTGATGTTGAAGACTGTAATTGAGGGGAGAATGTTAGGCAAAGGAGGAAATGCTTTCTTTTTGCTGACAATGCAGTGATTTATTGGGACATTCAAAGTAGCAATGACAGAGTCACGTTAGCTCACGACCTAAACGCAAACCAGACTTGGTGTGATATGTGGCAATTGGAATTATATTAGAAAAAATTCATAGTAATACATTTTTGGGAAAAAGAGTAACACTCCTATTTTAGTTCCAAAGTGAAGCAAACAGAAATGGGAAGGGTAGATACCTTTAAATACTTGGATGTGAAAATTACTCATGATCATCCTGAGGAAAGTACATATGGGAAATATGTGGTCGTGCTTATAAAAAATTGGGATTTGTAAAAAGAGTGCTGGGTAAATTTAATGAAATAGTGAAGGAGCGATGTTTTCTTAACCTAGTCAGACCCCACCTAGAGTATGCTGCCAGTATATAGGATCCTCAAGAGATGAATTTAATTTCGGAATTGGATTGAGTTCAGCGAAGGGGGGCTGGATTTGTCAAAAATATTGTTATGACCAAAGCAGTAGCGTAACTACTTTGCTAGAAAATTAAGGCTGGGATTAGGCCCTTTAAACAGCAGCATTTACAATATAGATTAAATTTATTAAAAACATTTAAAGATTGGACCTTTTCCGATGACATCAAGAACATAATATGAAACCTAACATATTATGGGTTGAGGGATCACAAAAATGAGATTGGAAAAATTGACTGACAGGCAGAGTTTTAAATGATCATTTTTTCCAAGAAGAGACCAGAATGCTTGTAATCAAAATCTTCCAGGAGTCGGCTCGACATAAAAAGTTTTAACCTACAAGGTAGCAACAGTGCACTGTTATACAATTTTATTTATATATTTTTTTTGAAGGTTTTCTTTCCTCATCCATTTGAAAAACCTTAACCCCCTCATCCCTTACCCTTTTCTCCTGCTGCTGGACCCCCTGCCACACACCTTTTTGGTGGCTTGCAGGGTATTGATGTAGATGTAGAAAGGGAACAAACAAGGGCGTGGGAAAGGGTGGGGAGTTTAGGAGAGGATTGCTTGTTTTTTAGAAGATTGGATAGGTTGGCAAGCAATTTGAAAGTAACTGAGGGACATTTGGGAAAAAATTTGGTGGTGGCATTATGATTTTTAAGGGCAGAGATCTTTCGGGATTAATCATAAAGATTCTAAGCCCAGGAAGTATGTGGTGCAAATTGAAAGGTAGGTTACTGCATCAAAGGAAGGTTTGGGAGTGTAGATATGTTTTTAGAATCTTGTGTTCAGGACGGATTCTGGAATCCTTGCTTGAAGAAAAAATAGTGTAGATTTGAAAGGAAATTATCAAGAGAGTCAGGATTATTGCAAATTCTATGTCCTCTTATGGGCAGAGAATAATGGAGCATTTGGTGTGATATGGGTGGCAACTATCATAGTGTAAGTATTGCTGTTTATTAGTGGGTTTTATTTGTACAGAGGTATAAAATATTTTGTTTATAAAAGTTACATTTACACCCAGGAAGGTGATATGGGAGGAGAAAACTAATACTAAAGGAGAAAAAGGAGGAATAATTGAGGTCAGAAATTTCAGTTTTCTGGGTATCAGTACCATGTGGCTAGAGGAGGATGATATCATCGATGTATCTGAGCCACAATAGAGGTTTCAGTGGTTGTTTTCACAGGAATTCCTTCTCTTTGAGACCAAGGAAGAGGTTTGCATAGGAAGGGCTGAACCTGCTGCCCATGGCATAGCTCTAGATTTGCAAGAAAAACTTATTGTTAAAGTAAGAGGAGTTGCGGGTGAGGATTAACTCCGAAAGGCTAAGGAGAAAATCTGTGCTAGGTATGTATGGCTCAGGGCATTGGGAAAGGTAATGTTTGAGAGCAGAAAGATCTTTGGAGTGAGGAATCAAATTGTATAGGGATGTTGCATCTATAATGGCTACATTTTAGCCTTTCCAATAAATGATAAATACAGTTACATATACATATATATTTATATACGTGGATGTATACACATACATATATGCATACATATAAATATACAAATACATATATACACATATATACAAAAAGATACATAAATTAATGATATAGCTAGATACAGTTAAATGACAGTAAAGATAGAGAACTATAAAATAAGGAAATAGCAGTTGAGTAGATTGAGGGAGCGTATACTAGTTACATTACTGAGGAAAATAAACTTGTGAAGTGCTCTCATATATATTATTGTCAATGAAGATTTTTTTATGTCATCTGGAAGATGTTCCAGCTTTACTATTAAAAGATTTGATTGATTTTATTAAGATGATGTAGGACAAGAAGTTTTTTTTCCTAGTATTTCTGTTGTGGGTTGAGCTGATAAAGGAGAAATTTTTGAATAGATAGTTGGGTGTTTGATTTTAAAGTATTCCGTAGAAAATTGAAAGAATATGTAAATGCCTGAGGCATTCTAGCTTTAACCAGGATGTTCTAGCAAATAATTTGGAAATATGATGGCATTCTCTAAGATTACATGTGATCTATTCACAGGAACTCTGGAGGTCCTTTGGAGTTTGATTTTCAGCTGGTATGAAAGGTCTTGGTATATTAAATCATAGTAATCAAAGTGAGGTAAGAGAAGCAAGGGCACAAGAAGCAACTTTAAGGAGGTAAAAGCAACATACTTTAACCTTTTCAGCGACAGCAGGGATGAGTTTATTTTTCTGCAGATAGAAATTGCATGATAACCCAAGGTAATGTTTCATTTATGGTTAAGCCTAAATTATTTACAATTTATGGGGATGAAATCTGTTATTTTAAGAACAGCAGTACATGTGCTGTGACAGGACTGAAAGCCTGATTGCAGAGGATCAAGTTAGTTACTTTTCTTGAGAAACTGAAATTTTTTCATTGAAGAGTCTTTGGTATGCTTTCAATGAAGGATTGCTTCTTTCCTGAGCAATGGATATGTTTCAGTTAAAATAGACCAATTAAAGATAAGTTATAACAGGAAGTACATTATGAAGTAACTCTTCCATGAGAATAGTGGAAATTCCAACAGCTTCATCTTAGAAGTGATTTTTTGAGGGCCTAGAGGCCTTCTATTTGTGATTGGAGAAATTTTGAATGAAATATACTCTTTTTTATCAGCCAAACAACATGAAACGCCTTAACCCTATCATCACTTTACTTCCAAAAATGATAAAATTAAACATAACCTGTGATCTTTTCTCAATTATTAATAAGATTCAGTCCACATCTCTTTTATTCCCACATTACCCCTCAATTTTGTTCATATGCCCTTAAAATTGACCCACAAGTAGCCCTGTGTTTTCTAAGCCCATGTCTGCAACATGCAACTGTACATGCTGCCATATTTTAAGACCCTTTAACTTGCTTACTAGCACAATGCAACCCGACCCCACCTGCACCACAAAGAACATATTGTCTCTCTACATTAAATTCTGCCCTGCCTTAGACATTGGTTAATGAAACACCACCTTTTCCCCCTTAATCAATAACTAATTCTATTTTACCAAACCCTCCATCATTCTTAATTATCTCATCCTTAATCAGCCCGTGTCTCACACCTTATCTTTAGACGTCCACTTCTCTGTTTAGCTGATTAAAATCCTTTCAAATCCTGCACGTAGCCTAAAGGTAAGAACTGCGAGATGACACATATCTATGTGCTTCTGTCATTATAAGCATTTGAGCCTTACCAAGCCCACAGAATAAATCAAACAGCTGGATACCTATCTTAAATTTGTGTTGGAGGGACAGACTGAATAACGAGATGTTTACACAAAAGTGCTAAAAAGTAAGAAGAGAAGGGGCAATGAAGTCATCACAGCAAACACCAAAAATTTGAAATTGTATCAGAATGCATCCAGCCCTATCAGCTTCACTCAGAGCACCTGATTAAAACAGCATCTCCACTATTCTGACACACCTTAACAGTCCTTAATTGGCACAAGCCGTCTATTTCAGTTTTTAAAACTAATCCTGCCTTAAAAGACATCATTATGGGACCCTCAGTTTCACTTAAGTAATTTTCATTCATACTCTATATGACTTCCCTAAATCTGACTACCTCCGGGAGCCTTTCAATTATAAAACATCTGCGTAATAGTTTTCTTCACTCACAATAGATAACATCCATTTTGAGGCTTTTCATCATATGATGGTACCAAAATTTAATTTTCCCAATTTTTCCCCCAAAATTTTTACACAAACCTTGTACATGTCATGCTACACAATAGCCATTACCTGCCCTAACAGTTTACTTTGCCATATAATCCTGGGCACACCTTATCTTCTCTTACAAAATGGACCAATCATTACATTCACCCATTTGAATACATCACCTATATCATGAGCAGTAAATCAATGCTTTTGCCTATTTCCTTGCCAAGGAGTTACATCTGTGGACCATTGCAATAATGCTAAATGGATGCAAAAATATAAGTCTCTTTCATTAACACTAATACCATTAATTTGGGTTAATAGCCTGACATTTGATGCATGACAATTAAACATCTGTTCTTCTCATGGCAATTATAATTTAGGAAAATTAAGAAGTATAGATGATGACACATATGCTCTTATTTTTCCTTTACCTCAAGAGCAGTTCCTTCCTGAATTGGAATATTGTGATCCACTTCTTCCAGGCTAGCTGGAATTTCAATCACCTCCAGCTCTTCATCATTTGACTTCTCCTTTTCCACTGAGATCTGCACATTATTATTAAAAATGTTGAACAATAATAAAAAAATAATAAAAAAATATGACTAGCAACATTAAAATTAAAGTTCAGTGCTCTATAAACAATTTCCATTGAATAAAAATGATTCTTATGATTGAAATTTGAAATTAGGCTGCAGGTCTTTTGTGCTAATATGTTATGCTTATGACATAACAGATTTTCATTTTAACCCGTGGGTTGCTCATTTACATCATCATATACAACAGCTAAAATATCACAGGAAAACCATTTAATAAGAGAAAGAATTCTCAAATGCTAAAATACATTACCTGTTTGCCAATTTGAAAATTTAAGGATGAGACTTTTTTAAAGATATTGTGTAACAAAAATTAATTATATCAGGTTATCATTGGATATGTATGATGTGAAAATGTAAATCTCAGAAATACCAGAATGACTGAATGAGAATTTTTCTTAAATATGGATTCATTCAAAATTATAAATGTTGAACATGTGATCCCATAACTTTCACTAAAAATGACAAGTTTTCAGTCATTTTCTGGCTAAATTTTGTTTCAATATTTAACTGGGAAACTACCATAGATTCAAACCTTACATGAATGAAATATTGTTGCATATAAGTATATCTTTTAAAAACTAGAGTATTGAAAACTCTAGCATAGCAATAAATATACCGCAATACAGAGGAAATACTTAAGCAATGCATTTTTAATATCCATCATAACTACTCAGGCTTGCAATGCACAATAAATGAATGCAAAGATATATTAATAAAAAAACCACACAATTAGAATAAAGTGGCCTCTAGTCATTCTAAAACACCTGCCCAGATAAAAATGCCACTGGATTCCTGAGGCTCACAATTACAAGCAATTCCCACAGCCTTCAATCTATTGAAAACAAGATATTCCCTGAAATCACTGGAATGCTTCCTACAGACAAACATGTCACATCTGTCATTTAATGAGTACTATTATTCTTAAAACTGAGGACATTTCTTTCCTGAAATATGATTATCACTCTAGCAGTGACCACTCCATGATTAGCAAAGTCCTCATCACTAATACTGGAGGCAACTTTGCACTCCCTCCTTAGATTTTCTTCCTCTGCCAAATATGAACAAAGAAATGGAATTACAATAATAAAAACATGACTAATATTTGTTGTTTTAGGTGTAACGTTATGGAATTTGCATAAGATAATGACATGAAATAAATGCCTTTGATATTCCACACTTTATTTAAAAGACACAACCCAGGTTTACACAGTGAACATCATCGTCAGGTGGTCTTCTTAGAAAGCAAAAATGATTTGTATACCGTCTAATCAAATGAGAGGGGGTTGGTCAGAGAGGGAGGGTGGAGGGTTAAAAAGGTAACAATGTAGCTTCATGGAATGATCCACCATTTAACTATTACCCCTTTGTCAAAATTCAATATAAATAAGGAGATTAATGTAATTAGAACATTGCTAGTAAAAAATGGCTATTTAGAAGATCTAATTGCTAAACTTTACCTTACCTTAAGCCACATTTACAAAACCAAAAATTTAGAAGATCCCATTGCTAGAAGGCCACCAGTAATCTATCCAGGGACTATTTCTCAAAATTTAATTAAAATAGTACCAAAAACCAAATAACAAATGTGATTTTATAATGGTTCATGCCTTAAGAACCTGATCTCTCTCACACACTAAAGACAAAGTCCCCATAAATAAACTTGCCTTTTAAAATGGTTTATGCCTTAAGAACCTGATCTCTATCACATACTAAAAACGAAGTCCCCATAAACTAGAGGAGTGACGTGTATGATTTCAAGTGCTCAGAATGTAATACAAACTGTATTGGGCAAACAGGATGGGAAATTTAAAGAAAAAATTAAAAAACATGTGTAAAATAAGAGCATAACATCTCTCTGTGCAAATAAACTCATCAAAAGTGCCCACAAAAGGGTATTTTTGACAGAAATTACTTACTTTGAAAATAAATGTCAAAGTCTTGATGCATTGGAGCAGTTGGAAATTTTGAAATGCACCCATCGCAAATATGTGCTAGCGAATGAAATTTTGTATCCGTCCCACTCCACACTCGTAAACCTACCACTATTCCAAGTCAACGATCGAGACCAGTGTGAAGAATTACAAAGTCAATTATTTTATTTCATTATAAAACATGATTATTTGGAAAAATATAAGCACTACTTTGATGCACCAATATCACATTTTAAGAACAAATAATAAGCAGAACCCTCATAAAATGTCTCTTTTGTTATATAAAATGTTTAGCCATTATGTTAGCACTGGTAGATAAAATTCATAAACATGGAAAATTATAATAAAATGTGACAAGAATTTTAAATTTGTTCTTACAAATATATTAAAAACTGTTTAAAAAATTAAAAATAACTCCTTTCCGACTATATCATTCATTTTAAGAGTAGATCTCAATAGAAAAATACCAATCAATATTGATAAATAAAACATATAAAATAGGATTTATCTCTTTTCCAATATCTACTTTCCACCTATTTGGCACCTGAATTTAGTTTTAATCCTTGCACAAATATGACGACTACATACTATTAAGCTGCACAATTGGTAAAAATAATTATATATGTAACTCCTACACATTCCGTTATGATCACTCAGTAAAAACTACCCACTTTTTGTGGCACATTTCACCTAATAATTCCTGTAGTTTCTTCGTGAGGAGGAAATTTCTACAAAAAAATACGGTTTTAGTGGCTTTTCAACAAGTAGTCATACCTACATTAAATTATTTACCACGAGATATAATATCACAGATGTACATACGTAAATTATTGATCTTTTCCGCTTTTTTTAAATATTTATGCAGCGTATTATTACTCTTTTATTAAATATTTTCACTCTTTTTCGAAAAAATGCCAGTATAAGTACACTCACGAATGCTCTTCCAATAAAAATTAAAGTATTACATTTTTTCCTACGTGCATAGTTAATGCATACAATATTCGCAATTTTAAGTTAATGCCCGTATTTGCCATTTGTTCATTAGACATTTAGGCATTTCTACAATAGGGAGGAAATTCATTTAATATAAACACGTTTGTTAACCCATATAACTTACTTTCCCCCACGCGTATCAAGGACTTTGTTCAGAACATTACGAAAAAAATACAAAAGTTACACACAACTCACCTTTGCGAGACCAATATTTCCCTCTTCCTGTTTCTTTTCCGCTTGCATCTCCAATATAAGACTGTTTTCATGGCATTGCTGCTTAAACATATAGAAATCGGTCACTATTTTAAAGCACTGATAGCAAATGAACCACGGGTTGCCTCCTTCCCTCACTACCTATGAAAATAAGATTATCAAAGTATAAAACCCCAAACATCATCTCTCAACGGAACTCTAATTATTGAAAGAGTAATGCAGAGGCTTTGTTTCGACCTAGAACCGGGCACTACCGAAATATTCGTGTTAAAATTACGATAAAAACGTCAATGTGAAAGTTACGCAAACATACAACGGATAGCCTACTTTCAATTCCAATAACTCTTCTATTGCTTCCCGCACCAGTTGCTCAGCATCGTCGTTTTCATAAAAAATATTCGTCAACCGACCACCACGGCCAAGACATAGTCGACACTTTAAACTTTCTTGTCGAGGCATTTTCGTAACACTTCCAGCTGTCAACAATATAATTACGTAAACAATAGATTCCGAAATGGCCGACTACATTTCGATGAGTCGTTCGTTCTGAATCGATTGTGAAATGCGATTTTAAAAATCGATTAGGTCTTGTTTTAGCACTAAATGATCGCCATATTCAAATAAATTTCAACATCTTAACATTATTTAAACTATCATTCAATAGAATGTGATGATTCCATTAAACAAATAATGCAATTAAAAAACAAAATACTGTAAATAGTTCTCAGTTCTCTAAATATTCGTCATTCAAACCCAACATTACATTATCTGAAGCGTATAAGCGTAAGAGTATATTTTATTTATTATTTGTACGTGAACTTACAATTTTAATCCTTTTAAAGTGATGCTTTAAATAGATTGCTGGATTTTTAGGGTTAATATTTCCAAAATGGGTCAATGACCAAAATGGAGCAATTTTTAATTAGCTAATTTATGTCGTAAAACATTGAAATTACCTCCTTATGTATGTGATGAACTATATAGTAATACTTAAACAGGACATATTTAGTTGCAGTTTATGAAATTTAACATTATAGCTAAAATAAAATAATGGTATATATTCTTAAAAATAAAATTACTTTGAACAAAGGTTCAATGCATTCTTAATATTCATAAACAACACGGTGTGAATGCCTCTATTACTTGTTTTCGGTAAGATTATTTAAACTGATAGTTCTTATTCTCAAAACAAATAATTTTTTTTCACCCTCAAGCCATATTATTTAGATACTGCCTTTTTGAAATAAGTTTCTATGAGAATAGGAACACATTACATCAATGTTTTCGCCGGCTGTAACGAAGTATATGCAAAATTATGTCTTTTTAAAAGGAGTCATACCAATTCAGTAAATGTGACAAATACGAGTATGTTTCAGTTCTTTCCCAAATTTTATATTCCAAAGAAAAATTGCCAACAAATCCATATGTTAATGTTCTGTGTTAGTGTGCCATGCATTAATAAACTTTTAGATATATATATATATTCTTTGAATAAATAGGTAAATAACAATATCATGGATTTCTCCTTCCTGTCTCAGATTTCTCCCAAAAATCCTCACACTTCTCCCTACTTTGCACTTTTTTGGTCGTTTTTTCTCTCTTCTACTTTATCTCGTCCATCCTAAATCAATACTATTTGCTAAAAGTCACTCATCTACATTAATATAATCTTCATTACTTGTATAGCATTTTAGAAACAGCGGGACGTGAAATACCGAATAATTATTTTCGCGTGTATTCTGAAAGGAACGGATAATGATAATGGCACTGTAGAACTTGTAATATATTTAATTACGACATCTGATACATGTTATGACAGTTATTCTTGAATGTTTTACATCTTAAAGAATGCTTTTTGTAAGTATTATGACACGGATCTTTGAAATGAAGGTGTCGCGTCCGAAGGGGGATAGTGGAAGCGACTACAAAAATAAGAGAAAACAGCTACTGAAAGAACACTGCGGAACGTTTATTAACACGCTGCTCAGTTACAGAATGTCCGTAGGTGCGGACGGAACAAGTTGCTGCTTGTCGCGATAGCTCTTGCTGCGGACTGCCAGCTAATTGGTTTATGCGCCTTCGTCTCCGCTCTCTAGTGCTGTCCTCTGGTGGGAAGACTGGGAAGACTAGTTGATAGATGAAATGTGGTGACCGCCACATCACCCCCCTTGCAGTGGTTAAGCCTTGCCAAAAGGAGATGAAAAGAAGAGACAAACAAGTAAAAACAAATTTACAAAGCAAAGTCCCTCAGATTCCGTGGGAACTGGACCCGGCGGCCACTTCGGGTGCTCACTGCTGGGGGCATAGTTGTTCTGGGCTGCTCTTCAGCCTCTTGGGATTCGGAGGGACTGGACGTAGTAGTCATCCTATCTTGATGGCTGTCATCTTTCAAAAAGAAGGCTGGCTTAAGTCTATCAATAGATACCGTTGACTCCTTCCCATTGACTCGAAGGTTGAAATATTTTTCCGTCCTATTTATCACTTCGAAAGGCCCATCATATGGTGGCTGGAGTGCACGCTTGGTCGCCTCGTGGCGCACAAACACTTGGGATGAGGAGGCCAAATCACGGTGCTGAAAAACGGCCTTCTCTCCGTGACAGGTGATGGGAAGAGGGTGCAATTGCTGCATATGACCTCTCAGCTGTGCGGCGAAGTAGGTCTCAGCAATAGGAGGATTCGTTTGGGGTGAGAAGAACTCTCCAGGCAGGCGTAATGGTTCTCCATACACCATCATGGCAGGGGTGGCCTTCAGGTCCTCTCTCCATGCTGATCGAATGCCGAGTAGTACCCATGGGAGGACATCTGACCAGCTTTGATCGGTATGGCACATAATGGCTGCCTTTAAATGGCGGTGCATACGTTCCACCAAACCATTAGCGGCAGGATGGTAGGCTGTTGTTCGTAGGTGTTCTGCACCGGAAGTCTTTGTTAAGTCCTGAAATAGAGAGGAGGTGAACTGCGAACCACGGTCAGTGGTTATTTTCTGCGGAACTCCGAATCGGGCAAACCATCCAGAAACCAGCGTCCTTACCACGACCTCCGCTGAAATATCTGGGATCGGAAATACCTCTGGCCATCGTGTGAATCGGTCAACGATCGTTAAACAATAGCGGAAACCGTTGGAGTGGGGCAGGGGACCGATGATGTCCACATGGATATGATGGAACCGTCCTGTGGGAAGAGGGAAACTCCCGACAGGTGAATGGACGTGGCGATGAATTTTGCACTTTTGGCATTCCAAGCAGGATCGGGCCCAATTGCGGCAATCTTTACGTAGGGAGGGCCACACGAAATGCTCGGCAACCAGCTTGACAGAGGTTCGGATGCCAGGGTGGGCAAGGGAATGTAGCATGTTAAACGCACCTTTGCGGAATGGGGCTGTTAGGTATGGTCGTACCGTGGTGGATGAAGTGTCGCAATATACTTCCACGTTTCCACCGGGGACCTTTAACTATTTAAGACACAAAGGGGAGTCGGGTGTCAAGAACTGCTGCATTTCTTCATCACACGTTTGGGAGGCTGCCAGTGCCTCATAGTCAATGGGGGCACTAATTGCTGTCACTCTGCTGAGAGCGTCGGCGACCACATTTTCCACTCCGGAGACATGACGAATGTCCGTGGTAAATTGGGAGATAAAGTCTAAATGACGAAATTGTCGAGGGGAGCACTGATCAGCCTTCTTTTGCAGGGCAAACGTTAAAGGCTTGTGATCGGTATAGACCGTGAATGATCTCCCCTCCACCATGTGGCGGAAATACTTAATGGCTTTGTACACGGCAAGGAGTTCACGTTCGTACGCGCTGTAATTTCGTTCACTTGGTGTCAATTTAGTTGTGTAAAAGGCAAGCGGCTGCCACTCTTGCCCGCATTTCTGCTGTAAGGCTGCACCGAGTGAAATATCTGACGCGTCTACGACGAGGGCGAAAGGAGCGTCGGGATTGGAATGGGCTAGAAGGGCAGCTTTCGCGAGGCTGTCTTTACAGTTGTTGAATGCCTGTCGCCTCTCCGCCGTCCAGTTGATAGGTTGGTTGCTCTTTATCTGCCCCGTGAGGGCACTGTGGAGTGGAGCCTGAAGAGTGGCGGCATTGGGGATGAATCGCCGGTAAAAATTCAACATGCCTAAAAACTGGCGCAGATCCTTCACAGTTTTTGGTTCAGGAAAATTGTTTACGGCACTCACTTTCTCTTCGAGAGGCCGGATACCGTCCGCCGTGACCGAGTATCCTAAAAAATCCACTTTAGGTGCACCGAACACGCATTTCGCAGAGTTAATCAATAGGCCGTACCGAGAAAACCTCCCAAATATCTCCCTCAGGTGTTGCACGTGCTCCTCATCTGACGAGGAAGCCACTAATATGTCATCGATGTAACAATAACAAAAGTCCAACCCTCTGAGTACTTCGTCCATGAACCTTTGAAATGTCTGTGCCGCGTTGCGGAGTCCGAAAGACATGAACGGAAACTCGAATAACCCGAAGGGCGTTATGAGGGCAGTCTTGGGGATATCTTCAGGATATATCGGGATTTGGTGATAGGCACGCACAAGATCTAGCCTGGAAAACACCGATTTGCCGAATAAGGCGTGCGCAAAATCCTGTATGTGGGGCACCGGATATTTATCAGGTAAGGTGCGAGCATTGAGGGCTCTGTAGTCCCCGCAGGGCCGCCACTCGCCGGTTTTCTTGGGGACCAGATGGAGAGCGGACGACCAGCTGCTTTCGGACCGACGCACAATCCCTAATTTGAGCATTGCCTCGAATTCGCGTTTCGCGAGGGCGAGCCTGTCTGGTGCTAAACGACGTGACTTACACGAAACGGGCTGACCTGGTGTGGTGCGAATATAATGCATTGTAGCATGTTCAACGCTATGAGGGACGCCTGCGGGTCTCGTGATTTCTGGGAAGTTAGCAAGCAATTCGTGGTAACGAGAATGACCGCTCACCGATTTCACTTGATTGGGAGAAGGTTGGGCGTAACTCCCGGGGACTGAAATGGTAGTGAGTCCATCAACCAATCTCTGGTTACGAATGTCCACCAATAACCCGTAGAATTTTAGAAAGTCCGCCCCAATTATAGGTTGTGACACGTCCGCGACAACGAAACGCCACGAAAAATTGCGACGGAGGCCGAAGTTAAGGCTAAAGGTCATCCAACCATACGTACAAATAATACTGCTGTTCGCAGCAAACAGCTTGTAATCAGTCTTGGAGCGGGGCCCTTTCACTTTGACTCTAGGAAAAACACACAAATCGAACCCAGTATCTACCAAAAACCGCACCTTGGTGTTTCGGTCTGTCACGTACAAGCGGCATGGTTTGGGACTACCATCGGAGGCCGCCGTCACCGACTGCCCTAGGGTTTTCCGAAGCATAGGAGCACGGAGTCGTGCACTTCCGGGCATCGGCGCCAAACCGACGGTGGTACCAGCAAACGTCTCTTCTCCCATCCGAATTCCGTGAGGACCCACGGGACTGGCTTTGTTTTCGGCTCCGTGAGCGTGAGCGACTCCACCTAGTGTCGCGATTGACGGACAGGGCAGCCACCAGGCGCGTCAAATCGTCGACGCGCTTCATCAGGGTGTCGATCCTGTCGTCAGATGCGCTGGTCGCCATGTTGGATACGGCTGCCGTTGTGCTGGGTGCGCTTGTCGCCATGTTAGGGACGCCTACCGCCATGTTGGCTACCTGTGACCGGAGCCATACCTCGCCGATCAGATCGGCGAGAACCGACAATCCGTCTAAATCGATGCCATCGTGAGCCGTCAGGATGGCCTGCATATTCGTTGGCAGGCGATTTAGCCACAGCGAACGCAGGAATTCCTCGTTTACGGATGAACCGGCCAAATTTCGGAGGTGACGTAGAAATTGGCTTGGCTTCCGATCGCCGATTTCTTCATGCTCCAGCAGCCGCCTAAGTTTGTGTTCGGTGGATGTGGAGAGGCGTCGGATTAACTCGGATTTTAGCCGCTCGTATTTTCCTTCGCTAGGGGGATTTGTGATGATATCTTCTACCTCCTGGGCGTAGTGATTTTCTAATACGCCGACGACATGGTAAAACTTGGTCGAGTCTTGAGTTATACCGCTTAGCGCGAACTGGCTCTCCAACTGAGAAAACCACAAACTGGGTTTTTCCACCCAAAAGGGCGGCACACGGATGAACACGCGATTAAGGTCCGCATTTGCCGGTTCGCTGGCCATAATGTACCGCGATCACACAAACACCAACGCAGCGTCACCGGACCACGTGGCCCCACGAGAACAAACGGGAAAACTGAGCAGGGACGATCACGTCGGGGTCACCACTTGTCGCGTCCGAAGGGGGAAGTGGAAGCGACTACAAAAATAAGAGAAAACTGCTACTGAAAGAACACTGCGGAACGTTTATTAACACGCTGCTCAGTTACAGAATGTCCGTAGGTGCGGACGGAACAAGTTGCTGCTTGTCGCGATAGCTCTTGCTGCGGACTGCCAGCTAATTGGTTTATGCGCCTTCGTCTCCGCTCTCTAGTGCTGTCCTATGGTGGGAAGACTAGTTGATAGATGAAATGTGGTGACCGCCACACTATGAAATAATCCTTATTTATTCTTTCTCCAGACCTGTAAGTCATTGCATTTGCAGCAACGTCACTTGTGCACTCAAAAGCCCCAGTATCAATGCTTCTTATGATTTATTTTGCCTCCATAAGATACAGAAGCATCATGCAAATTTCAAGAATGGCTTCTTGTGCAAATCCCTCATTGCAAATGTGACATTTTTGCAAAATATTTCCCAAAAGATCTTGTCCTTTGCCACCATTTGAAAGATTGATGTTATCTAATTTACACTCACAAGAGGTATCTAATATTTGGATGGCAAAAAGAACACAAAATGTAATAGAAAACGAATAAAAGGGCTCTCATATTATAAATTGTTTGAGCATGTGTTCTTTGATACCTTGAAGGGAAACAAGGGAGTCTGGGAAAGAAGAAGATGTAGGGAATGCCGGATATATGCCATGCAGTAAGGCATGCCATAATTGATTAATGAGGTACATATAAAGACTCACCAGTTCTTTTATTTTCTAGCAACAAGCACCTTCTTATGTTTTTTGTTTTATTATCAGGCACAAGAAAAAATAAAGCCAATGGTTTGCTAACATGTGACCCTGCCACTTATAATTAACAATGATGAAAACCAGGGTTTTCTATATTCAGACCACAAATACTCAACAATTGGCCACGTGATTAGTTTACTGTCATCTCGAATAGCATATGAATTGGCAATTTTATTTGTTTTATCCCAAAGGGCATATCAGTTGGCATCCTGTAAATCCTCAGAATGAGAATATCCTTATCTTTAAATTTTCCTTTGAGTATAATTGCATGAATCACATCATTTTCTTATAACCAGATACATTCTATTGCATAGTTTTATTGGTTTAGGTTTCACAGTATCATGATCATCAAGCCAACTTTCAGCTGTATATTTGCAGTGGTAAGCCAGGCACATCCCAGAAGTTTAAATATTCAGATGGATAATTGGTGACTTCCTCTTTATTTGATTTTCACAATCGATTGTCTTTAATGAATGCAGAGTACCAATGATTTAATTCCGAAATACAAAGTTTAGTCATCCTCATCAATCAACATTCTTGGCTGCCAAAAGTGCTTGCTCACTCATTCATTTAAGATTTTTGAGGCTATCAATGAAAATCAGGAACAATTTGCTGAAAAGCTCATCTTTAAGTGAAAACAAAATACAAAAATTCTGGGGATATAAAATTAATCTGTTTGATTTGTTGACGGGAACTTTGCCATTAACAAAAGACAAATTGCATGGAGAAATCTGTAGCAGATGGATTAATCATCAATGCAACTCCCATGTTTTTTGTCAGTCTTGTTCTTGTAGCACCACAAGTTTGATGATTTGAGATGGGCGTTTATTTCATCTGTGACAGTCGATCTTTTAATGACTCTCAGGGTTTGGTGAAAATCACCAGACAGTAAAATATCGCATCAACAAAGCATCTTGAGACATTGTGCCAATCTTTCAATGTCCAGTCAAGTGTTTACAATGGGTCTCTGTGTTCCATCATGCATTTGTCCCATATGATGATTTTTGGTGCTAACAAATTTCAGTCATTGGGGACTGTTTTGAAATGTTGCATGTTACTTATTCTGAATATTATAGGTTTAATGGAAAATTTAACACTGAATTAGCCTTATGGCATCCTTTCAATAATGCAGCTACTGTACAAGAAGAAGCAACAGCTACTGCAATATCCTATTTTGCACACAGAGTGTTTAAAAGCAATGATATAAAAAATGTCTGGGTCTTCCTCATTCGCTTTCTTCTTCTCTGTCTATTTCACCTCCTCCATTCTTCTCCACACCTACATTTCAAAAGCTTCCAATCTATCCTCCTGCTTCAATGACCACTTATTCAAGCTGTACATAGCTCCATATCAAAGTTTTTACGAGTCTTTTCTTAACATCCTTACTCAAAGTCCCTGTCATCAACTCCCTCCTCCTTGTGTGGAAGTCTCTTTGCCTATTGCAATTCTTCTCCTTACGTCCCTACTACTTTGACCCTGTTGGTCCAAAACACTACCGAGATACGTAAACTGTTCTACCTGCTCTAGTTTTTGCCCTCTTATTTTAATGTTCAGTTTAGCCTTTTTCATTCTAGAAAATTGCATAACCTTTGTTTTATTAATTTTAAATATTTCCCATATGTGTAGCACTGATTTTATTATTCACCCAGGGATGCTTGCAATACCTTGGCTGACTGACAAACTAAGGCTTGATCATCAGCAAACCTAACTGATTTATAAAACCCCCTATGTGCTTTCATTCCTACATCCAGTTCTTTCCATGCCTCCTTAACCATTTCCTGTGCATACAGGTTAAACAGCAACGTTGATAATGGCATACACCCCATACTTTACAGATTTTGACCTTACCTGCTTTATCTGTAACTTTTACCATAGATCTTCTTACATCCTACTTCCCGGCAAAGATTTAACTTTACTGTACAGCACACCAATTTTGACTTTCCTCTATAAACTTTCCTTATCGTCAAACTCTGCCTCAGACCATGCTTCTTTTGCTTTGTTTTATTTCCTGCCTCAAATTATTGTTCAATTCTTTGTACTTCATTTTACCTATCTATCTCTTAGAATTCTTCCATTTTTTCCTCTCATCCATCTTTACAATCATCTCATCCGTAGTCCATGGTTTCCTAGTCCTTTTCCCTTTAATGGTTTCAATAGTGTATTTTGTGGCTTCAGGTAACCTTTTCTTTCTTATATACTTTCTTGTATACTTTCCCATTTTTCCTCTATATTATTAAACTCTTTACCATTTTACATAATTTCCTTTACATTCCCTCAGTACTCCTTTTTTTGCAATCCATTTAATCCTTCTACATTCCATTTTGTAACCAACTGCCCTTGCTTTATCTTTTTAAAATGGATGCTACATTTCATAACAAATAAATTATGCTCAAAGTCTGCATCCGCTCCCAGGAAGCTTATTGCATTTAAATGGATATCAATGGAAGGTCTCATAAAAAGTTACTGTTGCTCTAAAACACAATCTCGATGCTTTCAACTGTGAAAATATCCTGGGTGAATGAAAGGAACTCAAACCTGCACACACATGTTTGGGAGAATGTTACTGCCACATGCCACCAGGAGTATTTCCTAAGTCATTTTGTTTTCAGTGTTCAAGCAAGCAGACATTAGTTTTCAAACAGTGCTTATATTTTATGAATGGCTTTAATTTTCTCTCATTAATTTTGTGTCATTATCAATTACACAAATTGATAAACATGAACCATTTTCCCTTTCCCTAAGAATAAGGAAAAGGTGGCTCTTGAATGAAGAGCTTGTGCTGTTACATGGTAATTCGCAGGAAAAAGTTGTGAAAGAAAGCTTTTCTGAGGAGAAAACAGCAGATCGCCAATCTTCTACTCAATCTCAACTTCATGCAATGATCCAGAAATTTAAGTTATCCCAATGTACAAATTGAAAAAAAATAAGGAACATTATGAAGTTAAAATGTTAGCAGTTAAAATGTCTATTCAAAAGATTTAATTGCTAAACATTACCTGAAGAAACTTACAGAAATAGCCTTAAGCCACATTTACAACACTAAAAATTTAAAAGATCCCATTGCTAAAAGGCTACCAGTAATTTATCTAGGGACTATTTCTCAAAATTTAATTAAAATAATACCAAAAAGAAAAACAATAAATATGATTTTATGATGGTTTATGCCATAAGAACCTGATCTCTCACATTAAAGACAAAGTCCCCAAAAACGAGTGGAGTGGCATGTATGAGTGAAAGTGCTCAGAATGTAAAACATATTATATTGGGAAAACAGGATGGAAAATTTTTAAAGAAAGAAAGAATTAAAGCACACCAAATGTGTAAAAAATAAGGGCAAAACATCCCTCTTTGCACAGAAACTCATCAAAAACTCAAGTGCCCACAAAAGTGACATTATAACAAAAATTATTTATTTTGAAAATATAGGTCAAATGGTTGATGCTTTAGAGCTGTTGGAAATTTTGAAATGCCTCTGGTGCAAAGATGAACTTGTCAATGAAATGTTGTATCCATCTCAATTTCCATTCCTAAACCTACCACTCTTCGGACACCTTTTTGGCACCTGTATTAATTTTTAATCCTTCCACAACTATGATGACTAGATACTATTAAGCTGCACAATTGCTCTAAATATTCATAGATATAACTCCTACAAATTCTATCAAAAGCACTGACCAAAAACTGCATACTTGTATATGTTACTTATTAATTCATGGAGTTTCTACAAGAAGAGGAAATTTCTTCAAAACAATATGATTTTATTTTTCCTTGAGCAAGAAGTCATACCTATGATAAATTATTTTCACACTAGACATTAGATAACCTATGTACAGTCACAAAAAATGATATTTTCAGCTATTTGCAAACGATGCAAAGGAATTGCTTTATTTTATTAAATATTTTTGCTATTTTTTTTTTTAAAAAAGTAAGTCTAAATACGCTAACACATATCCATTACTAAAAAAGAAAGAAAGACTTGTACTTTTTCACAGATTTTATTATAATAAAAGAATATATTATTTTATAATAAAATCTGTGGAAAGGTACGAGTTTTTCTATCTTTTTTAGTAATGGATATTAATTACTTCCACGAAGTGAAGCCTAAAACAATAGAATATACTCTTACACATGCTTATCTGAGAAAAAAAGAGGTATATAGAGATCTCTGCATCTGTAAACTGTCTTCTTTGAACTTGCTGGACCCCTTGGAAAATGAAGAAATACACCAGTCCTTAAATGAGGAAGTAGACATTTAGGAAAAGTATGACTTTGACATTTTTCATGAAAGAGAATGCATATGGAAGTGAATCTGTTGCAGGAACAAGGTAAGGAGGCCTCACGTCTTTCATTTTTACTCTTGCTTGATGCTAATCCCTTAAACTGACTTCAATATTTCTCCTCTAAGGATGTAGAACTGTTTGTTAGGCATGCCACCATGATATTCAAAATCAGAATGAAAGTAACCTTATTTTGGTTATTAATTTATGAATGGCATCTCCCCATAATTCACCATTTTGGAGTTCAAAATGCTCTCTAAACAGTATTCTTTTGTGAGGACCTTCCTATACACTTTCCAATAAGGGAAAGCTGTCATTATGTGCCCTATTAAACAGCCAAAAACTTCAACAATTGTTTTGGACAAGCACACATCCTTCTGATATCATACAACACCTTCTGTGGGCTTATGCAATGGCATTAGCCTTTCTTGCTTCTTCCAAGCCATCCTTTCCCCTCTCTTGTTCCCTTCTCGTGATACACTAGAAAGCATTCTTCTTTCTGTGCCTTACAAGGTGGTCCTTTGTCCAGAATGTCCTTTTGTACCTGGCACCAAAGGCCAAGGCCTCTTCATTTCCCCTTTCATCAATTACCTGATACCCATTTCATACCTGTAGATGAACTGCCATGCCGCAGTCTTCTTTGTGCCTAGAACTCTTTCAAGCTGTGACAGTTTTTAAGGGAGGTGACTGACAGCTAAGGTCATTTGCGCCATAGGGGATGGACAGGAAAGGATGAAGGGTGGAGAAAGAAACCTGGTATTGGCATTAGCCTACTCTTAGTATGAAATGTGCCAAGGGGTCTGTAGCTTAACATCCCATCTGACGGACGGTGTACTCACTCTAAGTGCCCTCCACAAAGCACTTCAAGTAGGGATTGAGATACCTCTGAAAAATATTTAACTCCCCCGGGATTTGAACCCATGCCCTCAGGGTGGGAAGCCAGTATGTTAGCCCCCAAACCATCTTGATCTCCTCATAGAAGCTCATTATATTGTCTTGGTTTTTGGAACAGCAACCGTATTCTCACACAACCTTAACCACAATGTTTCCACAATGCCTCCAGTGCCGCAAACCACACCAGAAGCTCCCTGGTAACCAACTAGGTAGTTGTTTTTGGTACCAACATGACATCCCCTTACATATCTGCTAATTCCACTGTAAAAACATGAGGAAATATGTTCCACTTCTGACTTTCTGCCAAATCCATTGCCTACCAACAGTGATGAATCCTAGGAGACAGAGATCAGGATACAAAAGGTCATTCTGATGGAGACTGCATTCCTTAATTTGCTTTGACTACTTAGAAGATTTCTTCAATTATTTACTTGGAAGATTTTAAAAAGATAATGAATCATCTGTTTGCATAGGCATTTTTCCTTCCTGTTTTTAATGTTATCATTATTAAATGCTTTAAGGAAATGATTGAACATCCAAAACCATTGATCACAAGTATTGATTTTATGGAATTATGAACTATTCTCCAAAATTATTTAGGTTAATATTATATTTGTTGAACTGTTTCAAAAGGGCATTAAAGTGAAGGCCCTAGCGCAGTCTTTATTCTGATAGTCTAAAGAACAAATGAAGAATTGATAAATATAATCACAACTTAAAATAGAAATCATATTTACATTTAATCAATCTCTCCATTATTTTCCTTTATCACTTACGGCACTGCACTGAATTTGATGTATGGATTTCCAGTATTGATGTATCCATTTTGGTACACATTCCTCTTGCTTTAGCTAGACTTTTCCTTTTGGAGCTCTGTATCAACATTTGGCTCAATTGACATCTAATAAGTTGCACATTACATTGCTGCATTTAACTGATCCAATAAGGACTTGCAACTGATTGCCCAATGGTGCAACTATTTTTTTAAGAGAGATAGCCTTTAATGAAGCAATTAATAGGCTTTAAAATTGTTACCTCGGAAGTTCATACCAATTTTGGGACCTCAGCATCCCTTTAATTTCTATAACCCACATAATTGACATAATAATTCAGAAATGTGGTCATCAGGGCTTCATATTTTGATTCTTTTAATAATCTCTTGTCCATAATACTATTTTATTTTGAAGACACTGTATAAAAAGCATTTTCTGATTGTTTTGTGAAAAAAGGAAAATAGATGTTATGATAATTATTGATTTTATGACTTCTAGACAATTGTCTTATAAATATTAATCGCAGAAAGTTTCTTTTCTCATTTACAGAATAGACAAAATATTACCTAGAGCATGCTGAACAAGAGATGGTTTCATTGATGTGTGGTGATTTTTTTCAGGTTTCTGACGGTACCAAGAGAAATGCATAGGTAGCCATATGTCTTGATTTGGTACATTTTGACATTGACCATCCTACCTTTTTCATTATTCTGCTAAATACTATTTCATATAATTTCCAATGATGCCATTTCCATTCCAAATTCCATGATCATTTTTCAATGATGGTGGAGGAATCTCGTTGCTTTAATTAGGAAAATCCTCATTAAGAAAAAGAATCTTGTAAGAGTACACTGTAAGAGGGTATGATGAAAAGTTCTCAACGTTACATAGATGATATTCTAATCAGAGAAAAATTTATGATTTCCCTTTGGGTACATGAATCATGAATGTTTAAGACAAATGTCAACTTGTTCTCCCTAGTTGTTTCTTCATACATTTTGATAAAGTATAGTTCTTTTGCATTTCTAGTTAAAATGGAAAAAACTCGAATTTCTTTTGGTCATAGAAGTCATTGTTTTAGATGCATCAATTCCTAAGGAAATTAATCCAGTTAACAAAAGTGTACAGGGATTCTGCTCCTTCAAAATCAACTGTTAATAAGAGAGAAGCTGAATTAAGGCATGGTCTGAAATCCCTCGGAGATGACCCACGTAAAGGATGGACATAAAGTACCGCCACAAATAAATATAAAAATTTGCAAAATATGGTATTGGACGATAGGCAATTGAAGGTCCTAGCAATAGCTGAGACACTAGAAAAGTTGACTAGAACCAAAATCAGGGATATGTTAGCTCTTGGTAAGATGAATGCTGCATTTTCTGAAATCTAGTTAGACGCAAATGTGCACACAATTTATGCATCAATGTTTCCACCAATTTAAAAGAAACCAATCCATTTTGTGCTATGATTTTTCACCATAAATGAGACATGGGTCAAACCAGCCCTGCTAGAAACAGAACAGCCAGTCAAAGCAGTGTGTGGAAGTGGATTTCATCCATTTTGGCAAAATGTCTCCATATTCATATCCATCCAATTCAAGCAACTTCCTTAACATCCATCACTAAACCATATTTCTCCAATAGCAGCAGGAGATTCAGGAGAAATATGAGTTAATAGAGTTTGGAATGTCTAGACAAGTAACGTTTCTCCCTATCTCTCCCACTTCCATAAACAGAGGATACTCTGGCCTGAAATACGTCAATGTTTCCCCATCTTGAAGGACAGAACCATTAGAATACTGTGACATTCTGCAGAAGGTTACAGCATTTTAATCCTTATTTATATGTGGAACCGGATATTTTAATCTCCTAATATTCTAATCCATGCTCTCAAAGATGATGTGAACACTAAAATCCCCAGAATTGTACACCAAGAACTAGAGAATGTCATTGTACTATTCCGGTACTGATATACAAAATGTACTTTTGCAGATATACCTTAAAATACTCCAAAATAAATGCAGCATATTCAAGAAAAAATCTTTTTGTTTTCTCTTACATTGACTGGCATTGTAAAAAACCAACTGGTCATCAATGAAATTCCAAATATTCTCATATCGTTTCTCTAGCAATACTCTTTAGCCAAACTCTGTTAATCTTTGGTATCTTCCATATTAACTGACAAGGAAAAGGGAAAACATCCTGTCTCAATGTCTTGGGTAGAACATTGTTTGCATTTTTCAATAAGATCACTGCACTGACTCATAATCTAAACCTCAAGGAAATAGAAGGCAGGTAACTTCATCAGCAATTTGTGCAATAATGCCTGGAACAGATTCTACATAGCTCTTCTGGACATGAGGGACAATTCTAACCTAATCCTAACACTAAACCTCACACTTCATAAATAGATGACATATATGGCCATAAAAACCTTATAGTTGATTCATTTATTGGACATCCAATAAGCAAAAGATAAGTTGCAATCATTGCTTAAGAAATGATAATGAATTGAAAGATTGTCCTGAAAAGGTTTATGGAATTTTAATTTCAAAAAGGATGGAATCATTTCTGTTGCATTTATTATTATCATGATACACATAATGATAAAGAAATTATTTCATTTTTTATTCAATAAAATTACTCATAACAGGTGAATAATGACACTTGATTTTACAAAGTCATAATTAACATTTTATAAATAATATCATGGCAGAGTGAGGGAATTATTGGGAAGTTTAAAAGAGTCAAATAATCCTGAGCATTTCATTAAACACATCAGTCATATTTTGCCTCAGCACTATTTAGGAGGCTGATGTTTCTCAATTTAGAGGACTTCAGTTTTTTTTACTTCCAACACATTCTTGTTCTTGATTTAAATGCTTACTAAATTATTGCTCATCCATGTCAGTATATGGCCAAGAATAATACCCCAGTTAGGAATAGCAAGTGAATGGCTTTGAAAACATCTTACCGTTGCATGTGATCACTTCAAGTGTCACTCTGAGTGAATGTTCTTAAAGCATACATTTTTCAACCGTGTGGGTTTTCATCAGTATGTGTCATCATGTGCCTCCTTAGACAACTATCATAAGCAAATGCATACCCTGCACATGTATGGACTTACATTAGTATGTGTCAACATGTGAATCTTTAGAGTGCCACTATGTTGGAATGCTTTCGGGCACCAATTGCATTTATGTGGCCTTTCGCCAGTGTGAGTCAACATGTGAGTTTTCAGATTACTATTTTGGACAAATTGTTTCGTACATACATTGCATTTGTGGCTCTTTTCCACAGTGTATGTCACCATATGCTTATTTAGATCACCATCATGAGCGAATCCTCTGGAACATATCCCACATGTGTGTGCTTTTCCCCAGTGTGTCATCATATGCTTCTTCAGATCATAATTATGAGTGAATCCTCTGGAGCATATCCCAAATGTGTGTGGTTTTACCCCAGTGTGTGTCATCATATGCCTCTTTAGAACACCACTATGAGTGAATCCTCTGGAACATATCCTACATGTGTGGTTTTTCACCAGTATGTATAAAAATATGCTTCTTTAGTTCACAATCTGTAGTGAATCTTTTGGAACATATCTTACAAGGATATGGTTTTGCACCAGTGTGTCTAAACATGTGAGCCTTTAGAATGGTTTTCCTAATGAATCCTTTGCAGCATATCTCACATCTGTACGGCCTTTCACCAGTATGTGTCATCATATGCCTCTTTAGAGTATCATGGTAATTAAATCCTTTTGAGCATACGTTGCATTTGTGATGTCTCTCATCAGTGTGTATCAACATGTGCCTCCGTAAATTACTTTTCACTCTGAAACATCTCAAACATAGAGCACATTTAAATGCCTTTTTTCCAGTATGTATTGACATGTGGCTTTTGAGATGACTCAGACGATGAAAGTTTCTGGAGCACAATTCACATTGATACTTCTTTTTCAGAGCATGCACCAATTTAATATGTCTAGAAAGGTAATCTTTTCCTTCAAAAACCTCTGAGCAAACATCACATCTAAATTGCTTCACTTTGTTAAGGTGTATATGCATTATGTGATCTTTAAAAAGCTCATTTTGTACAAATGCCTTGTCACAAATTTCACACACATGCAGTAGAGTGTCTGTAGCATTCTTCCCTGAACCATCTTGTTTTGGATAACTATCTGAAAGATTTGAAGGATAAGGTAAACAAGTCAATCAATAAACTGTTAATTCCTGCAATGAAATAATCTATTGTCACTAGTTGGTATAAATACATTTACATATATAAATAATTATACACGTAAAACTGATCATATACAGGGTTCATCTGGAAAATAAGTGTACTGATTTTTTCCCACCGCTCCAGGCATGCCCAGCACTGCTCTGACAAGCTGCAATTAGAGGAAGGGGGGTGTATGTTGGCAAGCGACACTGAAAAAGGCAGTCGGCTCTGAGCTGTGGTGTAGTGAGGAGCTCTGTTAACGTGAACCTCCACCCTCGACCCACGTCACGGAACGCAATGCCGAAGTTTTTGGAGCAGAGTTATTCCATCAAATTTGCGGTAAAGTTTGGGAAATTGTCTACTGAAACTGTTGGTATGATTAAACAGGCTTACGGGAAGTCAGCCATGTCCAGAAACATGATCTTTTGGTGGCACAAGATGTTTGTGGAAGGCAGAGAAGAGGTCGACGATAAACCACGGCCTGGATGCTCATCAACGGCACTCACCGACGAAAATGTATGAAAAATTTGCAAAGTACTGAATTTTGATTATCATTTTAGTGTTCGGATAATAGCAGAGCAGTGTAATGTGCCAAAAACAATAGTGCACGAGATTATTATGGAGCAATTACAGATGCAAAAAATTTGTGCAAAGTTGGTGCCATAGTGCTCAGTGATGATCAAAGACTCAATCGTTTGGAAATTGTGACACAACTTGCGGATCACTGCAAAAATGATCCACATTTTTTAGAGAACTTTGTTTCAGGTGACGAGTTTTTGGAGTTTTAAAGGAACGCGATATGGGAGTTTGGACGCCATCAAAGAGGCCATGACAACGTGTCTTCGAGAGGTTCCCGATGATGCCTTTGCGGGAGTGTTACAGGAATGAGAACGCCGCTGGAACAAGTGTATCGACTCACACGGGTCCTAATTTGAGGAATATTAGCTTAAGATACGTAAAAGTGTAAAAAATTTTTTTCCTGAGCTCAGTACACTTATTTTTTGGATAAACCCTGTATCAATTATAATTCTTAACTGATAAGATCTAAAATCAGCATAATCAAGGAAAACAAAAGAACAGTCCTGAAACAAAGAGCAACATTGACAAACACCTTAGAGTCTGATTGGCTTTAATGAATATGATAACAGGACCAGCAGTTTCTTTGAACAGTGCAGTGAAACAATGGCTAAGGAAACTTGCAGGTACGATGAGAAAAAATGCTATGTTTGCAGTGGTTAACTTTTATTTTGGGGCAAAATACTTATGATTTTTCATCATTCTTTTTGCAATTGATGATCACATTAAAAATGACATTTCAGTAATTTTAAAACATTAAGGACTGTTTATCAATAATTCTTTCACACCAGAAAGCAGAAAAAGTGAAGACAGCAGTCCTCAGTTGTACTTACCTTGTACCTGCAACACCTCCTCTTCCAGTATCTCTTCCATCTGAGGAATGTCAGCATCACCCTCTTCCTTAATCTTCACTTCTTCATCAGAGGACATATGTGATTCTGCATCTTCTAAATGGCCCTACAAAATCAAAGAAAAAATGCTTACGACATTGAGGTTATCAGAGCAAAACATTAACAAAGTAACATCAATAATCAATATTCAAATAAAAAATTAAAAACTTGTATACTTCAGATTATAATTAATATTTTAGCTGACACCTCATGAAAAAATGTATTTTTTCTTCAAATAATTCACTTGCATTAACTAAACCATACATTAACTTATTTTACCCAGAGTCAAATACAAGTTAAAGCAAGGTTAGTTCAGGGAGTACCCATCGATAAAATGTAAGTTAATATATCTATTACCATGAATTAAAGAATCGGGTATAGAAATATTTACATACTTGTAATTATTTAGTCACTACCAGTTGTTATAAACCATATCGCAGCAGTTAATAGTAAGGTTGGTTTTGGGAGTTAATGTTAGAAATAGCCCCAGAGCCTCACATGTCATTACATGCAATTCATAAATAATACTGCATAAAAATGTCCACAAAAGCATAATTAACTATCATCTTGCAACTGATAGCTTATTATCGGTAGAAGTAAACACAGAACTGACGGACTTAATTCAGTTCTACATGCCACCAAGCAATCATAAGGAGGGAGAATTCGCTAGGATATACAGTTAGAGGACATAATAGGGCATGAATTCCTGCATGGAAATATTTCATCATGAATACAGATTGGAATAAGACAATAGACCAAGGAAGATGTCAGGGACTATTATTTAGGCTCAATGAATGACTGACCATAGGGAGAAATCAATTGAGCTCATCGATCACCCTTCTTAAAGCCTGGACATTGCCCCCAGTGACTACCATTTGTTTTCTTTTCTCATAACATGCCTTGGAGGACAGAATTTCAACTCTAACGAGAGAGTGCAAGAAGCAGTAGTCAGCTTCATGACGTGGCATGAGAAAGTATGACTTCCATATTAAAAAGCTGCTTACGTGGATGAAAAAATGATTGATTGTCAAGGCAACTCTAAATGCTTAGGCTTTCCTATGATGTACAAAAAGTTGAGAATAAATATGATTTTCATTATAAAAACATACAAGACCTTACTTTCCAAATTGTCCCTTGTAAAATGTGGTACAATTGACCCTTCCAATAGAATTTCAACTCTTCACTCTTAATGTCTCTGACTAACAATCAACAATAAATTTATTTCAACTGGGGTAATCTATCACAAACAAAATCCTTCATCCCTTTCTCATTCAGTCTTGGGCTTCTGTTCCTACAAGAACACTACCCTCCAGTAAAAATAATGGCACCAGCTACTTGATTGTCTCAGAAAAAGTGGGTACCCTGGAAAACTGATGAATAATAAAATTCTCAAACCTTAATCCCAATAAATTCCGGTCCCTAAACCAAACCAGCTGAAAAATTCTAATCTGATCTCACATCAAAAAGCAATAAAATTAAATAATCTGTGATCTTAGCCATTATCTACCCAGCACTTTAATTTGCTATAGAATCCTGGGCATACCTTAACTCATCTTAAAAAACTGACTAATCACTACTTTAATCTATATGAATACACCCCAACTTATATGAATTATCTCCATGATTCTGACATCTCATTTAAGTCCTTACTTGGTAAAAGCTATGCATTTCCTGTTCTTCATTTGAAATCCTGGTTAATTAGACACCATTATAGGGCTCTTTAAGTTTCATCAAAGTAGTTTTCATTCAGACTCCCAATGACCCCCCTAAATCCATCTACCAGGGCACCTTCAAACCATAGAACATCCGCTTAGTAGTTTTTTTAATCCAAAATGGATATAAATCTCTTTCAAGGCATTTTATCATGCATTACAAAAATTTAATTTTACAAAATCAATCCCAACAATTTTTTCACAAACCTTGTACTTTCCATGCTACACAATAGCCATTACCTATCCTAACAGTTTACTTTGCTTCATAATCCTGGGCACACCTTATCTCATCCTAAGAAATAAATCTCTATATTCACTCATTTGAATACATGACTCATATCATGAGCAGAAAATCCATCGTTTTGACTTTTTCTACTAAAGGAATAACATATATAAAGACCATCACAAAAATGCTGTAAGGCTAAAAATATGTCTTCCTCATAAAGACCTATACCATTAACTTGGATAAATACCGTTACATTTACGGCATGATCAATCAACATCTGTTCTTCTCATGGTAGTCATGATTTAAAAAATTAAGCATTAGTCAATATGGCACAAATGCTTCAATTTATCCCCACCTCAAGTGAAGTCACTTCCTTAATTTGAATATTGTGGTCCACTTCCTCCTTGCTCGCTGGAATTTCAATAATCTCTGGCTCTTCAAAATCCATCTTCTCACTTTTCACTGTGATCTGTAAATAATTGTTGAAAAGGTTGAAAAATATTAAAAAAAAATTAGACTAGCAATATCAAAATTGAAATTGAGTGCATGATCAACAATTTTTATCAAATGAAAATGATTGGGATGATTGCAATTTTAAATTAAACAGCAGGGTTTTCATGCTAATACATTATGATTATGGCACAACAGATTTCCATTTAAACATGTGGGCAGACACATACATACATAGAGCTAGCAGAGGTAGATAACACAGCAAAACCAATTAATAAGATAAATAATTGTAAAATCCAAAAAAACATAATCTGCTTGCCAATTTTAATATATAGGGATGAGAATTTTTTGAAAATATATTGAGTAATAAAATATATTGAGTACTCAAAGATATTGAGTAAGAAAAATGAATTACATTACATTATCATTGGACATACATGAGGTGAAAATGTAAATCTAAGACATTATAAGAAAAGATGCTAGGCATTTATTTGGCAAATTGTTTCCAAGTTAAAATGAAAAACTACCATTGGGTCAATGTTTACATGAATGAAATATTTCTGTATACAAGTACATCTATTAAAAACTGATACATTAATGAAACTGACAGAGTGGTAAAAATACCAAAAAACAGGGGAATAACTTCGGCAATGCATTGGAAATTACTGTATCTATAACTAATTACCTTTACGAAGCATACAAAATGAATGTCGTGATATAAGAATGAAAAAAGCCCCATTTGTAATTAGAATAAAACGCGTCGAAAAAAGGGAGTCAAAGTACCCTTACACATGCTCTTATTATAAAAGTATAAGTATTCAAATTTTTCCTTCCTACATATCTAATGCATACGCAATTTTTAAGTAATTGCCAGTATTTGCCATTTGGTCATTAGACATTTACACACTAGGGAGGAAATTAATTATGATCACACGTTTATTAATCAATATAACTTACTTTCCCTACCACATATTCTTATAACGGACATGCTCAGAACATTATAAAATAAAACCATGGCTGGAACACAACTCACCTTATCGGGGATAATATATCCCTCTTCCTCTTTGTTTTCCGTTTGCCTCTCCAACATAAGATTGTTTTCGTAGCATTGCTGCTTAAACATATAGAAATCGGTCAGTATTTTAAAGCACTGATAGCAAATAAACCACGGGTGGCTTCCATCCCTCACTACCTACAAAAACAACATTATCAAGCTAATTAACCCCACACATCTTCTTTACAAAGGACCTTAATTATTAACATAGTAATACAAAGGCTTTTTTTGACATAAAACCGGGAACAACCAAAAACTTTGCGGTAAAAATGCGATAAAAGCGTCATGGTGAAAACGTAAACAAGCACTGGATAGCTTACTTTCAATTCCAATAACTCTTCTATTGCTTCTCGCACCAACTGCTCAGCATCGTCATTTTCACTAAAAATATTTGTCAACCGACCACCACGGCCAAGACATAATCTACACTTTAAACTTTCTTGTCGAGGCATCTTCTTAGCACTACTGTCAACATAAAAACTCGTAAGCAATAGATTCGAAGATGGCCGACTACATATCGACTATTCGTTCGTTTTGAATCGATTCCGAAGTGGGAGTGGGAGAATCGATCTGGTTATATTTTGGCTCCAAGTTATCACCAAATTCAAATAAATTTTCGCATCTTAAAATTATTTATACTCTTACTTAATTGAGTTTAATCATTCTTTCGAACTAATAAAACGGTCCGAATAGCAAGAGTATAATAGAACTAAACTTTCTCTAAAAATGACAACCTGAACACAATATTACATTGTCCGAAGCCTAAGAGAATACTTCACTTATTATTTGTAGGTTGACCAACAATTTTAATCATTTTAAAGGGATGTTTTCATTTGACAGCTGGGTTTCCGAAGAAAACATTTCCTAAAAGCGTCATTTTTCAGACAGACAATTTTTTACATCGATGTGTAGAATGAAAACGGAATAAATGTTAATAATTTTACCTATGGTTGATGAAAAGACTACGATTAGCATGAAGTCATTCACCTATATTGGAATATAAGTCATCACATTTTTCGTATTTTAGATACATCTTTAAATTATTTAAACTCTTAGTTAATTGAGTACCTTACTTTCTTACATCGATCATCAGCCCGCGACTTTTTAATCATAATCTGCAGAGTTTAAAATCGGCTTTATCGCCCATCCTAATCGTTTGCAAGTTCTACCAATGATTTACGGAATAACCTAACGCTAAATATACGACAACAACGGTCAAACTTTACTTAAATTACCCTAAAAAAATACTGAAACAACACTTGTAGAAAGCAGCCCGTTCTTCAGGTGTTCCCTTTAATTAGGATGTATATCTTGTAAATAAATGGATTAATACGAAAAGAGTTGATCTGAATCTGGGTCAGATCATGGAAACATAAATTGGGAATTATTAGACGCATCACGTAACAATGAGAGCGAAAATTAAATAACCTTATTATATACTTTTAACTTGACATCGATTCACATCGTCAGAAAAAGAATCAGTTCCTCAAAGACCGGTTCCTACGGGTCGAAGAATTATTTTCATGTTTATTCAGGAAGGAACTGAATGAAAAAACGGCTATATGGTACTTTTAATGTTTTAGTACACTCTATGTCTACAAAGAAGAATAGCTTTCGCTTGTGTAAATACTCGGTAACTCTTAAATTTAACAATCGTAAGTGAAATTTATCTGGATCTTTTGATCCGGCTCTTTAAAATGAATGAACGAAACATAATAGAACTATTTAGTTTTTCGATTTTTATTTCAAATGAAATAATCCCCATCATCCCTCATTAGCTAATAAAATAATATAAAACGGAATTATTTTTCCTCCCATTAATGACTAGATTTCATGGAGATACCCCGACTTATTTGTAATCGGATTAAAATTCTTTATATCCATATGAATTGAAACCACTGTAATTCAAGTGAACTTCCCAAATGTGAATGACAAATGAAGAACGGAATGCAAGCGTCCAACTGTTGGGTTGTTTACCCTGAGTTTTCGGCTGTTTTATTAATTTTTAGTTCTATATCAAGTAAACTGTGACATATTGCAATATTATTTTAAGTGAGATTGTCCAGTAAATCAATCGGAGTAGTCTAAAACTTTCATAATGTGCGATAAAGCCGAATTTGAAGTGTGCAGATTGTGTTTAAACGGTCGTGGACTGTTGATCAATGTTTTCGGCGACAATAGTAAATTACAAATCATGCTGCAAAAGACTATAGAGATTTAATAGATTTCAAAGTAAGTTTAGTTGTCTGCGTTCATTGCTTAGAATGTTATATGTGTAAAAAATCTTATATGAGATAGAATGTCGTTTGTGTATGGCGTACACTGTTTCGTAAAATAATGATGACAATAAGGCCAGAGGATTTAGTGCGTAATTTGGTGAATATCTGTGTATGAAATATTTTATTAGGTTGTGAAGGATGCAAATCATCCCTGGTTGGTGTGTTCTTCCTGCATGGAGTTACTGACTGAATACCAGCTATTTAAGCGTCGATGTCGCGAGTGTTTGTCTGATTTCTATGATCGCATGAGAGGGGTGCAATTTTACTACGAATGACTGGATAAACAATCAAGAAGAGGTCAGTTGTATTTATAAAATTGAACTACGTATACCTTATTCCTTCTGCGAAAACGAATCGGCGGGAAAAGAATTTTTTCGTCACTATAATTATTATGATCAATGCCAGTTATTTTTAAATGTTGCGACAGTACCCAATCCTAGAAAGGGGTAAAATGAAATTTTCTAAATTTTATTTTTTAGGAAAATTTGACCCGAGATATAATTTTCCTTATTTAAAATTAAAAAAAAAAACGGAAATGTGTTCCCAAAAATTAATGCATTAAATTGAGCTATGTCAAAAACGAATACATCTTTGGGTTTGAAAGAATCATTCGCTGCATATTCTCTAAAATGGATTTTAAAATGATTTCTTGAACATTATAAATAATCTTACAGATAACATTCCGAGTGACCTGGAATAATTTTTCCAAGTATTCAAATACCTTTTTTGGTTTTGGCTGATCATCTCCAAGGTTGGTCATGACTATTCCCTGTCTTTCTCCGTACAGGCATGAGTTGTGCATAAACCATAATCTTCCTCCTCATCACCATCTCTTCCATTGCACTGTATTGCATATCTCTATGCAGTCACTATCAAGGGTTTCCCTGCAGTAAAACACACCCTATTATGTCTTCCATGTGATGGTATATTATGTCAATTTATTCCTCCTTATGATTGCTCAGAGGCATTAAGACCTGATCAATAATCAAATCTGTCAGTTCTGTAAACTTCTACAAATGGTATTCCATTGGTTGCTAGGTCTATGTTGATTAGGTTTATATCGACTTTCATTTAATATTTTTGACACCCTGATATTTAATTTTGCGTATATCTGTTAGAGCCACTGTGCATCAAGGATATACCTTCATTCCAAATGTTTTTCCAATGAATTGAAAAGGGTTTAATTAAATTTTATCAAGGCAGAATGTTTCTTGTCTTTTTGAATGGGATTAAGAAGAAATATAACTGGTGAATTGAGGTTTGGTAGGCAGGTGATAGATATTGAATTACCAATTAGAAGACTTGAATTGGATTCATATGCATACCACTATGGTCGCTCTATACCAGGGACTTGAGCATTTTCTATCTTATTTCGTTACCAGATGCAATCCTGAAAAACCATTTGTGGCACAGGGAAAGAATTTATCTACTCCCAATTCTTAATGCACGGCTAATGGCTGAATTTCACATAATGACATGTGGGGGTTAACATTCCGTGAACTATAACATTAACTGCCAAATGGAGGTTCCCATTGATTGCTGTGTTAATGGTTTATAATGAGGAGAGTGATGTCCTGAGCAATGACAGCAAAGGTGCAAAGAGACTAGGAGAGGATATGGTTTGTGGTATGTAATGCAAATTGTGAACATTCAGTAGTGCTGCAGCATCTCATATCATTCGGCTTGAACAGAAATGATTGATAGATATGTCAAATATTTCGTGAGCACTTTGAAGAATTGGATTACCACTAATAAATACAGCAAGGTATTGATCTAGGTTAAAGAATTGAGGTATTATGCAATGCAGTGAAAACAAATGTTGTTTCACAAAGTTTATTATCAAATTAGCTAAAATTGATTATGTTTTTTACTGCTGTTTCTAGTATTTGCTTAACTTGAAAGATGTATTGTCCTGATGCTCTTATTTGTAAAGGTTTATGATCTGCTGTTATGATATTATAACCTGTTTATGCTTTCCATCAGTTGCCCACTGAGAATCATAAAGACTTGGATAAGGATGCATTCGCCTTAGACACTGTTGGCAGTAGTGCCGTGAATGTCCAAGATGACTTGATTATTGTAAAAGAAGAGGCTGAGACTTTTAGTGGATGCTCTGTTGCTCCAGAAAGGGATGTAGAACCGCCAATGGTTGCATCAATTCAGGAAGGTGAAAATCATTGGTGCAGTAATGTAGAAGCAAAGAATTTGGTGAGTGTCTATATACAATGTTGTGTGTATGTATAATAATGTGTACACAGTTAACCATCTGCATATTAAATCTACTCTATTTAAAGTATAACTTTCCTTGTAACAATTTCAGAGTGTAAAAACCATTCAAATTGACAGATTCGAACCAATGCTTTCATAACTGTTTATTCTCTTTTTTAACATTTTTTGCGATATAATTAAAGTTTATTTTTCAAGATGTAGTCTGCATGCCACATACCCTAGGTTGATACGAGGGGATTTCATTAATCAGGGAGACAGATCAATCCTTTAAGGTCTCTTGCCTTTCCTCAAACATGAAAGTTCCTTCTTTATTCTTTTTCCTAAATGCTCCTTCCCAATCCTTTCAAATGCTCTACCAACTTATCACACCTCAAATCGAACAATCCCATCCTTAACATCTCAACCTCTTATTATAATAACTCCTATTCCCTGCAGTAAAATTATATGTCATATATTTGTTTTAAAAACCAGAATCTCACCCGTATCCCATACAGTTTTTAACTTTCTCACCAATTAATTACCTTCTCATCATGACCTCCAATAATGTAGTTTATCTTTAGAATCACCAACTTTACCATTCTCTTTAATATTGGACAGTATGTCACATCCCTCAATATTAGAATGAATAATCATGTCCGGCCTCATGCAAGGTATTTACACTGATTGGGATGTTCCTGAACCCAGATTTTACTCTTCTGTACATATATAGCTGAATAACAAAGAGCAATACTTGCATTGTAACAGTTGCTATACATATCAAACCAAATGGTCCATTCCTTATTACCTGTGCTTAAAAAGATAAAATCTGTATTTTCCCTGACCATTGAGATAATTTCCTTTCAAATCTATGCTATGCCCTTTTCAAAATGACCTCTCTCCACCAAACGTTCAGATTTATACAGAATATTAAGTATTCCATATATAATTATTACTTATTATTATTATCTTCTGAATCACTAACTTTGCCATTCCCTCTAATTTTGGACAGTCAGGACATCCCTCAATATTATAATTAATAATCTTGTCCGGCCCCATGCAAGGTATTTACAATTATTAGGATGTTCCTGAACCCAAGACAAATGTTTAATGGTGGTTTTTTTCAATTTTGCAGATCCTTCACACATGATAATCCACTCCACTCCCAACACCTTACAAGTTATTCCCACCTTTCTAGATATCCATCTTCCAATTTTTCCTTTTGCATCTCTCACCATACCTATCCCTTCCATCCAGCATCCTCAGACCTTTCTGTTAAAATGTTTTCCTTAGTTCCTTCCGTTCCTTCCTTAAAAAAGTTTCTTGCAACTTCTCTTCATGCACAAGAGCAGTTCAATAAGAACCCATGCTAGAAATGAAGAAACCATTTTTCAAACACTTTTTTTATTTTTCACCATAGTCGCCATTTAGAAATATACACATCTCCAAACATTGCGGCAATTTTTTTAACCCCTCCAAAAAAGTAGGATTTTTCAACATCTCCAAAATATGCGTTATGTCTAAGCGATAACTTTATCATTTGAGCTGAATTTTTCTCTTGCAAGGCATTTCTTCACGTTAGGAAATATAAGAAAGGCACAGGAAGCCAGATCGAGTGATTTAGATGGATGGGCTAGGAGTTCATAATGTAGCTCATGCAGTTTGGTGGCGACATCTCCAGATCAGCTTGTTGTCCACAATGGGCAATTGCAACAAGCATTATGCCAACAATTTTTTCCTCCCCTTCTTATGAATTGAAATATTGCCATTCTGGTTGACACCCATGGCCGCTGCTATTTTGTGCACCATGAAGAACCATGGTGTGGACTTTTTGAATGATTTTCTGGGTAGCCATGTCTGCTAGGTGTCCTGGTCACTCCATATTAAAAACAGATGTTTGTCCACATTAAAATTCATTCAACCGAAATTTAACTGTGATCGTGGTTGGCAAAATTTCCCCATAAACAGCAACCAACTTTGCTTTTTTCTCCTTGCATCTCTATCCATCCAAAAACAAAAAGTGAACTAGTGTAGAATGCTACTCATTTCCAATCTTGTGTTTCCCAAATAGCTGCCAAATCCAAACTAACCTTTAAATCAGTCTGAAATTCATTTCCCCATCATTGATAGATAGCTGCATTCAATAAAAAATTATACTTCCCTCAGAAAGGCCCTTTGTTATAAAACACGGGTACTTATTGAATTGCCCTCATTGAGGAGAGATATATATGTGTACCTATATGTATGTGGCTAAGGAGTAAATACATACATATATATATTCAGTATACATGCATATATATAGCATATATAAACATGTAGCCAAGTGATTAAGAGGTTAATCTGAAAACTGTAATCAACATGAAAGTTTGTTTGCTGGGTAGCAGTAGATTTCACCCATTACTAAGCCTAGTATTTAATACAAGTATTTTTTAATATTATTAATTATGTATAGAAATATGTATATCCCCACTTGAGATGAAAAACTTGTTTATAACTATTTATTGATTATCCTATTTTTCTCAAAATACTTAGGGAATGGCCAGAAGCAAGATGGTACAGGGAAAGATGCTGAAAGTAACCTACTGCACTCTTGTCAATTGGGCGTGCAACTTAAGAAAAGGATAAAATTCTTATGTGATATTTGCTCAGAGGTATTTATGTGTAAAAATGACATTGCAAGACATATCAAGGTAATGCACTCTCTGGAGAAATATCATCAATGCCAACAGTGCACCAGAAACTTCTTAAGATTGAGTCAACTCAAAAGCCACATGTTAACACATGTTGAAGAAAGGCCATTTAAATGTGGAATATGTTTGAAAAGTTTTTCTCGAAGGTGGATCTTAAAGAGACACCTGTTCACACATTGTAAGGAGAGTCTTCACAAATGTAAGGTGTGTGCGAAATCTTTTAAGGAGAAACATCTCCTTGAGAATCATGTGCTGAAATGTTCATTTGAAAGGCAGCATAAATGTGATATATGTTCAAAAGCATTCTCAAAGAAAAGAACCCTAAGACAACACATCCTGACACACAATGCTGAAATTAGGCACAAATGTAATATATGTTATAAAGAACTTTCTTCCAATAGTCATCTGAAGGCGCACATGAAGACGCACTCTGGTGTAAGACCACACAAGTGTGATATGTGCTCAAAGGTATTTACTCACCTTAAAAATCTAAAGGGTCACATGTTGAGACACACTGGTAAAAGGCTCCACAGATGCAAAATTTGCTCAAAGGCATTTCCTGAAAGTAGAGATATAAGTAGACACATGTTGACACACACTGGCGAGAGGAATTACAAGTGTAATATCTGCTGAAAATCATTTGCTCTGAACAGTACTCTGAAGAAGCACTTGTTGATACACAGTGACGAAAGATCTTACAAGTGTGAGTTTTGTCCGAAATCATTCAATCGCAAAGATTACCTGGATTGTCATCTTCTGACACATGCTACTGAAAAGCCTTACAAGTGTGCAATATGTTTGAAATTATTTAATAATAAAAGTAACCTTAGGAATCATATGAAGTTGCATGGAGAAGTAAACACTGACTAAAGTGCCATAATATCACACTTTCATCTATCACTCAAAGAGAACCGAAATGACTAATATTTGAAATGCAATAGAGCACTGACCCCTGTATGAAATTTGAAAAGCTGCTTGCTTCAATTCACTCACATTAAATAGATTTTATTATAAAACACCAAAATTATAATGAAAAACTTATTGTTCTCAGATATAATCATGTTGTGTTGAGATTTTCTTAATAAAATATGATATAATACATCACTTTATACTTTTCTTTTACGGTTACATCCATTTATTAGAGAACTGTTTCATCCGATTAAATTAAAATACCAATATCATCAATTTAGCATTTTTTCAATTTAATTACATTGTTTTTGACAAATGAATTTTCATGTTTTTGGTGCACTTAACAATGAATCAACCATGAGGCTTCCATGGCCATGTTTTAACTCTGTAGCCCTTTAGATAACAGTTTTGGGAAGCTGTGGGAATGGAACTTTCACCTATGCTGGGATAGTTGGAAGGTCAAGAGGCATATATACCTCACAAAACTTTGAGAAGAAAATTTCAGAGAAATAGCTGAGAAAAGTGTACCATTGATGAAGGCTGGGAACGATATGTGGCATTGGAAGGAGTACAATCATAGTAATGCTTGCATATAAATGGCTATTATTTTGGAGGTTTGCTTTAGCCAGAACTTCACAATACAAAAGTGGCCAGAGAAGGTAACTGAAGCATTTAAAAGTATTTTTTGTGAGCATCAACCATTGAAAATTCAAAGAGTTATGGGTGGTGGATTTTTAAATGGCAAATTCAGGAAATTTCTTACTAATAGAGGATTAAAATACACACTTGTATTGGTCCCAACATTACAATGAGTATCCTGAAATGCTAAAACTAAATAAAATACTGAACTAAGAACAATGTTGATTATATCTGCAAATTAATTCAAACTTATAATAATAGGGTTAATTCCAACGCTCTATATAAAATCGATAAAAAAATTCGCGATTTCATCGGAAAACACCCAAAATGAGGAAAATCTGGTGTTTTTTAGCGGGAAAACCAATTCACAGACGCGAATTTAATGCAATGGCATATTTTTCGATGAAAAACTCAACGAATGGGGAACAAAAGTGGCCAAACTACTTTCATGAAAAATATTAAGTAAAAATACGTGATTTATTGGAAACACGAAAAAGGAATTTAAAAGATATATTTTTCAAGAACAAGCCTTAAAAATGTAGAAGATTGGAATTATTAGGTCGTAATTTTGGACGAATAACTCATCGAATGGTAAAACAAGTTGGGTAAAATTTTAAAAGGAAAGAAATTGAGAACTAATACGCGAATTCATTGAAAACACTAAAAATAAAGAAATTCGGTCGTTTTTTAGAGAACAAACGAATTGTTAGACGCGAGTTATGTTGCAACGCCGTTATTTGCGAAGGAAACCTCAACGAATAGAGAACAAAATGTAACAACGTACATACCCGGAAATCATTATGTAGATATACGTGATTTCCTCGTAAATATGAAAAATAAATAACAAAGATCATTTTTTCAAGAACAAATCTTAACACGTAGAAGTTTGGGATTACGGCGTCGTATTTAAACACGAAAAAATCAATGAATGGTGAAAAAAGGGGGCAATATAAATATGATGGAAAAAATTTAGAAAAAATTTGCGATTTCAACAGAAAACACAAAAAATGAAGAAAAACTTGTGTTTTTTAGCTGGCAAACCAATTGACAGACGCGAATTTGATGCAACGCCAGATTTTTCGATGAAAAATTCAACGAACGGGGAACCCAAGTGTCCAAATCACTTTAATAAAAAATGATAAGTAAAAATACGAGATGTCATTAGAAACACGAAAAATGGATAAATAAGACCTCTTTTTCAAAACCAAACCTTAACACGTAAAAGGCGTGAAAATTTCGCGTCGTATTGTGAGACGAATAGTTCAACGAATTTTGAAACAAATTGGTTAAAATTTCAAAAGTAAGAACCAAAGAAAAAATACGAGATTTCAATTAAAACCAGAAAAATGAATGAAAGCCAACGATTTTTAGAGAACAAACTAATACACAACCATGATTTGAATTGCAACGCAAAAGTTTTCGTTGAAAAACTCTACTCAACTAACTCAAGGAATAGTGAAACAAGTTGGTTAAAATTTTAAAAGGAAACAAATCGAGAAAAAATACGCGATTTCATCGGAAACACTAAAAATGAAGAAAAAGTTTTTTTTAGCGGGCTAACCAATCCACCGAAGCGAATTCAATGCAATGCCATAGTGTTTGATGATAAATTCAACAAATGGTGAACATAAGTGTCCAAACGACTTTCATGAAAAACATTAAGTAAAAATACGTGATGTCATTGGAAGCACGAAAAAGGATAAATGAGACCTATTTCTCAAGACCAAACCATAACACGTAAAAGGCGTTAATAATCGCGTAGTATTTTTCGACGAATAGCTCATGGAATGGTGAAACAATTAGGTGAAATATTTAAAAGGAAAGAAACTGAGAAAAACTACGCGAAATCATTGAAAACTAGAGAAATAAAGTAACACGGTCGTTTTTTAGAGTGCAATTATTTCGCAGACGCTATTTGAGTGACAACGCCTTATTTTGGGAAAATAAAACTCTGGGAATGGGGAGCAAATATGGCTTACCAATTTAAATGGAAAAAATTAAGTGAAAATACATAATTTTTTGTAAACACGAACAATGGGTAAATAAGATCTATTTTTCAACACGAAACCTGAAAAAAGTAGAAGGGTTGAATTATTGCGTGGTATATTAAAACGAAAAAATTAACGAATGTTTTAATGAGGGCTTCAAATAACTTGAAAGAAAAAAATTTTGAACCAGAGAAAAAAATGCGAGATATCAATTAAAACCAGAAAAATGAAGGAAAACGATCGTTTTAAGAGAACGAACTAAACCACGACCGCGATTTGAATTGCAACGCAATATTTTCAGTTTAACAATTCAGCGAATCAGGAACTTGGGTGGACAAACTATTTGCATGGAAATTATCGAGCAAAAATACGTGAATCAATGGAAACACGAAAAATAAATTAAAATGATCAACTTTGGCCATCCAAATCCTAAAAACGTACCAGATTGGATTTATGACGTCGTATATTTGGACTTATAACTCAACGAATGGTGAAGCAAGCTGGCTAACATTGAAAAATGAACAAACTTGAGAAGAAATACTCGAATTCATTGGAAATATTAAAAATAAAGAAAAACGGTCGTTTTTTTATGAAAAAACCAATTTTTAGATGCGATTTGTGATGCAAGGCCATAATTTGCCAGAAGAAAACTCAAAGCATTGAGAACGAAAGTGAAAAGAATAAAAGTATTAAAACACGAAAAAATCAATGAGTATTGAAAAGGGGGGTCAAATATGATGGAAATGGATATAAATATGATGGAAAAAAATTGAGAAAAAATTTGCAATTCCATCGGAAAACACTCAAAATGAAGAAAAACTGGTGTTTTTCAGCGGGCAAACCAATTCACAGACGCAAATTTAATGCAACGCCATATATTTCGATGAAAAACTCAACGAACATAAGTGGCCAAACTACTTTCATAAAAAGTATTACGTAAAAATACGTGATTTCATTGGAAACACGAAAAATGGATAAATATGATCTATTTCTCAATGCCAAACCTTACTAATTAAGGAGATAAGAATTATTAAGTCGTATTTTTGGACAAATAACTCAACAAATGGTGAAACAACAATGTTAATATTTACATAAAAGAGCTAGAGAAAAAGTTCACCATTTCAATTAAAACAAGAAAAATGATGAAAAATGGTCGTTTTTTTAAAGAACAAACTAAATCACAACCGCTTTTTGGATTGCAACGCCACATTTTTCCATTTAACACTCAGCGAATGGGAAACTTAGGTGGGCAACTATTTGCATTGAAAATATCTAGTAATATAAAAATTCGCGAATTCATTGAAAACACTAAAAATAAAATAGCACGGTCATTTTTAGGAGAACAGACCAATTCACGGAGGCCATTTGAATTTGCAACGCAATATTTTTTAACGGAAATCTCAGGAAATGGAGAACGTAGATGAGCAAACTACTTAAATGGAAAAAATTGAGGTGAAAATGCTTGTTTTTTTGGAAACACAAAAAATGAAAGTAAAGATCTATTTTTCAAGACCAAACCATAAAACGTAGAAGGCTGAAATAATACGTCGTATTTAAAAAGGAAAAAATCAACGAATGTTGAAAAGAGGTGGTCCAATAACTATAAAGGGTAAAAATTGGGAAAAAATACGCGATTTCATCGAAAACGGTAAAAATTAAGGAAAACGGTTGTTTTTTAGGGAACGAACCAATTCATAGAAGCGATTTGAATTACAACGCCATATTTTTTTATGAAAAACTCACGGAATTGGGAAAAAAGGTGGACAAACTACTTGTATGGAAAATATTAAGTAAGACTGTCTTATTTGTTGGAAACACGAAAAATAAATTTAAAGATCCATTTTTCAAGAGCAAACCTTAAAAACTTAGAAGGTCATTGCGTCGTGTCTTACACGAATAACTCAACGAATGGTGAAACAAGCTGGTTAAAATTTAATATGGTAAAAATTTGAGAAAAAAATCGCGATTTCAAAGAAAACACGAAAAATGAAAAAAACTGTCGTGTTTTAGAGAGCGAATTAATCCCAAACGCTAATTGAATTGCGACGCAATTTTTTGCGATGAAACACAAGACGAATGGGGAATAAAGATGGAAAACCTATTTACCTGGAAATCATTATGTAAAAATTCTCTATTTCATTGGAAAACGGAAAATGAATTAAAAAGACATATTTTTCAAGAAGAAACCTTAACACGTAAAAGACGTGAATTATCGCGTCGTATTGTAAGACGAATAGATCAACGAATGGTGAAACAAGCGGGTTAAAATTAAAAAAAAAGAAATTGAGAAAAAAAACACGATTTCATTGAAAACACGAAAAATGAAGGAATACCGTGGTTTTTTAGGGAGCGAACCATCTCACAGACGCTATGTGAATTGCAACGCCTGGCGTGCTTCTACCTGAAGCATGTGTTTCCATTTAGAACAGCCTTAGTCTAAAGATATGCCTCCAAGTGATGTGATTTTCTACTTTGTAACAATGCCAAGGTGCAGTCAAGGTCCATGACTCCATGAGGGTTTGAAATGGATAGGTTGGCCACCATGGCAATTCTCTTATCCTTGCTTTCTTCATCATTACCAACATCTGGGTCAAGAAATGTTACTTAATTGGGAATATTAATGAAGTGGTTTGTACTTTGGTTTTGAAATGGATAGGTTTGGATATGAAGGCACTTTGCAAAACCAGATATATTCCACTTTTGTTTCTTTGGTACTGAGTCCCCAGCTTCTATGCACTGCTTTGACTGCCTTTTAGTTGCTGGCCTATAGTTTGCTACCCATGTGTCATCCTTGGACGTAAATCATTGCACAAATTGTGTTGGTTTCCTCTAGAATTGGTCAAAATATTGCTGGGAAAATTGCTTGAAAAAGGCTTTTAACCATTATAATACTCACCTTGCCCAGAGTTTTCCCATCCCTAATTCTCTGTGCAAGTCATTTTGCACCTTTTCCTTGAATATCATCACTGCCTTAGCTATCTGATACATCTCCAATTGCCAAACGTCAGACTTGATATTTTGCACCCTTTTGATGTTTTATGTTATGGTATCATTTCATATCCATCCTTCTCATCGGTTATTTCCAAGTGAATTGGACCGTGTTTAAAATCGGCAGCCCCCTATTTAGCAGCTGAATTAATAGGAACAGGGTCCATATTCACTTTTGTTAACTTTAAGTGAATTTACTTGAGAGTAGATATATTCAAATCAAAGAAATTCAAGGTACTCAAAGAATATTTGTTAACAAACTATTAGAGAAAACAATTTGAAACTTGGCAAATAAGTAAAGACAAGTGTACGCAGGCAGGAATCGTTAATGTTCCTCTGATTTGAATACCATCTGTATGTCAGGTTGAGAGCTTTTTTACTTACCTCCTTATATCATGCCACTTCATACGCTTAAGTGATCTCTTGTTTTATTGTCGATTTTTTCAATGAAAGTGACTGGATTCCTCTATCATCATTAAAAATAACTCTTCCCTTATCAATAAACTATTTAAATCAAATTTGATGAGAGGAAACTGTTTATATTTTGTTACAATAGTACAAGAACACATCTTTATAAAATATAATCTTTAAAATACACTGGATAAAGGTAAAAATCTCGTAGCATCGCATGCATGCTGAGGGGAAAGGTTACTTTCACATATCAAAAGGCATGCTTCCTAAGGTCATTTTGTTTGCGATCTACAGGCATGTGTACAGGGATCTACAGGGATGTGTTTAGTTATCAGCATACACTTGCCTGCCTACAACAGCTGCCAAGAGTAAACTCATGAGTGAGTCAGCTTATTAGAAAGGTTCACCCATTTCAACCTAATTTTAAGAATATTATGAAAACAAAAAACCATTTTGCATGACTATTCAGCTCTAAAAAATCCCTATTATTCTTAAATGTTCCCATTACTAATCCTTGAGCATTTTCTTACTTAAACCAGCATTTCTATCTTTATAGATTAAAGACAAACAAATATTCCCAGGTGTAACCAGCTTTATAAAAGGTTTTCCTGAAAAATCAGAACAATTGAGGAAATTCCATAGCTAGGAGTTTGTCATTAGAATACTCATTCTTATATTAAAAATATTGAATCATTATAGGTGAAGTGTGGAGATCTAGGTAAAGTGTGAATCTAGCCCTTGTGTAATGGAAAAATAGTACTTGGTAATCTTATATTGTCATTGTTCAAAGGAGATTTTGTCTCTTATGCTCTTCTTCTATATGTATAAGCAATGTAAGTGACCAGAATTCTTCATTACCAACCAGACATTCTCCTTATTGCAGCGATAATTATTTTAATTTTATATAGCATTACTAAACAATTGATAAAGTAGAGGTTGAACTAACTTTGCCGAAAGCCGATTTCATATAAATTCACTTGTGACCCATTATATTAATTTCATGCTACTCATTTACAATAAGATTAAGAAGCAGAAAATTATTTCCACACACCTTAATTAGACTTATGCCTTAAGTTAAAATTCACTTTAATTTGTTGCACTAAGCATAAGGTGAAAATGGATACTTGTACAGACAAATTACAGCTACATGATATTTAATATGATTTTGTTTTAAACCTTGGCTTAATTTACATAATCACCTAATTAAAATGCCTTGTGATATGTTCAGCAAACCTGGCAAAATGATTCTAATTCCACTAACTTTAAATGCATTTTTTAAATGGTGGTCCTATACTCATTTACTGGTATCAGGTTAACATTCAAGGATACTCTCAAGGCTGCATCTAAGATGGAGGTTCAATAAGTACCCGGGTTAGAAATAATGAAACTATTTTTTCAAAATCATTTATTTTATTTTTCAACATAGTCCCATTTTAGAAATATACAGTCCTCATGCCAATCTTGCCATTTTTTTAACCCTCTGAAAAATAGGATTAACCTAACTCTCCAAAATATACCTCTGTCTTGGTAATAACTTCCTTGTTTGAGCTAAATTTTTTCCAGGTAAATACAGGGGGTGTGGCAGCAATTTGTAGTGTAGTTAATGCAGGTTGGTGCTAATAATTCCAGATGAATGTCCTGGTGCATTATTGGTGTGAAGAAGCACCTTCTTCTTTGCCAAATGTAGCCATGTCTCCAATTTTTTTAAAAGCAGTCCAATTAATCACTGTAGTATCTTCTAGTGATCATTCTTCCTTTTTCTAAATAATCCAACAGATTGATACCATTTGCATCCTAAAAACCGTATGCATGAATCCAGGTTTCATCAACATTCATAATTTAATACAAAAACACCTTTGGATCTTGCTTACATTGCTGCAAAGAATGTTTCAAAGGTGACAGGTGAATCAGCTTATTGTCCACCACGAGCAATCGCAGCACACATTAGGTTTACTGTTTTTTCTTCACCAACATATCATGTAAAATATTTATTTCCATTCCCAGTCGAGACATCCATGGCCCCTGCTACTTTGCACAGTTTCAATTGTTGATCAGTTAGAATCATGGCATGGACTTTTTAAATGGTTTCCTTGGTAAATATATCTGACAGGTGTCCTGGTAGCTTCTCATAAAAAACAGATGTCTTCCCACACTTCAATTTGTTGAGCAAACATCTAACTGTGGCCATAGGTGGCAAAGTGTCACCATAAACAGCATCCAAATTTACTTATATCTCCTTGCATTTCATTGCATTTGAAAAAAAAGCAAATTACTGAAGAATACTGCTCTTTTTCCATCTTAGCAAAAATCATGAAACATGTCTTACTCAAATGGCAATGAAATCCAAATTAGCCTTTAAATCTGTAAAACCATCATTTGATTAATGGCTACACACAATGATAACATACACTTCCCTCAGGAATACCCTTTGTCATCAATCACAGATACTTATTGAACCATCTTTAACAATATTTTCTTCCATGAAGAAATATTTCATTGCTGGGATTTTTCTTTATGGTTGGAAATGTGCCCTTTGAGGTACTGGTAACACTCAAAGACCTCACAATTCAATTCAAGACTTCATCCCAGCATTGATATACCTATGACATTCCATATATTGCTCTTTTCAGATATTGATCCTGAAAATTTTTTTGTATTTGTAAGGCTTTTCCCCAGTAAGGGTCAACATATGATACTTAAGGTGTCATTTCTCATGAATTTCTTTTACCCTTTTTTTTAGAACGATATGTAATTTAATATAAACAAAGCTTCATGAGGTCTTACCTCTATATTGGTGGCTCAATTGGGATTCTAGGATGGTTATAGAAGATCACTGGTCCAAGAAATGGTACTTTGGTTGTAAAAAGTTTTGAAAAAAGAGAGGAAGGTGGAATTACAGGGGTAAGGGATAATGCATTCCATTGCATAAAATGAAGAGCATGACAACAAGTGCTTGACAATCACAAAATTTTTGCTCTCTCACTTTCTGCAGACCACCGATTTATAACATCACAGTCACCCTCAGCAAACACCCCATAATCTATGCAATGTACTCCATAAAAAAGGTGTACCCAAAAATTCTCAAAGAGAATAAAATAAACCATTTCACCCAGCATAACAAATTACAGAAAAAAGCCACACATCTAAAATAGGATTCAACCATTGTATAACCTTTTTCAGGGATCCCACGGACTGAAATCCTTTCTGAAAGACCTATTGCCTATTTCACATGCCAATGATGGTACTTCATTTTCACAGCCCCCATGTTCATCTCTCACCTATAGATGAACAGCCAATTAAAAAGCCTTATGAGATCAACTAATCTGTTTGCCTGCTCCTCCCCTAATAAAAATATAAATATAAAGAGTTTGAATGAACAGCAGTTAATTTCAGTTCTTCAGTTAGATAAAAGACCAAGGTCAACACGGTAAGATGTATGGTAACAGCAGGGCAATATGGCAGTAATCATGGAGTTTCATCTAACTGGGCACAAGAAACGTCATCATTAACGACATATTCTGGTTTGACATGGTCAATTGCCACCGATACCTCTCTGCCAGGATTTTCAGCTTGAATGTCTTGGGATCATGCCGGATTACTCAAAATGGCCCATCATAAGGAGAAACCAACAATGGATGGAGCATATCATTTCTCTAAAATACATGGGAAAGAGTTTCCAGGTCTTTAAACATGAAAATGTTGTGGGCTCCATGTCGAGAGACTGGCTGTGGCTAGAGTTGGCAAAGGCCTTGCCACAGGATGGTGACATAATCTTCAGTAGCAGTAATGGAACTAGTGGAAGGGGAAAAGAATTTCCCAGGAAGCCGAAGTGTTTGGCAATTAATTACCTCTGCAGGCATTGCCAAAATATCTTTTTTAAAGGTGGACCTCAGACCCATGAGAATCACAGGCAGGACATTGGTCCATTGGTTACCCCAATGGCAATGGATAACTGCCTTCAACTGGTGGTGAAGGCATTCCACCATCTTATTGGCTGCAGGTTGATGGGCTGATGTCTACAGGTGCTTTGCTGCCATCAACTGAATCATCTGCTGGAACAATTTGCTTTGACATTGCCACCCCTGGTCAGTGGTGATGCAAATGGGAGTTCCAAAACACAAAATCCTCTCCTGGAAAAGGGTCTTTCTGGCAGTTTCTGCAGTGATGTCTTGAATTGGGAAAGTTGCAGGCCACTGGCTGAAGTGGTCAATACATGTCATTATGTAGCAAAAACCATGGCTGCCTGGAAGAGGTCAACAAAATCTATGTGGATATGCATCTGTTTGTCACTGGCAATGGGAAAAACACCAATTGGGGAAAAAACATGTCTGGTGATTTTACTCCTCCTTTGTAAACATGAGCGTGTTTGGCAGTCTCTCCTCATGGAAGGCCAGACAAAGTGCCCAGCTGCTACTAGGTGGGTTGTCTGTCAAATGCCAGGGTGTGATAATCAATGCATGCTGAGGAATACTTGTTTATGGAAAGGCTCAGTGAACACTGGCATGGCTGAGGAAGTAGACATATCAAATATAAGAGGATTTGATGAACCAGGAAAAGCAACTTTTTTCAGATTTAATGAGGAATTCTGAAGGGAATTGACAAGGTCATGATCAGACTCTGGAGAGGCAGCTAGTGCAGAGTAATCTATGAGGGCAGAAATGCTTTGAATGCCAGACATGGTGTCTGCTACAATATTACCTTTACCTGCTACATATATGATGTCTGTGGTAAATATGCTTGTTAAGTCTGAAGGCCTAAACTGCTGGGAAGAACACTTCTAATGCCTCTGGGAAAATGTAAAAGAAAGGGGTTTATGGTTGGTGTAGATTCTTCCTTCCTCCATATGCCGGAACTGGATCACTGCCTTATATACTGCTAAAAGTTCCCTGTAATAAGCGCTATAAGGCCTTTCAGCATCACTCAGTTTCTTGGTCCAGAAACCAAGAGGCTGATATCCTTTGGAAGTGAGTTGCTGAAGGAGAGCATTAACCAAAAACTCCAAAGTGTCTCTGAATAGGGTCAGAGGAAAGACACGTTTGGATGAGCTAAAATGGCACTATTGCACAGAGCCTCTTTGCAGTCTAGGAATGAAATCTCTGACGCTGGTGTCCCGCTGATGGAGTCCTTGCTGTTTACCTTACCCACCAGAAGGTTGCTAAGTGGCTCCTGGCTATTTATGGCATAAGGGATAAAATGGTGGTAATAATTTACTACCCCTAACAATTGCCACAGCTGGTGTATGGGAGCCGGTGGGGGATCATGCAGAGAAATGAACCTTCTCGGTGAGTGGTTAAGTTCCTTCCTCCATTACTGTACATCATAGAAACTATATCTCATTCACACTGAAAACAGACTTTGAGGGATTAATAACCATGCCGTGATCTCTCAAGCGGCCAAATATTGTCTGCAGATACTGCTCATGCTCCAAAGAATTACGTGATGCAACAGCGATATCATCCATGTATGCATATGCATAAGGGAATCCCTTTAACATGTCATCTATAAACATATGAAAGGTCTGCACAGTATGTTGAAGGCCGAGTGTCATAAATTGAAACTCAATAAGGCCAACAGGCATTATTATTGCAGTTTTGGGAATATCTGCAGGGTTGACAGGTATTGGTTGAACACACAAACTAAATCAATTTTTGAAAAATGGTACAGCCACATAACCCCTGTGCAAAATCCATGATAAGCGGTACTGGGTAATGATCAGGCATGGTTCTGGAATTCAGCAAGTGGTAGTTGCCACAGGGGCACCACTTGGTATTCTTTTTTGGCACCAGGTGTAAGGCAGACGACCAAGAGCTAGATGACCTCCATGCAGAACCTGTCTGAAGCATCAGCTCAAATTATTAATTGGCAAAGGCAAGCTCATCTCTTGCAAGATGGTGGGGCCTAGATGAAACTGGAGGGTCAATGATGGTCTCTATAAAATGAACCATGAAGTGCTTGACTCGCCAGGAAGCTCCTGATGTTTTTTAATCTCTGGGATTTGGCCATAAGGTGAGAATAATTGAAGGCACCAGAGATAACTTACACTTGACCATTGCTGGGAGAGGTGATGGTGCCCTCAAACGATAAGGTCATCACATGGTCCACCAAATGTTTATGAGCAATACCCACAAGGAGACCAAACTGGCAGAGAAAATCTGCCCTTATTAGTGACTGCGGCACATTGGCGATGACAAACTTTAACAAAAATTCTCCCCAGAGGCAGGGGGAAAGGAAGAGAGTGGCATATCGGTATGTGATGATGGCAGTGTCGTTCGCTGAGGAAAGCTGAAGATCTGACTTCCCTCTATGCTCTTGGAACCATGTGACTGGGTAGAGACAGAGACGACACCAATATCTATAAGGAATTGACACCAGACAAGGTGCCAATGACAAAAACATGGTTGGATAGGTCTAAGAAGTAACCTGCTGCCTACAAGGACTGCCCAATATGTTTCCCTGCCTCATACAAACAGGGAAGGGTAGACTTAGTGGCATTACTCCCAGGCAGTGGTACCAGCAGATGCCTTAATTGGAATGAATTGAGGGCTGGAGCCAGGTAAGTGGTTTGGACATGGCTGAGGGAATGTGGACGTGAGTGCATACCATGCTATTTGGCATGTGCTGCCACTTGTTTAGAGAGGTTTTCTATCTTCTCTATCAGTGTACTAATAACTAGGTTAGGGGCAACTGCCACATATAAATGAGCAGCCACAAACAGCCTTATGTGATATAAGCACGCTTCTTTTTTCCGATCCTTTTCCTATGCCCACCTTTAGTTCCCCAAGACAACATTTGGTATCCTGTTAAGGATTAGGCAACTCCAGGCACCAGTAAAGGGGGACAAGAAAGGTGTGTGAAAAAAATCCAACCCAGGTTTCCCGGTATGTAATCCCAATTTCTACTACTTGAGTCCTGGCTCTGCATTTATTAATTATTATTCCTTTACACCACATACATAAAGTAAATAAAATCCACATTAATAATGTTTCATGAAATTTCTATTAATTCATTTGAAAAACCTTTTCTAGAAGGCTAAGTCCTAGATAAGCCCTGGCATTATATAATACTGAAAGAAAAACTCTGAATGTTTTAGATACAAGATCATTGCACACTCAGGAAGGCAGAAATATTAATTGAAGATGTCAACTGAGCCATAGTCAATATCGACCAATTAATTGATTTAAAAAATTATATAGAAAGGACACATAAAAAACTTGCACCTTTATCATTATACAGAATAATAGTTTCATGTTGAAAGAACATCAGAAAAAGCTCAATATGATATTTTGAATGTGTCGTTCATTCTTTTATAAGATTAGGGTCAAAAGATTCATTGCTGTATTATTTACGATGTCAATATTAAAAAATAACAATAAATTTTGTGATGGATTAACTGTCGTAGGTATAGGGTAGTCAGAATATATTATAATTCTAGTATGATGTACTTCTATTGACATCCTTTTTAAATACATGTCAAAATTATTCCTTAACCCTAGACACGACTGCTGATTTAAAATTTTGAAATGTGATTATATATATATATATATATATATATATATATATATATATATATATATATATATATATATATATATATATATATATATATATATATATATATATATATATATATATATATATATATATATATATATATATCATTGAATGGTTTTAAGTTAACATTGATCATATTATTATTCATTTGTGAATTTGACAAACATGCATATGTAAATTCTCTCCCTGCGTCCCAGTTCTATTCTCATATTTGGAAAGAAAATCTGTAATTTTGAATTCATGATCTTTTAATGCCCGCATCAAAATGTGGAAGGTCAAATTTTCGGAGTTCCTCTCATAATACGCAAAGCATTTGGTGTACCAACACATAGGTTCATTTTCAGAATTTTACGCAGAAAAAAGTACTTAGACAATTTTCACTTCCAGTCATTATTCTTCTTAGAAATATTTATCCCGAGAACATATTTATGTGAACATAAAATCAATTTAACAGGATTACAATTCTTAATTTAGGTACGTAATAAAATATACACAGATAAGGTAATGTTCGAATTAATGTCTCTGATATCAAAAGAGAAGTAATTTTTTTACACTTCCTGGTAGTGCAAAAAGTGTTATAAATTCACATGAATAACAACAATCTATTAAAGTGAGAGTTTAAATAAATTAAAAATATTGAAAAATATTTAAAAATGGCGATCAGTTAGCGCCGAAAAAAAACGAAATCGACTCTCGAACTCGAACTTAGTAATCGATTCAGAACGATCGACCCATCGTAATGTTGTCGGCCATTTTGAAAGTCACTGTTTTGGTGTAGTAAATGTTGACTGATTGAAGTGCTCCAAAGATGCCTCGACACGAAAGTTTAAAGTGTAGATTATGTCTTAGCCGTGGTGGACGGTACACAAATATTTTTTATGAAAACAACGATGCTGAGAAATTGGTGCGGGAAGCAATAGAAGAGTTGTTGGAATTGAAAGTAAGATATCCGTTTTATGTTCACGTATTATTGATAATGATTCTTTTATTGTAAATATACCACGAAATGTGCGATAGTGCCCTATTTTAGCTTAAAATAGCCTATAAGTTATTCGGATAATGTTTCGAGCAGCATTGAGAGCGAAAGTTCAGGGTTTAATGCTTTCATAATCTTGTTATTATAGGTAGTCAGGGAAAGGAACAACCCGTGGTTGCTGTGCTATAAATGTTTTAAACTGCTGACGGATTTCTACATGTTTAAGCAGCTGTGCCATGAAAACCACCATCTATTGTACAGGCAAAGGACAAAGAAACACGCGGAGAGAAATAGCCGCCGCGCAACGGTGAGTCGAGGCCAATTATGGTTGGTATTTTGTAATTTTATGAGGAATGTTTGTGGATAACGTTATGCGTAAACGGAAGTAACTTAAATTGAATAATGAACATATTTATTTTTATTAAGTGTCCTCGCTATTGTACGTAAGTCTTAATGTCTTATGACCAAATGACTAATACTGGTTTATATAAAAAATATAATTAACTACGCTCCTGGTAACAGTTAAAGCAATTTTATTCTATATTCAATTGGAAATCTCAAGTAACAGTGTGCTAAGAGTGAATTCTACTAAAGGTGTGAAAATATTGAATGCATTTATGCAATTAGTTTTCATAAATTGTGAGTAAATCGAAAAGGATGACAATATACAAATGTCCATGTAAACAATGACATCTCGTATTGAAATATGACCTTGGAGTATTCCCTAGAATATTATTTTTATTCGTAATTTTATTAAGTCATTCAATTTTAATGAAATTGCCTCTAATATTTGTAACTCAATGCAGTGATAAACACAATATACACGTTGATAGCAATTATTTAGTGATGTTAAAGGTAATTCGTAGGAATTATTTTGTGAAGCCTAACCATCTAGTCATCATAATTTTAAAAAGATAAAAAAATACAAGTGTTGAGTGGAATGTTGGAAAGAGATTGATCCTTTTGATATATTTTATTAGTTAATATATTTTTTCAATAAATATTTTCTTTTTTAATAAAAAAACATATAATAACGAATTTTGTAGTATTTTTGTGTTAACAGTTCTTTAATACTTGTAAAACTTAAAAACTAAGGTTTCTATTAACTTGAGTTGCAATAACCCTATTTTAATATTTATTAATATCTACTAAAGGCTGTATAATTGTAGGCTGCTCAATTTCATTTTACAGAATTTCGCTTATCATTTTTTCCAGGAAGTTACTACTGGTATATCCACTGGAGAAAATATATTTCCAAATAATCGTGTCACATTAATTTTAATATATTTCTCCATTGATTATTTGCAGAGGAATCTAAAGGTAGAGACAGAGTCAAATGATGCCTCCAATGATAGTGATGTGGGAGTTGCCAATTTGCGGGTTGTCACTAGAGCATCAAGCATAATAGGAGAAAGATGCAATCCCAGTGTAAATAATGTAAGTACTCATTGAAATTCTAAAATTAATACCTTTATCCTCTGGATTCTATGGAAATGAATTTTGGTAACAATTTTGAATAAATCCATTAAGTTGAAGAATTTTTATTCAGTGAATAAAGAGAAACTGAGATTTTTCTGATTCCTTCATACATGTCAATAATGGTCTGATATTATGTATCTTATCTCTTATAATTCTCATTTTTAATGCTGTAATCAGCTATCAGGTGGTGTGGTTTTGCATTTTCAAATTACATCCTTAATTGATTGCTTTTGCTGTTATATCTTACTATGCTTCAGATATAAATTATCTCCCCATAGGTAAAACATTGATACTCATATCATATCCATAAGATATGAAGAAAAAAGCACTGCCGTGTATTTTTCAATTGCATTCATCCATAGGAAATATATATGCATAGAAGGGAAATGGAAAATGTATATCAAGAATTTAAATTTCAATTTCAATGTTCATCCTCTTTTTTAAATCTTTTTCAATATTTATATTTTGAACAATTAGGTTCAGATCACAGTAAAAAGAGAAACTTCAGATAATGATGATCAGGAAACTGTTGAAATGACAGCTAGCCTAAAAATAGGAGATCACATTGTGGATAATCATGAAGAAGATTCTCTTCAGGTAAGGAAGACATTGGAACAGTTTGACATTTTCAAAGCTCATCCAAAGCTTTTGTTATTTTGCAAATACTTATTCATTTGCTTTTGAAAAGACTTAAGTGACACTGATTTTTACTTAATATTAGAAATTTGTTTATTATAATTTTCTATCAGTAACTGAAGTTCCATATTTTTACTGTTTAATAATTATTCAATTAACTCAGGGGATCGTAGTGAAGACAGAGGAAATGGATGTTGAAGACCAAGAGGCCAATGAAATTACATCTAGCCAGGGAGATGTGGACCAAAATGTGAAGAATCCGGGAGGAACTTCTCTAAAGGTAATTAATAAACTAAATCTGTGATATTAGTGCTGTAATGGCTCATGTTTCTTTTTTCAACTCACGAATACTTAAAGTAGAAAAGTTTTCTGTAAGTCATCTTATAAAATACAATACTTTATACTAAATCTTTGATGCACAGATAGGTATTTATGAAAGCCACTAATTTTTTTGGCTTGAAAGATTATACACATCTATGTAATAACTTGCTAATCAAAAAGACAATAATTTTATATTATTGCTTATTATATAGAGAATGTGTTTTTATTGCATGTGATTTGTAAGTATTTTTCAATGCAAGAAGGTATATCTATGAATAAATATAGAAGTAAAATAATAAATGAAACAATTACTGTAGTATGACATTGCAGAAGGTTTTGTATAAAAGTTATCAGACCATAATGGTGGAAGTTTAAGGTAAAGAGAGTTGAAATTTGCTTAAATGATATTGATTAGGACATTGCCAATCTCCAAGTCATCATAAGAAATGCAGGCAAATTGCAAGAAGAAGGCATTTATAATCTAAGTGATGTAAATACTCATTTAAATTCTTAAATAAATAACTTAATCTTCGGGAACCATTTGATGGAATATTGATTGTAATTTGGATTAAATTCATAATATAGAATAATTCTTGTTCAATGATTCTGTACAGTCCGACATTTATCTGATTTTTTCATGCATGCCAACTAAAGGCTTGATATAATTTATCTAATCTCATCTGTAATTCTCATTTATAAAGTTTCAATTATCTAATGAGAGTTTATTTTTCATTTTAAATATGTTTCCATCATTTATTGGTTTTCTTTTGATACCTAGTGATATTATACATGAAAAATAATTGCTCAAGGTAAATATTTAAAATTTAATACCAAATGCAATTTTAATCAAATTTGAATTCCATTTATGCTAAGAAAATTCATATACCTTATAATTATACCTTAACCCTCTTAGTACGGCGGGGATTTCAGGGGTACTAGTGAGAAGTGCGAAGTGTAATTTAAGAAAATGTATCACCTTAGGAAAAAAAAACATTATGAAGTTATTTGTTTAGATATCCATATGCAGTTTTTTTATTTTAAATTATAATATTGTAGTTAATAATGATGGAATACATTTACATCATCTGAATAATAAATGTAATTATTACAGTATCATAAATTTGAATAATATTTTTTTAGCAATAATATTTCGATTTTTAGACGAAAAACTAATATTTTTTTAAAACATTTTTCCATTAAACTATGATATTTAAATATAATAAAGAATCAAAAAGACATGTAGAAAATATTATAAATAAATAAAGAAAAACCAGTGATTACAAATTTTTTTGTAAGCCTCTGCATATTTCGATTTTGTTGAAAAGGCTGATCTCACTGATTCAAATTGGGACTTTTCCCCTTTCCTTGAGACTGCAGCAATGTGCTTACAATCTAAAAGCAGAAAAAAACTAAGTTCTAACTCACAGAGAACTGCTGACAATGTAATCCAATACACAGGGCGCAAATGATTGGATAGGATGGACGGCAAGAGAAACCAAAATGATTACAAAGCAGTGCTCTCATTTCCATCGTCTCAACAAAGTCTGAATAAGCAGCTATATATCAACACCACAACACATTCAAGAGATTACAGATGAAAACAGATTAGTAGCCTTTCAGTGGCTTTTCATAGTGGAAAGACCACCCAGACAAAAAAAACAAGCAGACAATTAGGCTGAGCTTCCTGGCATGTACGAAAATGAACCTAAAATTATAGTAAGAATTATACTTTTTGAAAAGTATTTGAAATTGCTAATAGGAAATTAAAAAACATGTCTTATAATTGAATGGAATTCACCCTATCGATAGTACGAGGGTCATCCGGAAAGTAGTACCCGTTCGTGCCGCATGAAGTGCCGACGACGCGAGTAGCCGCTGGACGAGGTCAGATAGCTTTAGTGGCTTGTCTGCCTTCTCTGAGCCAAGTTGCATGACGCTAGCATTGCCTGTGTTGTTTCTGTGATTGTTTACAATGTTTAAAAAAATTGAGAACGCCGCCAGTTGTGAAGTGAGGGCAGTGATTAAATTCCTCAATGCAAGAAACGTTCGCCCATGTGATATTCATCGCCAATTAAAGGAGGTGTATGGAGACAATGTAATGGACGAGTCGTCTGTTCGGCGGTGGTGTCGCAACTTCAACATGGGGAGGGGGAACACACACGACGATGAGCGTTCGGGGAGACCGTCTGTCATTACAGACCAACTGGTGAGCTCAGTTGACGAATTCGTGAGGAACGAGGAGACTCTTTCTTGACTCGCATAATTACTGGTGACGAAACATGGGTTTGTTATGCATCACCTGAGAGTAAACGACAGTCAATGGAGTTTTATCATGCTCATTCACCAAACAAACCAAAAAAATTCAAGACAGTTCTGTCCACCAGGAAACTCATGGCAACCATTTTCTGGGATCGACGAGGTGTATTGCTTATTGATTATATGGCCCGTGGAGACACTATTAATGCCAATGCGTATTGTGAAACATTAAAGAAATTACGGGGGGCAATACAAAATCGGCGGCGAGGTCTATTGTCTACTGGTGTCATTCTCGTTCATGACAATGCCAGGCCTCATGCAGCTGGGATAACACAAAAACTTTTGCAGCAATTCAAATGGGAAACTGTCGACCATCCACCGTATAGCCCGGACTTTGCCCCTTCAGATTTTCATCTCTTTACAAAGCTTAAAGACTTTTTGGCAGGAAAAAGATTTGACAGCGATGAAGAACTTAAAGAAGGAGTGACCCTGTATCTCAATGAGCTGGCGGCAAAGGACTATGCAGCAGGAATACAGAAACTTGTCACACGTTATGACAAATGCCTTAATTTGCTTGGAGATTATGTTGAGAAGTAGTTTAAAGTATCCTCTTTCAAATAAAATTTTTTATAATTGTTAATATTTACTTTTGTGTCTTTATTTCACCAACGGGTACTACTTTCCGGATGACCCTTGTACAAAAACCATAAATTATTAAAGAAAAAACCGAAAGTTAAAATAATTTAAACAAAAGCCTACGCAAGAGCCGATATATCGGCCCGCCGCACTTTTCGCCAGGGATACGAAAGCCGATATATCAGCCCGCCGCACTAAGAGGGGTAAATCATATATTTTTACTATTTTCTCACCATTTAACTAACTTTGCAGATGATTGTAGACATGGATAAAATAGAAGTTGAACAGCAGGAGACTGTTCCAGCTAGGCATAGGGATATGGACAACAACGTGGAGAATCAAGAAGGGACTTCTAAGGTATTTAAGAAATATTTAAACCATAATGGCACCAAAATAACCAAATTATTTTGGTGATATATGTGCTGTTATTTTTTACTCGTTGAATATCCTAAAATAGAACCGATATTTGTTTGGCATTAAAGAATCCTATTAAAATGTCTTTTTAAGTGTTTTCATTTTGAAGGAACAGTAATAGGTGACATGGTCAGGCTAATTGGAGGTGTCATAAAGTGTCACAATAATCTTGCAGACCCTTTTTCTTTTTTTGACAATTTTGAATAAATCCATAAAATAAAGGAATTAACTTCTTATTCAGTGAATAAAGAGAAACTGAGTGTTATCTGATTCCTTCATACATGTCAATAATGGTCTGATATTATGTCTCTAGTCTCTTTAAATTCTCATTTTTAATGTTGAAATCAGGTATCAGGTGGTTTGGTTTTGCATTTTCGAATTGCATCTTTTAATAATTGCTCTTGCTGTTATATCTAGTCGTGTTTCAGGTATAAGTTATCCCCCCTCAGGTAAACATTGATACTCTCATATCATATCCATAAAATATTAAGAGAAAAGCACTGGTGTGTAATTTTGTATTGCATTCATGCATAGGAAATGTATATGCATAAAAATGGAATGGAAAATGTGTATCAAGAATTTAAAATTCAATTTCAATGTTCAACCACTTTTTAAAATCTTTTTCCATTTTTATATTTTGAACAATTAGGTTCAGATCACAGTTAAAAAAGAAATTTCAGATAACAAAGATCAGGAAACTGTTGAAATGACAGCTAGGCTAAAAATAGGAGACCACATTGTAGATAATCATGAAGAAGATTCTCTTCAGGTAATGAAGACATTGGAACAGGTTGACATTTTCAAAGTTCATCCAAAGCTTTTGTTATTTTCCAAATACTTATTCATTTGCATTTGAAAAGACTTTAGTGACACTGATTTTTACTTAATATTAGAAATTTGTTTACTATAATTTTCTATCAATAACTGAAGCTCCATATTTTTACTGTTTAATTATTATTCAATTAACACAGGGCACTGTAGTGAAGACAGAGGAAGTGGTTGTTGAAGACCAAGAGACCAATGAAATTGTAGCTCGCCAGGAAGATGCGGACCAAAATGTTAAGAATCCGGAAGGAACCTCTCTAAAGGTAATTAATAAACTAAATCTGTGATATTAGTGCTATAATGGCTCATGTTTCTTTTTTAAACTCATGAATACCTACAGTACAAAAGATTTCTGTATGTCATCTTATAGAATACAATACTTTTTACTAAATCTTTGATGCACAGATAGATATTTCTGAAAACCACTTTTTTTTGGTATGACATGATATTAAGAAGGTTTTGCATAAAAGTTATCAGACCATAGTGGTGAAAGTTTAAGGTAAAGAGAGTTGAAATTTGCTTTAATGATAGTGATTGGGACATTGCCAATCTTAAAATCATCATAAGAAATGCAGGAAAATTGCAAGAAAAAGGCATTCATAATATAAGTGATGTAATTACTCATTTAAATTCTAAAATAAATAACTTGGTCCTTGGGTATCATTTGATGAAATTTTGATTGTAATTCCGATTAAATTCATAATATAGAATAATTCTTGTTCAATGATTCTGTATAGTCCGACATTTATCTGATTTTTTCTTGCATGTCAACTAAAGGCCTGATATAATTTATCTAATCTCATCTGTAATTCTCATTTATAATGTTTCAATTATCAAATGAGAGTTTATTTTTCATTTTAAATATGTTTCTATCATTTATTGGTTTTCTTTTGATACCTAGTGAATTTGTACATGAAAAATAATTGCTCAAGTTAAATATTTAAAATTTAATACCAAATGCACTTTTAATCAATTTTGAATTCCTTTAATATTAAGAAAATTCATAAATACTTAAATTATACCTAAATCATATATTTTCACTGTTTTCTCACCATTTAACAAACTTTGCAGAGGATTGTAGACATGGATAAAATGGAAGTTGAACAGCAGGAGACTGTTGAAATTCCAGCTAGGCATAGGGATATGGACAACGATGTGGAGAATCAAGAGGGGACCTCTGAATTATTTAAGAAACATTCTAACCATAATGGCACCAATGTAACCAAATTTCTTTGGTGATATATGTGCTGTTATTGTAAATTCTTCATTTTTCAACTTGTGAATATCCCAAAATAGAACAGATATTTGTTTTGCATTCAGGAACCCTATTAAAATGTCTTTTTAAGTTTTTTCATTTCAAAGGAAAAGTAATAAATCACATGGTAAGGCCAATAAGAGGTGTCATAAATAAACTTGTTTTATATTGTTTTATGTATTCTCTGTTGTTGTAATAACCTTGTTTACCCTTTTTCTTTGCCCATTCATCACTTAGGTAAAAATAATATAAAATGCAGTTGATTCCTCAGGTACAAAGTTCTGAATGACCATATCCTAAGCATAAAATAAATAACAGGCACTTCTTTCACTCTTAAATTGCCTGATGGAAATCTTTTTATTTATGAAGATATTTAGTCATTTTACTTAATTTTCATGTTTTTCAATTGCATTCTTAACTGTTATCTTCTTTTAAATGTTGCAGAAGACCATAGCAGGAGACCTTATTCTACTTATGTCAACCTGTAAAATATTTAGATAAATCTATTATAGTCTTTGGTGTGAGTAAATTTTTTTAATAAAGGTTTGCACTCTCATATTGCCAACCAACATAAGCCGCCGTCAATTGACCAGTCCCTGTTGGTTCATAATTCAGCAGCTCACTAATATTTTGCACATGGAAATAAGTTCCATACCTTGATGAATTAAGATGAAGGAAAAATAGTGACCTTACCTTAGATGTGAATATCTCAAAGCAGAAAGTTATATATTTGATATACCATGTTAGAACAAAGTCTTATATGTCTATACTTATTTTAATTATCCAATTTTTGCTTATATTTCCTTTCTATTAATGTTATAAAATAAATTGAAAACTTAAAGATAATTTGACAAATAGCCATAAAGTTTAAATGGCCATATTTCCTGGTTGTGATGGCCCAGCAAATATTTCTCAGTACCATTCAAAATTTGCTATTTCTGTGCAAACATAATTGATTCACAAAATTTCTCATTCAGAAACAGCATATAACCTAGGGAAAGTATATTATCTTTTCTCTTTATGATATGCCTATGAATGTTATAATTTTATGTAATGCCAATATAGGGCTTATTTTTAGATGAACTTTATATTTACTTATCAAACATCTTGGTGTTGATCATGATTATTTATGTTTATTAAGGAGCTGTGTGTGCACCCAAGCCTTCAGAAGGATTCAGAGAGTCATGGTGTTGATTTGGTGAATGGTAAAAGAAGAAATTTGATGGTGTTGAGAAGTTCAATGAAAGCTATTAACCATTCAGTACAAAAGTCATCAATTGAGGAAGATGATAATTATTTAGCCAACACTAATGTGAATTTGATTGATGATGATAACTTTGAAGAAGTTGAGATTCAGGTAAGGAAAGAAAGCTGTTATGCATTGCTTTGATAACCAATGCTCCTTCATAACAATATACATTATGTTATATCCTGAGTGCAGGGATTTTCAATCTTAGGTAGTGTTATGTGATGAAATGGCCTTCCATGTGAATCTGCATGGATAAATGCTTCTTTAAATAAGGACTTGCATAAAAAACTTTAATATCTTTAATGAATAATACTTTCATGCAATTCAACTTTTAACACTATCAATTGTTCTGTGTTTAAGAAAATGAAGGACTACCAAATGATTTAAGTACCAGAGTAATTTGAAGAAATTATGTCCCAAGATGTTTGTTCCTGATAAAATTATTTTGAAATTTTGACCATCTGTCATAATAGATAAGAATGGATATCCTTGGCATTAGTATCATGATAGATAAGGAGAGCTTTAGATAGTATTTTTCAGTGATCAATTTGGGCAGTCAATGTTCAAAATGACCAGGTTGTATTCTTCAAGAAGATCATGATTCCAATTAGACAATGTGATGACTTCTTATAGTTTGTTAAAGAAGCTTATTGCTATGAGAACATTAAGCCGCCAGACCTATTCTCTGTATTTCATATGTTATTTAATTTAATTGGAGGGCCAAAACTATTATTCACAACGTTGAGGCATTTTCTTGTTAACAGTATTTAAATATTTTCATTTTATATTATTAATCCATGGATATCAAAGGTTTACTTATATTTAAGGAGTAAGCTCTCCTATAATTTACCTTCTCTAAACTTGAATTGAAACACTGGCAATATCATTCGATGTTAGAAGGTTCAATGAATGAGTTTAATGTTTTTGAAGAAATTAAGACAAATGTTCTGTATAAATGCATGCTAAAATTATTCATTTAAATTGAAATGTAAAATTTTAAACCTTGTATAACCTTATAGATTAGGTTTGAAAGTTTTTTGGGCATTTAATTAATTTTTTACATGGATGCAATATAAATTGATTATGTTGGTATTTTTTAGGATGATTTAGAAGACTTAGAATTGCATTTATCCTCTGATGAAGAAGAAGACAATAAGGAAGAATGTAATGATGGTACTTTGCAGGAGATGGGCGGAGTTACATCGGAACAGTTGAAGGCACAAGGTGAGGGGAGCTGGAGACTCTGTTATCTTCCTTTTGCATTTTGAATATTTTGGAAGTACCTAAAATGTCAAATACAATGTTATGACTAATTACAAAAATTGATAGGTTAATATGTAAAATAGAATTAATTTGTAACAGAATTATTATATCAGGTAATCTACAGGTCAATGTAGTTTTATGAATAGACATAAATACTAATTAAATAATTTGTGACCCCTAGAAAAACACATTCTACGCTATATCAGGTCCCTCTTCAGCTCTGAGTACTTTCTTCCTTTTATCATCCAGTCTAACATCCCTATTCTGTTCCTTCCCTTTCCTCATTTGCATAACATTCTACCCTCCATTAATCTTCCACATTGGGCTGCAAGTCAGAAACCCCTTCAGCAACTTTTCCTCCCTCGATAAGATATCTCCCAGCAAATATCTTTCTTTTTTCACTAATACAAGTACTTCCTCATTTATTTCCTATTCTGTCCATTTTACCTTCTCCATTCTTCTCCACACCTACATTTAAAAATCCTTCAGTCAATGTGTATCCTCCTGTTTCAATGACCGCGCTATACATAGCTATATTTTATTTCAAAGTTTCCTAAAGAGTCTTTTCATAATGTCCTAGCTCAACATCCTTTCACCTAACGCAATTCTTATCCCTATGTCCCTATTACTTTTGCTGTGTTGGTCCAATCAATACTGAGATAGATAAACTGTTTCTCCAGCTCTAGTTTTTGCCATCATATTTTAATGTTAAGCTTAGCCTTTTTCATCCTAGTAAATTGCATATTCTTTGTTTTATCAATATTGATTCTCATCCCATACCTGTTGTACTGAATTGCCAATTTACTAAGCAATGCTTGCAGCCCCTTGGCTGACTGACAAACTAAAGCTTGGTCATCAGCAATCTTAGCTGATTTTATGAATTCCCCACCGACTTTCATTCCTACCTCAAGTTCTTCCCATGCCTCTTTATTCATTTCCTCTGCATACATGTTGAACAGCAAAGGTGATAATGGGCAACCTTGCCTTACACCTCTTCCTAACACTGCCCATCCTGACTCCCCATTTCCCACTCGCACCTGAGCAGTCTTGGACATGAACAGGTAGCAGATTAGCCTCATTTCCCTCTAATCTATTCCTATTTTTTGCATTATACCTCGTGGTCATGTTCTTTATTCCTTTTGATTAAAAATGTCATTGCTGCAATGACATTACATGTACCTCCCCCCTTCCTATGCCTAAACTGATCATCCTGTAAGTTATTGATTGCCTTACTCTCTATCCTTTTGTTTATGATCCCAAGAACAACTGCAACAGCAGATGTTGCAAAATAAAATGCTCTCTTTCAGGAATTGACAGGGCAAAAATCTTAAAAATAAACAAAATAAAATGCATATAATAGATTTCATTTCACTGCTGCTGGTTTTTATTTTCTAAGTCCCTCTTGTTTTCAAACTTTAATAATTTCAGTACCAATCTGATACATATGTTGAACCACAAATATTCCATGGTTGCCTTTTTTACATTTTATACTAAAAGTTAACCATCTTTACCCCTTTTGGCCATGATTATAAATGAAATTGTTGAATATTCTTCCTCAGTTTTGAAGTTTCCCTTGTCAAGGTTTTAGTACACTGATCAATTTAACTCCAGGTTTTTTTACTATGGTCTTAATTTGTAGAAACGTTTTTTAAAAGGTATTCCAACTTTTTTGTTTTGAATATTAAACTTTAATTATTCTCTTTAGGGATTTTGGGTATAAAATGAAGTAGGAAGTCCATACAATAAGTATCATTGTTGGCTCTAAAAATCAAAAGGCAATGATGTTATTGTCACAGCTACCTAAATAAATTGAAAATATGTTCATCCTGCATCAATATACCTAGTTTGGTATATCTGTCACTCGTCAAAAGTTTACTGAAAATCATTTTCTAGAATAATGTTTCAGCATTTGTCATCAGTACTTGAACTATTAGATTGGAGTATAATTGATATTTTTGATCTGCCTTTTTCTTTCAAATGCCAGAAAAGGGACAGTAAATCCAGGCCAGGGCTTATAAGAGCATTGCAATGGCAAATTATGTCAGCAGTTTCTTTCAATTTTTGTTCCTTGCTCATGACTTTTGCCACCAACTTTGCACAAACCTCCTTTAAAACAAGATCCTTATTTAACTTTTAATGTTGGTTCCACCCAAAATGCTGGATTCTTTACTAACAAGGGAGCTTATTAAATGCATATCAGAGTGAAAAACAGTTTTATTTTTGACACCTCAGAATGGCCGTTATCTCTAACAAGTTGTTACACTTTCTTAAACATTTTTTGCTACTTAAAAACTTCTCAGGCTTTAGACATCTTCTGCATAAGCCTTTTTAATTAATTCTTGGTCTCCAAATGTGAATTTCTTGAGGTAAATGCTAAAGTGAACATGAGAGCATTGCTCTCATATACACTCATTGCTTGCATGAGAACAAAAAAAAATCACTCAGAACTAATATCCATCATCTTTCTCAATACATGCACAGAGCCAACTAAACTAATATCTTTTAGTTTTTGGGATATCCTCTACTAAGCCTACAAGTCAGAGACCTATCCAATGCTCTATTTTGGCTACAGGAAGCCAGTCCTGATGCCTATTATACTGACCCTGTAAGTACATTCACACAAAAAATCCACCATTTTCCATAAAAAAGTCGGAAACCTTTTGTTTAAGTAGAGCCTTATTTTCATGCCATAGTTGTCAATGCCATTTATTTATCAATTGTACAGATCCAAAATTTGCAGTTTCAGTATTTTCTTAGTTTTGTTTTATAACTTTTTTTGCTTTTTTAATTTCTAGTTTTTTTTTAGAAATAACCCTCTAGTCCTTTTCAAAGTCCCCATGAGAAATAATTATCTTTTAAAAAGTTAGCACCTTAATGTATTATATTTCATTTCCTATATTCGACCCATATTTCAACTTATTACTTTCTATTTGAACTTTTTGTTAAAGGTAGTGTGTTCTTAAAATGTTTTAATAACAGAAAAGTTAAAGTAAGGGTTTTATTTTCTTTCTTAAATTTCCTGTATAAAATATATTTGTTGTTAAAAGTTCTAGCAATCTAAAGGATCACTATAGGAAAAGTTATGCCAGAAAATGTGAAAGGCCTTATTTTCATGCCATAGTTGTCAATGCCATTTATTTATCAATTGTACAGATCCAAAATTTGCAGTTTCAGTATTTTCTTAGTTTTGTTTTATAACTTTTTTTGCTTTTTTAATTTCTAGTTTTTTTTTAGAAATAACCCTCTAGTCCTTTTCAAAGTCCCCATGAGAAATAATTATCTTTTAAAAAGTTAGCACCTTAATGTATTATATTTCATTTCCTATATTCGACCCATATTTCAACTTATTACTTTCTATTTGAACTTTTTGTTAAAGGTAGTGTGTTCTTAAAATGTTTTAATAACAGAAAAGTTAAAGTAAGGGTTTTATTTTCTTTCTTAAATTTCCTGTATAAAATATATTTGTTGTTAAAAGTTCTAGCAATCTAAAGGATCACTATAGGAAAAGTTATGCCAGAAAATGTGAAAGGTCTTTTTTAGATAAATTGTATCAAAATTATAAATTAAAGTATTTTTAAGGGCTCTGAATGTGTGAGTTGGAAATCAGGCATTGCCATACTAATAGTATTTTCACATAACTAAATAGAAGTAATAAATAAATTTAGTATAAAACATAATTTATTAGTGGATGACTTTATCACTAACTAAATTGACCATTTTACCTGATTAGTAGATTGTCCATGAATGAAATGATGATTTTATTAATCAATAAAGATAAGTCAGGAATTATTCCTATTTCTTCTCAGAATCCTTTTCCAAATTTAATTTTCTAGGCATTTGTACATGCCAAGTAAACATTTGTGCAAATGTAATGCATGATGGCATTGAACCCTTTCTCTTGATAATTTTTTATGTATTTAAGTCAATTTATCACCAGAAAACTATATTCATTTTACTGCATTTCTCTCTGTACTCCTCTTATACTACTTTGTATATTCTCTTTGTGTCATAACCTGTGCTCATGAATAACACTGCAAAGCCAAATATTAGTAAACTAAAAAGTAACATAGTATATTTATTATTATTCCTCTTTATTTGACAAAATTCCATACAAATGTTTCCTACTGTTAATATTTTTGTCAGTTTAGTAAATTGGTGAACTCTTGTGCAAGGTTCACAATTATAATTGCTTGGTGTTTAAAGTTTTAAATCATCAATTAGATTAAATAATTTTAATGGAACATAAAAATAATTCTTAAATATGATTTTATAAAATCAGGGAATATAGTAACAAGGATCTGTATTTGAGATTTCTTTACTTCAAATAGAACTTCAATGGATGATTTGATGATAAAAACTCAAGGAAAAAATTTCCTGGCCAAATTCTTGTGAAAAAGGTATTATAGAAGCTAAATAGTATTCTGCTTACCTTTTTGTATTGAAGACAAATATTTTCAGCAGACTTTCAGAGAAAAAAACTGAATATATCATTTGGGTCAGCATCAGATAATGTCAGATGCTTTGTCCCTGGCCTTTTAGCTTAATTGAAGATGGCATACATGTCTGGGTATAATTTTACTGTAAGAGTGGTTTATGTACATAAATGTATAAATGTCATTCGGAGATAACAATCTTGTTCATTGCAGGTATATAATTTTTCAATGATAAGATTGCTTTTCTTCAAATCTTTCAGATAATTGCAAGAAACAAGATGGTACAGGGAAGGAAGCAGGAGGTATTTTATTGCATGCTTGTCAAATTTGCTACAAGGAATTTGCACAAAGGGACCTTCTCAAAGATCATGTCTTACATGTGCATGTTGAGAAGGACCCACAATTCAATTGTGAGTTTTGCTCAAAGGCATTTGAGAGAAAAAGTGACCTAGCAAGGCACATCAACTTGGTGCATGCTATGAAAAAGAATTACCAATGTGAATTTGGCACCAAAATCCACAAGTCATCACCTACTGCAGAAAGACCATTTAAATGTGCAATATGTTTGAAAGGTTTTGTTCAAAAGATGTGGATAAAGAGGCACATGTTGACACATATTGAAGGAAACCCACATAGTAGTGAAATATGCTCAAGAGCATTTACACAGAATAATGATCTAAGAAGGCATTTGTTGACACACATGGCTGAAAAGAGCCACAAGTGTGAGATATGCTCAAGAGCATTTGCTCAGAAAGGTCATCTGAGGAGTCACATGATGACACATACTGGTGAGAGGCCATACCATTGCGGGGTTTGTTCTAAAGGATTTGCTAGGAATAGCAATCTAAAAATTCACTTGTCGACACACACTGGTGAAAAGAGGCACAAGTGCGAGAAATGTGCAAGAGCATTTTTGCAGAAGAGCAATCTAAAGATGCACTTGTTGACACACACTGGAGAAAAGAGCCACAGGTGCAACATATGCTCAAGAGCATTTGCTCGGAAAGGTAATCTGAGGAGTCACATGATGACACACACTAGAGAGAAACCACACAGATACAATGTCGGTTCTAAAGAATTCATTCAGATCAAAAATCTCAAGTCACATGAAGTCACACACTACAAAATGATGAGGGAACAGTGTAACTAATAATCAATATCATTGACTCATGCTCATAATTGGAGCCTTATTCACAGACACATACTTTTGAAAGCCAACATAAATGAGTTACATGTTTGTCAGAATTTTAACAACAAAGCATCATCATTGAATAAAAGAAGGCTAAGAAACAAGTAAAAATTTAAAGTGCTCTAATTAAACATTGATAATTAAGTTAATGAGGATCTTCCAAATATTAACCACTACCAAAGATCTTTAGAATACATTAATTTCAAGCTTATAAAAATTGGTCATCATTCTCCTGTTTTGTGTAATTTCTTTGAATAAAAATTACCAGTTGTGAAAAATTTCATTTGACTATCAATCATTAGAATATTATTAAGTACTACCTTGATCAAAAAGTTCCCGGAATTTATTTAGAAAAATAAAAATACAAGTTTATTCATCTAAATCTATACTGTCCCCTTCAAAGTAATCCCCAACGACTGCAACACACTTATGCCAGCGCTTGATCCAATCCTCGAAACATTTTTTATATTCGGTTTTCGGTAAGTCCATCAGTGCTTCCTGCGATTTTTGCATTACTTCCTCTCGGCTGTTAAAACGCGTTCCCCGTAATGGTTTTTTAACTCGATTGAACAGAAAGAAGTCACAGGGAGCCAAATCAGGTGAATTCGGTGGCTGTTGGATGGTATTTGTTGCATTTTTCGTCAAAAAATTACGAATAATGATAGCACTGTGCGACGGTGCGTTATCATGGTGCAAAATCCACGGGTTTTCTGCCCACATTTCTAGTCTCTTTCGGCGAATTGCTTCACGCAAACGTCTCATAACGCCCAAATAATACTCTTTGTTTACTGTTTGGCCTTCTGGCAAAAATTCATGATGCACTACACGGTTGTAATCCATGAAAACCGTCAGCATTACCTTCTTTTTTGACTGAAAACGACGTGGTTTTTTTGGTCTCGGCTCATTTGGTGAACGCCATTCACTTGCCTGATGTCTGGATTGCGTGTCGCACTCATAAACCCACGTCTCGTCTCCAGTAATGATCCTTTTGATTAATGTGGGATCGGATTCAGCCTCGCAAATCATGTCTTTTGCGACGTCAACACGGTCTCTTTTTTGCATGAAATTGAGGTCTTTTGGCACCAACTTTGCTGCTACACGTCGGAAACCCAAATCATTAACCACAATGTCTTGGGCGGATCCATAGGCAATGTTCAAGTCCTCCGCTATTATCTCTGATGGTTAATTTGCGGTTATTGACCAACATTTCTTTTACTTTATCAATTTTTTCACCGACTTTCGATGTCGATGGTCTGCCACTGCGTTCATCTACTTCGATTGACTCACGACCACTTCTGAACCGCTCGTGCCACTGGTAAACGACCGTTTTTTTTAGAGAATCGTTGTCGAAACACTTTTCCAACATTTCCAACGTCCGTGCGCCACTAAATCCGTTTTTTACGCAAAATTTAATACAAGTTCGTTGTTGCAAATTTAAATCCATTTCTGCAATTGTAAAAAATCGCCAACACACACAGAGATAGATGCACTCTTGGCTACGTAACTTTTGCAAATGTCAAGTGTCATTATGACACTAAGATTTAAAGGGAATATCAACAACAGATGTACCAATTTAACAAAAAAAACAGAACTCAAATCGGAACGATGGGAGCGCCACACGGTGGTTATTCCGGGAACTTTTTGATCAAGGTAGTATAGCGATTTTCCATATTTAAAACTTTTGTACAACCATGGTTTTGATACACTATCATCAGGTGAGGAAAAGTACAAGGGGAAGGAAGATATATATATATATATATATATATATATATATATATATATATATATATATATATATATATATATATATATATATATATCTATATATATAACAATAATGACAATTTTCATTTGACTATCATTCATTACAATATTATTAAGTATAGCAACATTATCTTATTATGTTCCAATCATTTGGTGACCTATAAATAAATCAACTTTAAGGCTCCTATAGCTGTGCATAAATACGAGGGTCATCCGGAAAGTAGTACCCGTTCGTGCCGCATGAAGTGCTGACGGCGCGAGTAGCCGCTGGACGAGGTAAGATGAAGTGAAAAGGGATAAGAACACATGTAAAAGACGAACACAGAAATGGTGGGGAAGGTGGAATCTAGCAATTCATAAGCGCTAAATAGTTTCCTTGACTGGAACTTGAGCATCGGCCCGGCAAGTCGAAGATCCGTAGTTCAAGTCCCGGTCTAGGAAATCTATTTGCGCTTGTGATCTACTCTCGATTCCACCTTCCACACCACTCCTATATGTATATATATATACACACACGAGGGTCATCCGGAAAGTAGTACCCGTTCGTGCCGCATGAAGTGCTGACGACGCGAGTAGCTGCTGGACGAGGTCAGATAGCTTTAGTGGCTTGTCTGCGTTCTCTGAGCCAAGTTGCGTGACGCTAGCATTGCCTGTGTTGTTTCTGTGATTGTTTACAATGTTTAAAAAAATTGAGAACGCCGCCAGTTGTGAAGTGAGGGCAGTGATTAAATTCCTCAATGCAAGAAACGTTCACCCATGTGATATTCATCGCCAATTAAATGAGGTGTATGGAGACAATGTAATGGACGAGTCGTCTGTTCGGCGGTGGTGTCGCAACTTCAACATGGGGAGGGGGAACACACACGACGATGAGCGTTCGGGGAGACCGTCTGTCATTACAGACGAACTGGTGAGCTCAGTTGACGAATTCGTGAGGAACGATCGGCGCGTCACAATTGATGACATCTGTGAGCATTTTCCCAATGTTTCTCGAACAATTGTTCATGAAATTGTTAAACACCATCTGCATTATGCAAAAATTTGTGCAAGATGGGTCCCTCGCAAGCTTACAGATGAGAACAAAACCAAGCGTATGGCTGCAGCACTGACGTTTTTGGGACGTTATTCTGATGAAGGAGACTCTTTCTTGACTCGCATAATTACTGGTGACGAAATATGGGTTTGTTATGCATCACCTGAGAGTAAACGACAGTCAATGGAGTGGCATCATGCTCATTCACCAAACAAACCAAAAAAAATCAAGACAGTTCTGTCCACCAGGAAACTCATGGCAACCATTTTCTTGGATCGACGAGGTGTATTGCTTATTGATTTTATGGCCCGTGGAGACACTATTAATGCCAATGCGTATTGTGAAACATTAAAGAAATTACGGCGGGCAATACAAAATCGGCGGCGAGGTCTATTGTCTACTGGTGTCATTCTCGTTCATGACAATGCCAGGCCTCATGCAGCTGGGATAACACAAAAATTTTTGCAGCAATTCAAATGGGAAACTTTCGACCATCCACCGTATAGCCTGGACTTGGCCCCTTCAGATTTTCATCTCTTTACAAAGCTTAAAGACTTTTTGGCAGGAAAAAGATTTGACAGCGATGAAGAACTTAAAGAAGGAGTGACCCTGTATCTCAATGAGCTGGCGGCGAAGGACTATGCAGCAGGAATACAGAAACTTGTCACACGTTATGACAAATGCCTTAATTTGCTTGGAGATTATGTTGAGAAGTAGTTTAAAGTATCCTCTTTCAAATTAAATTTTTTTATGTTTGTTAATATTTACTTTTGTGTCTTTATTTCACGAACGGGTACTACTTTCCGGATGACCCTCTTACTTTCGTAAACTTCAAGTGAATTTCTTAAGGAAATAATTCATTTAAAAAGAATTTCACTACTGCAAGAAATTCAAGTTTTTCCATTTTAATCAGAAACACAAAAGACATGTACTCTGACAATATGTTTCAAAAACTATTTGAGATAAAAATTTGGAACTTGCCTTTCAAACTAAACAGACATGCATCTAGGAAGGAATCATAAATGTTTCTCTGATTTAAATTGCATTCCTGTATCAAGTTGAGAACTTTTATACTTATCCCTTATATCATGCTTTTTCATACCCTCAGGAGAATTCTCATCTTAAAACGATTTTCCTCATGAAAGCAACTGGATTCTGTAACCATGTTTGAAAAAAACTTCATCCTCAATTCAATAACTCTCTAGTTCACTGAAACTTGATAACAGCATAAGGTTTAGATTTTCTTTCCATAGTAATTGAATTAGTTTTGGTATAAGATACTCCTGATAATATACTGTATGAATGTAATTACCAAAATATTTTGCATGCATAATATGAAAAAAGGTTACCTACACATATGGCCCAAGGAATGGTCCTGAAGATCATTTTGAACATGGTCTACAAACATGTATGCATTAGTTTATAACCTGTTCTCATATATCTAATTAAAAATGCACCTAAAGAGATTTAAAAACCCACCCAGAGTAAACTCATAATTATATCAGTTTATTAGAAAATTGTACCAATCAAAAAAGTTTAATTTTTAGACTTCTTTGATTTAAAAAACTTTGCTGCATGACTGTTAGTTTCTCGAAAATCCTCATTTTTTAAAAATCTTACTGTAACACACGCTTGAGAATTATATAATGATAACAGCAGTCTTACGTTTTCAGATAAATGACTTTGACACATTCACAGGTGTAAACAGCTTTAAAAACATTTTCCTTCATAATCAGAGCAATTGAGGTAATTCCAATGCTAGTGGTAAGATATAATGATACTCATTTTCACTATAAAATTCGTTTTTTATAGGGTATCATTGAAATAGGAGCCTTACAGTGAGCATATACACAATTTTGAACTTGAATATATACAAGTTAAAATTTTTGGTCTAAAGTTGCCATCTCCAACAATAGCAGATGAAATTTTCTATCCTGATATTATTCGAATTACCTTTTATGCCTTTTATGTTATTTGCTCAACCCCAGTCACTGAGTTATGTGGTTAATCAGGGCTTTCAAGCACACCTGCCATGGTGGAAATACCAGAACAATCATTGCTGGGACTGGAAGATGACATCATTGAGCCAGAATTTGTAGTGGTGCATCTTAGCAGTGCTGATGGTTCCATTCCCTGGCCCACCCTTGGATGGGCCCTGGCTGGTCAGGAGCGGTGACCCTGGGATCTTTTTCAATATCTCCAGCAAGATCTCCATGCGAGAGCAGTTGAGGCTCATTCCGTTCGTCTTGAACTGGCCGTTGAGGGCAATTGGTCAGAAAAGTCATCACTGAACTCACAGAAGGGCGAACAGCTCCTGTTCTTCGAGGGCATGGGTGGCTTGGACAGCAGGGCCAGTAGATCCTCTTCAGAGAGGTGAGAGCAGCCCATGTCCTTATCCTGACCTTCCTCCGCCTCTCCCTTTTGACCCCCATCAGCAACCTTCCTTGGCTGGGGCACTTCCTCCTGGGCAGGCACCTTGTAGGGAACCAGCAGCAGCAGATTCCTCTTCCGCATCAAGGAACTCAGTCTGTGGACAAGGAGCATGTTCCTGGTAGAGCAGATAGGTAAGTTGGATGGGCAAGTCATGGACCTCAGCTGGTATTTATGGCAGTAGTGATGTGACCCCCCTGACAAGGTCACCAGGTGGCTGTGTCCAGTGAAAGGGGTCAAGGTATAGATCATCCCATGACCGGCCAGCTTACCCCTCTTAGGGCGAGTCTTCTTGGCAAGGGGGCCCATCTGGAGGTGGCTTCTGACAGGGATAAAGGCAGGATCCCTTTGTGGAACATGCTGCTGCTGAGGTCAGAGGATGTGGGCAAGGTAGAGGAGGGAGAGTTGTCTAGGGAAGTCAGTTCTGGGAGGAGATTAAGGGAGGAGGTGGAGTGTGAGAGGTGGCGGATGGCCCCATCTGCATTTGCAATGAGAGGCTGGAGGCAGGGATTACCTCTTCCATCCCCACAAGCCATGAAATAGACTCATTCTTCTCCACCAGGATTCTTCTCCACCACCTTTGGATTGATGGATATAAGTTTAATGCTCAGTTTGCTGTCATCTTAATCATCTTTGTCTTTCTTACCTCTCCTCACCTTTGATACTTACTCACCTTAATAATATGTATACTCTGTAAAAATGATTGTTACAATGTACATGTATCTTTCCTCTAATTAATAGGGTTTTCGCAGGTTTTTCACACCCCCCTTCTCTTCGTGGGTGTTTTTCCTGCGTGGGTTTTTACTAGTTGAGCAATGCCACGCTCTCCCTAGCTTTTCCCACAAACCTCATTCTTTGCTTAGACTTTCTTCATTTTATTGTACTATATCTTCACTGTCATTTAATTTGAGTATTTTAAGGAGTATTCTTAATTTATATATGTATATGTATGTATGTATGGGTGTGTATGTGCGTACTTATGTATGTATTTATGCATGTGTATGAATGCATGTATGTATGTTTTATGTGTGTATATGTATGTGTGTGTGGATATGTATGTATATGTGTATGTATGTGTATGCATATAGGTATATGTGTATGTGTGTGTCTATATATATGTATATACTTTTCTCTTTTCGATGTGCAAATTTGGATTAATGAATTTATGTCTATCTCTATGTGTTTTATGTTTAGATTTGAATGTAACTGTAAGTTTAAATGGCTAATATAATATGTATATGACGATGGGTTAAATGGAAGAAGGGACCATTTGGTCTCAATTTCGCCCAAATAAAGACCACTATCTATCTATCTTTGTCTCTTCCTTCTCTTTATCGTCCTCCTTATCTTCCTCTGACTCAATGGTCCAGTTTATGTCAGAAAATGAGGATTTTGGTGATAGTGTCAATGTGAAAACCTTAGAGACATGAAGTTGGATGGTTAATCAAGGCTTCAAAGCACAATTGCCATTGTGGAAATACCATTACGTCCACTGCTGGGACTGGAGGATGCCATCATAGAGCCAGTCATAGATGACGACTTGTCCAACTGCCCAGAGTGGGATGACATTAGCTTACTACTCTCATTAATTGTCCAATTCATTTTACATTCTTCAGAACTAGAACAAGCTACTTCTACAGAACAAGCTACTCATTCTGATGGCATTCCCTTTCTAAATTCTCAGACAAATACTTCACTTTCTCTTGTAGTTTCCTTTATGTAGCCACCTTCCTCTGGAGTTAAGCCTCCAGGTCCTCCACTCAGGCTGGCAAAGCTGCATTGTGTGCAAGGGCATTGTTCAATGCCTCCAATTTCTGTCAATATTCTTCCGTTTTCTTCCAGTGGTCATGCAATTTCACCCTCCATTTTTAATAAATGATGGATGCCATCTAAAAACAGGAAAAAGGAAAAGGAAGGACATTTCCCATTTTTAAAGAAATACATTTATCGAAGAAAAAAAAGAAATTAAAATGAGAATATTTAAAATAATCCCTAATGAAATCAAACTCAAATGACACATTTTTCTTACTGATCATTTAGGTTCCAAGTGCTCCTCTCTAAAAACAAGCTTAATGACCCATCAACTACAACTTTGGAAGCAAGTTGAAATTACTTGCTATGGAAGGAAACCGTAGTTTAATACACTTATCCTTACAAATCAATTTAACATGACTTCTCCTAGGATATATTAATAATAATAGACTTATTATCCATCAAATATTTATTCAATGAATAACCATATATTTGTTTGCTGTTGGGTAAAATAATTACACAGTAAAGACATTATTTCACGAAATCATAGAGAACTTTTCATTAAAAATGACAGGTAAATAAAAAAAAAGGAATACATTTTTAATATCAATTTAATGATTTCAACAGTAGATATAGTAAAGTTATTCAAACAGACATGAGCCCAGGTATCAGTCAATCATCTGCATTCTAATATCTTCCATAAGTCTTCTCCCAAGGCACTATATGTCCCAGAAAGAATTGAATGTTCAATGGTGGCCATATGCTCATGAATAGATACTCACTTAATATCTATTTACAATTACATGTGCCTTCCAAAGTTGCATTAATTCATTCTGCAAATAGAAGTTGAACAGCAGTTAAGATTGAGATGATTAATAACTAACATTAACACCTGGGTATTTGAAGAATCAAGGAGTCAGCTCTGTTATTTTAAGTTTAAATTTAGGGTCTAAGGATGAGAGGGATATTAAAATGGAGATATCATAGTATTTATTGTGGGTCGTGAAAGTCCAGTTGGTAGAGCATTGGACTGCTAACCAGAGGGTCCTAGGTTCGATTTCCAGGCAAGGCACTCTGGGCACCCACAGCTCCACTCAAGCTAAAATGGTTGTTAAGGTACCCAGGTCTTCCTAGGAAACCATAACTTGCAAAGGGGAAGCAACTGGCCTCCCTACCCTGATGTGTGAATCTTCACATGCTGTATAGGGCTTAGTACTGTGTGATCTCTAAACCTCGTCACATACTAAACCAACCTTAGGGTTGATTACTGTGTTTATGGTTTTTTATAGCATTCATCAAAGGAATTGAAGTGTTCTGGAGCTTTTTTTGGGATTGGAAGTATCCCAATGAGAAAAATTCTAGAGGGAGTCAAGATGTAATTATTGATCCTTATATTAAGGGTTGTGGTATATTGTACAATATAGAAGGCTACACTGTTGGCACTTCAGACAAAGAACCCCATCATATAACAAGCCAGTATTAATTTTAGTGACTGGATCATTCAGCTTTCATTTCATTTCGCTCAGAAACAATCATTGAAATACTTTTGAAATGTGGGTTTTGAGAAGGTAAAGTGGACAGAAAGGAAAACAAATGAGTAATTCGTACTGGTAGGCAGGTCAATCTGATGGTTTCAGCCCAAAGAACCTGTAAAATGGCATGGTTTGCAGACTAAACCCTAAGAAAGCCTTTATACCAAAATGAACACTCAAAAAAGTGAATAAAATGTTAGCCAAAGATATTGAAATGGCATTTATAAATTCCTAACTGAAAAAATTTATTTGCAGTTTAATTTTACTTATACTTGTTGCACCCCAACTGATGGTTCATAATAATCAAAAAGGAAACCCTGAGGGCAGTGAAAAGGCTTTTCCTGATAAAAAAGTGTACCCACAACAGTGGTGAGACCTTCTTATCTTGTTCCAGCAACTGATCCCTTTTCAGGCATCCTTCATCCCATCTGAATCTTAATTACACACTCATCTTCCATTTCCAATTCTTAATTTAATGACAAGCAGAATTCTCCATTATTTAAATTATCTTGCAAGATCAAAGAAAAGCATTACATCTGCAAAGATGTTTTTATACTTCCGTAGTTATAATGACTGATAGAATTGTTTACATTCTAATAACCACTACTGCAAAAAGAGGTGTATAAACTGTAGTCATTAATGGTCACAATAACTCAAGTGAGGTGATTCAATAACAAAATAGAAAGTGCAAATTCATGTGAAGAGGGAAGATAATAAAAATTCAAAAATGAAAGTTCAACTGTGAACAATACTGATTTCAAAGCACAGATTGCTAACTATAGAAGCAACATGAATATAAAAACTCACCAAATTCTCTGCTTTAGCATTGCTGGACCTGTCACCTACAATTGATTTGCACATTGGCAATTCTACATCCTTTTCTGGAGCAACAGAGTAACCACTACAAGTGTCAACTTCCTAATTGACAAGGATCACATCATCTCGAACATTCACAGCCTTACTCTCAGCATCATTGGCATCATCACCAATGTTTTTTCAATCTCTCCAGAAAACTAAGTCAGCTTGAAAATAGCAGACAACATGCAATTTCACAATGGCAGATGATAAAAATTTCAAAAAAAGAGTATCACCCTGACAAATCTTTTGAGCTAATTGAAAACTGAGTAGCCGTAGAAAACCTAATTAATATCAGAGACTTAAATAATTAACTTTGGCAAACAATATTTGTTAAGACTGCAATGCATTGTTTTTGAATTCTTTCAACTAAATCTTCACTATGTTGTCATTAACAGTGACCATGCAATTTCTTCATGTGGCTACTGTATAACTGTCATTTATCTCAAATGCTGTTTTTTGATGCATATGATTAACAGATGCCATGGCACAACTCAACATCCATATTTTGCATGAAGCAAAATTAACCATGTCCCCTCCTGGCCCTTCCAAACCATTGTTGCATTGGCTGAGGATATAACTCTGCTCCTTACAAATCACCAACAGGAAAGGTTGATTTTGTAGTTACTGAGAGTTAACCAAATATTAAGAAATACCCTGAATTATATGAAATTCACCTATTAGCAAGGTATTCAAAAGGGAAGAGAGTCTAATTTTCTTCCCGTTCCCAAAATACTTTTCAAGGGGGACATCTGGTACCTTTTAATGATAAGTCAGGGCAGGTGAATGGCAGAGGATGACCAGAGATATGCATGACTAAATATGATCTGAAGGCACTCTTCCTCTCTGACCCTTATTGACCAACTGACCAACTCAGGCCTTGTCCCATCTATATATCCACCTGACTCCCTAATCTGAGGCAAAGTGAGCATAGGGAGGCAGGATAGTCCAAGAAGGATGATCGCCTGGAATTTGTACCGAGGGAATGTACATACAGGTCACATTCTGTGACCATTCTTTTATTAAGCTCATAAATAGATACAAGATATCGAGGCACATAAATATAACACCTTTTCCCCTAGTCAGGGATGCAATTACAGCTTGATTATTACAATAAATTATTACATTTGTATTGGGGTCTGCAATGCTGATTGCAGACCCCAATACAAGCCTCTGTCTCCATAATTGGTCTCTCATGCTCTATGGCACATATTTCCGTAGTTGAAAGCATTGGGATCATCAATGCCACCTGGATGGGGTGACATCACTGAACACATCTAAAATGTACTTATATTTGGAAAACACTCTGGGTCCCTGCCATTAAGTGCTCCTTCTGGTCTTGGTACGTTGGCCCCCCAACAGATGGTCTGCCTGGGAGATGCACAACTATATTGGTATCTGCCTGTGGTAAGGAAGAAGGCCCTCCTTCTTCTGGTCCTGGTGACAGTGGCTGCTCCGTTGGCTCCTGTTCCTCATCTGGCTCTGAGTTGTAAATCTGGTCTTTGTTATTGTCATGGGTTTTGTGTGTAGGGAGTTGCAGTGGCAATTGCTGCACACTCATTTCTTGGTAATGGTTCATATCAAGTCCACTATCTACCCCTGTTTCTGATGCACTTGTCACTATTTCCTGTTTCTAACTTTCACTTACCATTGATTCTCCTGAAGATGAGGAGTCTGTCCTCCACTCCTTGGGGTCTCTGGAACCTTTGTGAAAATCAACAAGGATCCCAGGTTCATTAGCCATCTTGTTCAGATGGCTTAGTGCCACAGGGAGTGACGGCGTGGGCACAGGCATTTACTCAGTTGTCAAACCTGGCAGTGAAGGAACACGTGTCCCAGCACCGTCTTTTGCCCCAAAAGGAGCCCATGCAGGTGATCCTGCTCCCCCATGCTCACAATTGGTGACATGTTCCTTGGTTCAGGAGATGGTGGAGACATGCTTGGCTGTGGATGGGATGTGTGTCCAGCTTATGGATGCTTTGCTTGTCGCCAGATGTCTCAGCCTGAAGACAGGTGAGGTCAATTGGTTTGACATGTGCGCCATGGGGTACCCACCACTAACAATGGAGAGATCTGTAGGCACTCTGTCTCTCTGAACCTTTTCGAACAACTGACCAAATCAGACACAATTAGTAGTGCTACAAACATCTTCTCCAGTTCCATCCTTGGTGCTGGTGGTAGCAGTGTTATCAGTCTTGCTGACTGACTGTACTAGATTTGCAATTGCCTAATGGTCTGCATCTCTTGGGATACGGCCTGAAATTGTGTCTGCAGGGCTAAAGCCCATGCAGGTGATCCTGCTCCTCCATGCTCAGCATTGGTGACATGTTCCTTGGTTCAGGAGATGGTGGAGACATGCTTGGCTGTGGATGGGATGTGTGTCCAACTTCTGGATGCTTTGCTTATTGTTGGGTGTGTCTCAGACTGAAGATGGGTGAGGTCAACTGGTTTGGCATGTACATGATGGGGTAACCACCACATACAATAGAGAGATCTGGAGGCACTCTCCCTCTCTGACCCTTTTCCACCAACTCAGGTCTTGTCTCACCTATATATCCACCTGGTTCCCAAATCTGATTCAGTAGCCCCCATCATAACCACTGAGCATTAGGGAGCAGGAGCCACCCACATGGGCTCTAGCCCTGCAGACACAATTTCAGGCCTTATCAGGGAATTATCAGGGTATGGGGGCCAGTTCCTTTCTCTGTTCCAGTTATGGTTTCCCTGGAAGACCTGTTACCCAAAAATGACTTAAGCTTTATCCGAGCTGCAGGTGCCCAGAGTGCCTTGCCTGGGATTGAAACCCAGGACCCTCCGTTCAGCAGTCCAATGCTTTATCCACTGGACTACAGCAACCCACTTATACATACACATATATATATATATATATATATATATATATATATACATACATATATATTAATGTGTATTTTCATATATATACATACTTATATAATTATCTTTGAAACACAATGCTCTTTGACCATGCATAAATGTATAAAAATATGGATCATGATATTTCAAGATCAAAGAAAAGACACTAGTGAGTAGATTTGATGGTCACTATCATAAAGTAGCTATTGGGAGAAGCATGAAGACAGTTTGGGTAGAGACATGGCGAGGGTAGACGATCTGTTTGTCAAATAGGAAATTGGCAAGGTGGTTGGAGGATATTTATGTGGTGACTAAAAATGGACATGATTCAATCTTGGAAGTTTAAATGACTGGACAACCCAAATATGTACCATCTCATGGGTGTAAGTTTTTGCATGTGTTTCTATGTCTGCATGAGTGTGCGTTATTGTATGTTTGTGCTAGTTAGACTGTTATTGTATGTTTTTCTGCGCTTAGGTCTATGTTTTGATAGTGTTCTGTTGTGCATATATATGTATATAATCGCATCTGTTACTGTATTTTTGATATTAATTGCATGTACGTGTTAGTATTTTCCATCTACCCTTAAATGTTTAAGCATGTGAACCTGTTGAAAATGTTTCTAACTCTTTGATAATTAAGAGAATTGAGAGAAAATGCTGATTTTCATTGAAAAATTTCCTTATATTGCAGCTATATTGTAACCATCAAATTTCTGAAATAAAATGTAGTCCATAATTTAATGACCGATTATGTTGAAACATTATAATAAGTAATACAATTCAAGTAATATCAGAATATAAAATTTCACTTGCCATTTTTGAAGACGGCAATTTTGCACAAAACTTGTCAATTTCTATTACTTCAATTTTAAATTTTATGTAGGCTTTCTTTAAGGATCCTATCCACACTTACCTCATTTAATCAAGACTTCACTGTTAATGAGAATAAGTATCCTAAATTCATGCCTGGCTGGTATTAAAGCTGATCTGAAACAATTACTTGCCAAAACAAACTTAAGTCCATATTTTAATGACTAATGGTGTTGACATAACATAAAAGGTAATACAATTCAAGTAAATTGAGCATATTAAATCACAATTGCCTTTTTTGAGAGTGAAATTGTGCACAAAATTCTTCATTTTCCTATTTATATAACATTAAAATTGTATGCATGCTCTCTTTAGGGCTCCTAAATCATGGTTGCCACGTTTGTTCAAGACTTTATCTTAGTGAGCATAATAATGGAAATGGGAGACCCCTATCATATAAATTTTATCAGTCGCATGGTTATCAAAAGAAATTTTGTTTAAAGCTGGTTTCAACTGTCAATTTGAATTATTCTATTAATCTATGAGGCAGCAATGCATTTAGAATGAGTTGGCCCTCAAGTAAATAATTTGAACAGTCCAAAAATAGTTATGACATATTTTAAGTACCCATTACTCCTGCAAAGATTTATTGTATCATAACTTGCCAACTGTAAATCTATTTAATGAGTCACATTTAAAAAAGTTTTTCTGCTCATCAGTTTCTCTAGGAAGCTATTTGATTCTGTTGAGATGTATGTGTAATTAGATAAAAAAGAGTAGGCTGATAACTAAGGCATATATACTTCTAGAACAAAAAAATTAATCTTCAAAAACACTCCAGGTGACATACCTCCTCATCATCCATTTGCAGGTTTGTGGACATTTAATTTATTCAGTATATTTTAAGAAATGGAAGTATGTGAGCCTGTTCAAATGCTTTAGCAACAGAAGTTAAAGAGGGTGCTGTTATGGAATTTAAGTGATGTATATGATTTCTTTATTAGGGATGAGTTGTTATTTCAATGAGGTTGTAGGAATACAGCTGCTTTAATGAGGAAAAACCTCATTATGAAAAAGAATTTCCTAAGAGTATTAAATGGAATGATATTAGTGGGTAAGGTGAAATGTTCTATACCTGTCCAATAGTTAATATTCCTAAACAAGAAAAATTTAGGATTTCTGCCTGGATATATGTCCTTAGACAAGTTTCAACTTGATGTCTCAAGTAGTTGGTTTACACATATTCTTGAAGTACATGGTTTATTTTTCTTGTTGAAATGAATAAACATTAATATATTGCAGCCCTAGAATTCCTCAATATGGATGCATTATTCTCTGAGGAAATTAATCCAAAGTTAACTAAATGCACAGGGACTCTAATTCTTCAATATCAACTATTAAACATTAAGAAGCATAATTAAAACATTATTTTATATCCCTTGGAAATGATCCACCTGAATGATGGCCATAAAGTGAAGTACACATTACACATCAAATGGCCATGAGTTTATTATATGAAAAGGTGCAAAATGACTTCTACAAGGAATTCAAGATGGGCAATCTCTGGACAAGGTGAGTGCTGCATTTGCTGAAGGCCATTTAACAGCAAATGTCCGAACAAATTTGCAGCAATGTTTCTACCAATTCAAAAGGAAACTGACCCATTTTTTGCTATGAATTATCACAATATATGAGACATGGCTCCTAACACTACAAGCAAGAAACGAAACATCCATCAAAGCATTGCATGGAAGCCAGTATTAGTGCCAAAGATACCCAAGTAGAAACATCTGGTTTGGCAGTGTCTTTATATCCGAACCCATCCAGAAACCAAGGTTTTAAATGTCTAGATAAGTGAACCTTCTAGGTAGTCCCCCCCATTGCCCCTTCTTCCATCAGGAGATGGTACTCCTGCATGAAATTCTTCAATGCCACTTTATCCTGAAGGCAGCTTCCACCAAAGGAAACAACGTTCCAATACCTATTTTGGTGCAGAGCCCGATCCTTTTAACTCTTTACATCCCAAACCCACTTTCTTTAAGATGAAGGCAGCAATACAATCCCCAGAGTTGTACAGAGAACCGAGCAATGCAATTGCAGTATTCTAAATGGTTCGTCCGGAAAATAAGTGTACTGAGCTCAGGAAAAAAAAATATATTACACTTTTACATATCTTAAGCTAATATTCCTCAAAATAGGACACTTGTGAGTTGATACACTTGTTCCAGCGGCGTTCCCATTCCTGGAACGCTCCCGCGAAGGCATCATCGGGAACCTCTCAAAGACAAGTCGTCATGGCTTCTTTGACGGCGTCCAAAGTCCCGTATCTCGTTCCTTTCAAACTCCTCTCAAAGATCCACGTCTCGTCACCCGAAACAACATTCTCTAAAAATTGTGGATCATTTTTGCAGTGATCCGCAAGTTGTGTTGCGATTTCCAAACGATTGAGTCTTTGATCATCACTGAGCAATTTCGGCACGAACTTTGCACAAATTTTTTGCATCTGTAATTGCTCCCTAATAATCTTGTGGACTATTGTTTTTGGCACATTACACTGCTCTGCTATCATCCGGACACTAAGACGATGATCAGAGTTCAGTACATTGCGAACTTTTTGCACATTTTCGTCGGTGAGTGTCGTTGATGGGCATCCAGGCCATGGTTCGTCGTCGACCTCTTCTCTGCCATCCACGAACATCTTGTGCCTCCAAAAGATCAGGTATCTGGACTTGGCTGACTCACCGTAAGCCTGGTTAATCATACTGACAGTTTTGGTAGACGATTTCCCAAGCTTTACCGCAAATTTGATGGAATAATGCTGCTCCTAAAACTTCGACATTGCGTTCCGTGACGTGGGTCGAGCGTGGACGTACGTGTTAACAGAGCTCCTCACTACACCACAGCCCAGAGCCGACTGCCTTTTTCAGCGTCGCTTGCCAACATACCCCCTATAATCGCAGCCCGCCAGAGTGGTGCTGGGCATGCCTGGAGCGGCAGTGAAAAATCGGTACACTTATTTTCCGGAAAAACCCTGTATTCTTGACATACAACATAACTTATGTGGATATACCTTAAGTTCTTCCAAACTAAATGCAGTGTGATTAAAGATGGATTCCAGCTAAGTGCAAAACATTTTTTTAGCAATATTTCAACTGATTCAAGAGGAAGCCAATCTATTTTGTGCTATAATTTAACATCATGAATGAGGTATTGGTCCACCACAAAATGCATTGAAACAGCAGATAAAGAGAAAACATATACAGGGTCATACCCAAAAGTGGTAGGGCTGATTTTTTTACAAGAATTTTAGAAGAATTTTTACAAGAATTGATGATATACTTACATTGACTGAATAATCTTCAAAATATGCTCCTTAAGCTGCTACACACTCAGTATATTGTTGCTCGCATTCCCTGTACACTTGCTGGAAATTTTCTTTCGGGATGCCATTGATGACCCTCGTCAAGGCCTCTTTAACGGCCTTTATTGAGTCAAAATGTTTTCACTTGAGCTGTCTTTCATCAGGAAGAAGTCCAGTGGTGCCAGATCAGGAGAATGGGGCGGGTGCAGCAACATGGCAATGCCGTATTTGGCCAGGAGCTGTCTGATGTGAAGCACACCATGGTATGGCGTGCTCAGAATATTTGGCACCATCTTGGCGCACACCTTGCACATGGCCAAATCCAGTGAAATAATGCATTGGATGTTGGATGCAGACAGACCCAACTGGTCTGCAATTTCTTCACTGGTTAAGCATTGGTCTGTGTTCAGCAATGTCCTCACTCTGTCCACATTCTTGATCATATCGAGGGCCTCAGTTGCCGTCCAACTGAGTTTTGCACAAAACTTCACAGAATTACGTTGCTCTAAATTCAGATTCATTTTGTTATTCGACGTGGACAAAAAACTTGCTTCACTAAAAATGGTGTCCTCACTCAACAACAGCCCACATGCAACTGATGTTGGTGTCAGTCTGTTGCTAAAGGAAATTGAAAGCAGGTAAATTTCCAGGCAAAAGGCATGAGACATGAATGTTTTGCCTTGTACAAACTGAACTTAGTAGATAGTACAGAAATGAACTTATTAATAACAATCCTAGCATGATTGATGGACATGGGTGATATTGTTTACTCATGGCCATGGAAGCCTTATAATTGATTAATTTCTAGGAGAACCAAAATTTCTAAAATTATAATAATAACAAAATATATAATAATATATTACAATATTATATAATAATATATATAATTATTATATATAAATAATAATCTTAAAAAAAGGTATCTTTGTTTAAGTTAATGCTGAAATAGAAGATTATGATGTAAAAAATTTTTAATTTTAATTCTTACAGGATGAAATTGTTTCTGTTTAGATTAATGTTATCATGATATACATAATTATGCAGAGATTTTACACTATCAATTATTTTTTATTTAAAGAAAATAAATAAAACAGGAAAATAATGTCACTTTGTTAAAAAGTTGTAATTAATGTTTTACAATGGTTTCTTAAGAGTGTAAGGGAATATTTGGGAAGAGTTAAGGAATAACAAATAATCTTCATCATTCTAATGCACTTCAATTCAATTTTTGTTGCCTTTGCACTCCTCTGTTAATAATGCTCCAGGTAATAAATGATATATCTTACATTTTTATCATCATGTTGCAGAGTGTCTTGTTATGTGCTTCTTTAATTGACCTCTCGTAGCAAATGCTTTCAAACAAAGGTCACACTTGTGTGGCTTTTCACCTGTGTGTGTCATTATGTGTGACTTTAGATTACTACTTTGATAGAATGCTTTTGAACAGATGTTGCACTTGTGCCGCTTTTCACCAGAGTGTGTCATCAAATGTGCCTTCAGATAACAACTCAGGCTGAATGCTTTTGAACAGATGTTGCACTTGTGAGGCCTTTCGTCAGTGTGTGTCACCAGGTGTGACATTAGATGACTGTGCCGTTTGAATGCTTTTGAACATACCCGGCACTTGTGTGGTGTTTCATCAGTGTGGGCAATCATGTGAGACTTTAGATTATTACTTTGAGAAAATGCTTTTGAACAGATGTTGCACTTGTATGGCTTTTCATCAGAGTGTGTCATCAAATGTGCCTTTAGATTACAACTAAGAGTGAATGCTTTAGAACAGATGTTGCACTTATGCGGCCTTTGATCAGTGTGTGTCATCAGATGTGCCTTTAGATTACACCTAAGAGTGAATGCTTTTGAACAGTTGTTGCACTTATGCGGCCTTTCACCAGTATGTGTCCTCAGGTGTGACCTTAGATGACTATGGCGTTTGAATGCTTTCGAACAAACCCGGCACTTGTGTGGTATTTCATCAGTGTGGGCAATCATGTGAGACTTTAGATTACTACTTTGAGTGAATGCTTTTGAACAGATGTCACACTTGTGCAACCTTTCACTAGTGTGTGTCAACAAATGATCCTTTAGAGCATTTTTATAAGCAAATGCCTTCAAACATAATGCACATTGAAATGGCCTTTCTGCAGTATGTGTTGACATATGAATTTTGAGTTTACTTAAATGTAGAAAGGTTTTGGAGCAGAATTCACATTTGTGCTTCATCTTAAGATCATGCACCAATTTGATATGGCTTGCAACGTCATTTTTTCTCTTAAACACCTCCAAACAAACATCACATCTGAATAGCATCACCTTGTTAAGGTGGACATGCATTACATGATCCTTGAGAAGGTCCCTTTGTTCAAATACCTTGTAGCATATTTCACACACATACTGTTGAGAGGCTGAAGCTTCTTCCTTTACACTATCTTGTGTTTGGTGATTATCTGAAAGATTTGAAGAATAAGGTAAAGTAGATATTTATGAAAAAGTTAATACCTCTAATGAAAGAATTATTTTCACCAGTTTGGATTAACTCATTGATGTAAATAAATAATTATTAGTATGCATGTTCACATTCAATAATGTGTGTACATGAATGTATACAATCACAAGGAACAAAGTATATGTCATCACCTAATGCTGACCTGAATTCAGCCTTCTTGCAGTTTTTGTTTAACCTTTATCAATGTATAAGTGCTTTTCTCTCAAGTCTTTTTGAGTCTTAGAAATCTAAAGAAGTTACAGGGGGCTAAATCCAGTGAGTGCAGGGGGGTGGACAATTGATGTCATGCTGTTATTTTTCAAAAAAACTGCATCACAAGGAGAAGGGTAGGAGCCTAATTTGGCTGCAATAAGGTATGCAAATCTTTCTTTTCATATGCAAATCCTCAGAAAAAATCCTCTGAAAAGAAATGCAAGGACACTCCAGACATCTCACAGAGTTACTTGTTTCTGTGATGATCTTCACCAATGAGTGCATTAATTTTGTCAACAGCTGTTGATGTTGAAGGGTGGCCTGAATGGGGTTGGTCTTTAATTGAATTGGTTTTCAAAAGTATAAACCACTCATAGACTCTGGTTTTCGTTAAAACAGATTTTGCATAACAGGTCTTGAGCATTACAAATTTTTCCGCTGCAAATTCAACTAAGAGGAAATAAAATTTTACTGCAGTGTGTTGCTCTGGAGAATCCACCATCATGTTTTGTTGCCAAAATGAAAAAAAAATGATCCATTGAAACAGCTTTTATTAACTACTGCAGCCCAATTTCTGTTACTTTCGTGTCCTCCTTTGTGTATCTGCAAAATTTTACCTCTTTTGTTATTATGTCAATTGGTTATTTCAACCAGCATGCTTAATCAATGAGCACCTTATCTTTTGTAAGTACATTAAGTATGTACCAAAAGTCACTCACAGCATCTTCAATATATGCCCAATAAACGAGGGATACAAACTATTTTATTTTGCTAGGTTTTATTCTATTGTTTGGATTAAAACTGCTTTTGTTGTGCAAACAAAAAGGAATATAACATAGACTTGCAGTAAAATGAACTCAGTTTTTTATTGCAAATAAACAAACGATAAAGGAAATTATCTAAAAAAAGGGTTTATAATTGTCTTACATGACTGTTCCACATGGGTTTATTTAGTGTTACCCTAGCAATACAAGTATTTTTAAATAATGACTTCAAGAAGGAACAAGAACATTTCTTAAGCATTTAAAATAAAATTAGCATTCAGGGAGGGATATATATCATTTAAGGAATGATATATTTTTTCCACGAAAAGATTGTTAATCATCAGGGAAATTTTATACTGCTGCTTTTAACATAATGCGTAGGATTGGGACTAGGAAAGTGAGAGTATACAGCAATAAACATTAAGTTGTGCAATTAATTTGTTATAATTTTTAGACATTTTTTTGGGTTTCCAGATGATTTTATTATTTCAATAATTGTGTTGATAACAAATTGTACATTTTTCTTGGCTAAATTATATGAATAACTGAATTATTTTATAGCAAATTATTTTTGCAGCTCATTTTAATGTATTATAATTTACTCTTTATGCATTTTTTAAAGAATTTTATAAATGAAAATTCTTTTTAGTTTCATTGAAGAAAATAATCAAATTTTAACACCAAATTTTTGCAGCATAAAAAGGTGCTGAATATGACTTAACTTATCTTGATAACTTATTGACAAGATCAATTGTGAGGCAGTGCTTTGAAATGACCTTGTTAAATTCAATTATTCCAAAAAATCCATTTTCTTTACTTTTGATTTGGTTACATTAAATGACTTTTTTACACTTTTAACGACTGAAAATAAAAAAAATATCAACTTTTTGCAAAATTTTATCAAGTTTACCAAGCCAATTAGGTATTTTGCCATACCAACATATCCCAGGAGAACCTTAGGGTAAATGTAAAATTAGAAGGCACTGACCTAACTCTCATCTTGGGACTAGGTTTTGGTGGCATTCAGATGGCAAACTTTCATTCTCAGGATGTCATCATGTATGTTATTTTTCTGACAACAGTTTAATCCGTGTCAACAAGGGTCTTCAGGTCGAAGTTAACCAGTTCAGGGCACTTACCATGTAGATGCTTGTTGAAACACAGGCAACCCTGTTCTCAGAAAACCACCTACATATGGCATCCCCAGAATGAAGGATGTAACTCTCATCTTAATGTTTCATTAAATCCATTGTGTAGATATCAAAATTAGTACATAATATTTGGCCTGTTAATTTGTCAAAAAGGTACATACATCTAACAAGTGCTTTGATAAGCAATTCGAGGTTTATTCCCACGGAAACTGAATGAATTAGTACAGCAGGAAACTAATATTAGGAACGAAAGTATGGGGAAATTAGAAAAAAACAAATAAATCCTTTCCTGTTGCTTCAAACAAAAGCAGTTAATACATAAATAAAAAATAATAAACATGGAAAATGAAAGAAAATAGTCTAACTGTAAATAATGGACATGTAAAAAAATAAATGAATGGCATTGATACTTTTCACATGATGTTTAGATCCTACTTTGGATAAAAAAAGATATTGAAAGGGAACATGGTTGTTTTTAGTAATTTCATTTATAGTTCGTCACTGATATAGCCTAAAATCAGCATAAAAAATCAGCATAATCGAGTAAAACAAAAGAAGAGACTTGAAAACACAGCATGATTAATATAAGATCTAGTCTGAGTAGCTAAATAAATAATATTAAATATATTAATAAATAATTGCAAAAAAGGATGATAATATTATCATATTTTTTGGCAATAAATCATACTATTTTAAATGGCCATTCAGTTATTTTTAAAACAATTTTAAAAAGTTAACTTAGTTTTTCAACAAAAAATTAGAAGTACTGCAAGGGTTAATCACCAATAGTTGTATTACACCAGAAAGTAGCAAAAGTGAAGTGTCAGCACAGCCATTAGCTGTCCTTACCTTGTTCCTGCAACACCTCCTCTTCCAGTCTTACTTGCATCTGAGGAATATCAGCATCACACTCTTCCTTAATGTCAACTTCTTCCTGACAGGGCATATTTATTTCTGCATCTTCCAAATTATCCTGCAAGATCAAAAAAAAAACAACAGATTTTTAGGATACCCATGAAAAATGTTTTTAAAACATGTTATTTTTAAATAAAGATAAAAAATTGTTAACTTGTACGCATTATATCAATATAATAAATAATATTTTAGCTGATAGCTCTTGAAAAAAAAAAATTTTTTTCTTCAAACAATTTACTTGCATTGGTTAGGATAAAAGGATTGATGTATGCAGAGAGTATGAAATACTTGTTGTGAAGTTGTCAGCCTGTTCAGTTGAGAAACACACTGCATATGACTACACAGTGAAAAACACTACAAACCTCTAGCTTTAAAAAAATAAAATGTGTTGAACAGAAATGCCTCTTGAGACTTGGCCTCAGCCATATTGAAGAGATATTAAGAACCCATCAACTAAGGCTGTACACTTTGCGAACTAGTGCTAACTTCATATGCATTATAATTATGTTTAGGTAATTACCAGTTAAGGTAGGTTATGGATGGACATAACTACCAAAAAAATCTTTTGTGACTGCTAAGAAAAAAAAAACCACCGGCACACTTCACATTAAGTCCCCGTTCATCTCTGAGTACTTCTTCTCATTTACCCAATCCAAAATTCTTTTCTTGTTCATGCCCTATCCTAATTTAACTAACATTCTCTCCTCTATTCGTTTAGCCTCCCACTGCCAGACAATATGACTTTCCTCCAATTTTTCCTGCCTTCATAGGATTTCTCGTACAAACCCATACCCTTGCCCAAAATGCCTAGCACTTCCTGATTTGTTTTCTTTCTGGTCAACTGCCTTTTCTCTATTCTTTTATATACCCTCATTTCAAAAGCCACCAATACTTTTCTGTTAATGTCCCATATCAATTTTAAACAAGTCTTTTCTCTATATCTTTACTCCATGTCCCTGTCATCAAATCCTACCTTTTTAATGCCTTATTTCTTAGTGCAGGTTTTCTTCTTACCTCACTGCTGCATTGACAGTATTGTTGCTGAACAACTTGATGTGAAAATGCTATAGTTTTTGCCCTCCTTTTCCAATGCCTTGCATTTACTTTTCTTGAAAATTGCACAATATATTTCATTATTATTGATTCTTATTCCATATTTATCACATAATGGACAACCCAGCCTTACATCTCATCTGAGCACTGCCCACCAGACCATCTGTCCTTAACTTACACCTTCCTAGTCTGAGATATGTACAGGTTAATGACTAGCCTCCTGTCCATCCTATCTATTCTTATATTTCACATTTAACTCACTAGTTCAACCCAATTCACTCTATCAAATGAGCTTTTGAAATCATCAAAACTGATAGGTACATAGTGATTGTAATCTAAATTCCTCTCGATTAATGTTCTGATTACTTCAGAAGCATTAGGCATGTCTCTCCCATTCCTGAACCCAGACTAAAAATACCCTAAGTAATTATTTGCTCGACACTATCTTTTTATCGACAATACAAAGAACCACTTCAGATGTGCAGTATTTCAAACTTATTGTTCTGTAGTTTTGACATAATGTGACCTTTACCTTATTTGGAAAGGAAATAAAACTTATCACATAACGTTTTCCTGCCAGATTCCTTCCGCAAAGCTTCTATGAATTAGTCCATATACTTTTCCTCCCATATTTTCCAAACCTTTTGGTAATACTGCGAACATATTCTTTACCCCTACTGCCTTATTTAACTTAATCTGCTTTAAAGCCCTTTCTATGTCATCATCGGATATACCTGGACCTAATCTTAATTCCTCACTCTAGTCTTACTTTTTTATGTTTAAACTTGTTTACCTAAGTTCTTAACTGTTCAGTTTTTTGATATTCTATCCATGTTTCTTGGATATTTTCTTTGTCTGATCTTTCTTTATCTGAGTCAAGTTCTAACACTGTGTTACCATGTTGGCCTAAGTGCTTTAACAGACAGTTTTTCACATTATTTCTTTCAATTGTCTTGGATCTGTCCTATGTCAGCTATAAACTTACTCAACATATCTATAATTGTTACAATAGATCTTTTCTACTTACTTTCTGATAATGATTTAACCTTGCTAAATCATACTCTAATTTTGCCCTTCTTCTACAGACTTACCATATCCTTAATCCTGAGAACCGTCATTTTATATGCTAACAAAAATTTAGAGAACCAATAACATCCAAATATAATGGAAAGAGTCAACCCCAGCCATACTCTTATTAATGGGCAAAGGATGGGTGAGGGAAATTGGGGAAGATATAAGCAAATATATCAATAAAAATTATAAAAATAAATAAATACCTGAAAATAAAACCAATCATAAAGATAATAAAAAAACTAAAATTAATTAAATACCACAAATGGTTAGAACGATGAAATGGAAGACTGCAAATAAATCATTTACTATCTAGCTTTGACAATAAAGCATTGACCTTTGCTAGTCTCAGGCACTCAAACATAAGTAATACAACTAAATTTAGTATAATAATAAATGAAAAAGGTTCACGCACTCTTTAACTTGGTTATACCATGCAGAATTGATCCTTGCTTCTCGCATGCAGTCAATTGCTATCAGGGCTTACAAGAGGTTTCCCTCTGTGCCAGGAGCTCACTAATCATACATAATGAATTAAAATTAAAAATTATAACAAATGAAAAATAATCATGCACCCTCTAGCTCAGAGGTACTATATAGGAGGATCCTTGTCAGTCTTAAGCACTCACATTCAATCAGGGCTTACAATCAGGGCTTACGGGCCTCTGCACCAGTGGCCCGTGAGGCACCCACAATATAAAAATAAAAACAAAATAATTATAAAATCTCCAGCTTCGATTACTTAAGCAGCTTTGATCCTTGCCTGTAACATGTAGGCACACTATAGCAGGGCTTACAAGAGGTTTCCCTCTGGGTCAGGGGCTCACTATTCACACAGAGTGAAATAAAATTGAAAATTATTACAAATGAAAAAATATCACCCATCCTCTAGATCGGATGTACTATATGGCATTGATTCTTGCTAGTCTCAACTTCCATACCATCCATCATCTCTCTTTTCACTATGACCTGCATATGTTTGTTAAAAACGTTCAATAATAATAAAAAATATGACTAGAAAAGAAAAACATAGCACTACATTCACCTATTTCAATACAAGACTCATATCATAAGCAAGAATGCAAAGCTTTTGCCTTTTTCATTGGAAAGGTATTACATATATGGATCATCGCAAAAAAACTATATAGCCAAAAATATAAGTCTTGCTCATAAAGACCTATGCCCTTAACTTGAGTAAATAGCATTATGTTTAAGGCATGAAACATAAAAATCTGTTCTTGTCATGGTAGTCATGATTTGAAAAATTAAGCATGTCATTATGCAACAATTGCTCTTATTTTTCCCTTACCTCTTCCTGAATTTGAATATTATGGTTCACTTCATCCTGGCTTGCTGGAATTTCAATATCCACCGGTTCTCCAACATCCATCTTCTCTCTTTTCACTCTGACCTGCATATGTTTGTTAAAAATGTTGAACAATAATAATAAATAAAGCATCAAAATCAACCAACATCAAAATAAAAGTTGAGTGCTAAATCAACAATTTCTATTGAATGAAAACGGTTGTGATAATTGCAATTCGAAATTAAACAGCAGGGCTTTTGTTCAAATATCTTATGCTTATGGAATAACATGTTTCCATTTAAATCTGTGGGAAGATCATTTATATCTACATATACTTGAGCTCCCTCCCCGGACTACAACCTTGATGTGGTGGAAGGGCTTGTGTGTTCCGATGACCCCTAGAGCTGTGCTGGCGGGAGTAATAATTATTGCTCCTGGTAGGGTCACCCATGCCAGATAGGTTGAAGGTTAGGAGCCAGATGACAGGTAGTCCACGCAGCGTCTGTTCCTCAGTGAGGCAGCTGCAATGGCATCTGACCCCAGTAGGGCGGCCAGTAAGTGATGGTGTCACGTTAAAAACACTATTGAGGAAGGCAACTGGAAACCACCTCAATTATCATTCCCAAGAAAAATATGATAGACAATAGAGATATTTTGTCCTGGCAACCACGGGGCTCGGCCCAATTGGCAATGTGTTATGCCCGGCAGAGGGAGGCAAGGCTTCCGCGGTCATCATCCCACGAAACCCTTGCAAGGGAAAACCACCAGCAGGAGGACAGAAGATGCAGGAGAAGAAGACCAAATTAGTTGAAATAGGAAGGTGGAATGTTAGGACAATGATGAGGACAGGGAAATTGGAGAATGATAAGCCAGAGATGGAAAGGGGAAATATAAATATTTTAGGTCTATGCGAGGTGAGATGAAAAGATAGCGGGGATTACTGGAGTGATAAGTATAGAATAATATACAGCAGTGGGGACGAGAGCCAACGAGGGGTTGCCATAGTATTAAATGAAGAGGTAGGAAGAAGCGTAGTCAACATAGAGCAGGTAACGGATAGAATACTACTAGTGGAGATAAAAGCAGAACCAATGAACTTAGTTATTATTCAGGTATACATGCCATTGAGCAACCATAAGGAAGGAGAGGTTGATAGGATATACAATCAGTTAGAGGACATGATCGCGTGTGTTCCTGCAGGGAAACATTTGAAAGTGATGGGGGATGGAATGTGACGGTAGGCAAAGGAAGAGATGGTGATGAGGTGGGGGCTATGGTTTAGGCACGAGGAATGACCTCGGGGAGAAAGCAGTTGAGTTCTGCAGGAGACAGGGGTTAGTCATCACCAACACTTTGTTTAGACACCACAAAAGATGCAGGTATACATGGAATATGCCAGGTGACTCAGAAATATATCAGCTAGATTATATCCTGGTTAGACACAGGTTTAGGAACAGTGTGGTAAATTCCCACAGCTTCCTGGGGGCGGATGCGGACTCAAACCACAATTTAGTTGTTATGAAATATAGCGTACGTTTCAAAAACATAAGGCAGGGGCGGCTAGTTAGAAAATGGAATGCATAAGCATTAAATGGGTTGAAAAGGAAGGAATACAAACAGGCGGTAGAGAAAATCATGGAGGATGGTAAAGAGCTAAGTACTATCGAAGAAAAATGGGAAAGTTTCAAGAAAGGGTTGTCTAAAGCCTCAAAAGACACTATTGGAACCGTTAACACTTAAAGGACTAGGAAACCATGGATCACGGATGAGATGATTACAAAGATGGATGAGCGGCGAAAATGGAAGAATATACATACAGAATTAGGCAAAATGAAGTACAAAGAATTGAACAATAAATTGAGGCGGGCAAAAAATAAAGCAAAAGAAGCATGGTGGAAGATGCATTGCAAGGATATGGAAAGTCTGAAGAGGAAGGGTGAAATCAATGCGCTATACAGCAAAGTTAAATTGTTATCGGGAAGTAAGACAGGAAGAGCTATGCTAACAGTTAGAGATAAGGCGGGTAAGGTAATAGTTGACTCAGGAAAGATCCAAGAGAACTGTATGGTAAAGACCTCAGACCAACAAAGTTAGACATTGAAAAAGAAAATGACATAGAGGCAGACAGCTTAGGTCCAAACATACTAGACAATGAGATAGAAAGGGCATTAAGGGAGATGAAACTAAATAAGGCCGTGGGGGTAGATAACATTCCCGTGGAACTTTTAAAATGCTTAGGAAAATGTGGGAGGAAGAGGCAAAAGGGGTGATTCGTAGTATTTATGAGCAGGGAATCTGGCCAGAAGACTTAGTGAGATCAGTTTTAGTTCCTATTCTAAAAAAGGTAAAATCTCACGCAGCTAAAGTTATTCTCAGGAACATAAACAAAAGAATAAAGAGTAGGGCAAATGATTACTTAGGGGATGATCAGTTTGGGTTTAGGAAGGGAAGAGGTACTCGTGATGCCATTGCGGTAATGAGATTATTAATCGAGAGGAATATAGAACAAAACCAGGAGATTATTGCCTGTTTTGTAGATTTTGAAATAGCATTTGATAGAGTGAATTGGGGAAAACTAATGAGTATATTGCAGAAAAAAGGAATAGATTGGAGGGAAAGGAGGCTAATCCGCAACCTCTACATGTCTCAGACTGCTCAGGTGCGGGTCGGAAACGGGGAGTTGGTGGGAAACGGGATAGGCAGTGTTAGGAAGGGGAGTAAGGCAGGGTTACCAACCTGTATGCAGAGGAAATAATCAAAGAGGCATGGGAAGAACTCGAGGTAGGAATGAAAGTGGGCTGTGAGTTTGTAAAGCAAAGGACTGGAATTACAATAATAAAATATAACTAAAATTTGTTTTCATTGGAGTAACTTTATGGAATTTGCATTATATAATGAAATTAAAAGTAATTATTCACCTTAATTTTTAACACTTTATTTAAAGACACAATCCAGATTTCTAAAGTGAATGTCATCATCAGATGGTCCTAATAGAATCAAACTCGGTATTTATTCATTCTGATCAATGGCAGGGGTTTGGTCAGAGATAAATGGTGGTGGGATGAAATGGTTTGAAGCTTTCATGCATTGATCTATTATTTAATACCTATCCCTATGCCAAAATTCAATGCAAAGAAGGAACTTAATGTAATTAAAACATTAGCAGTAAACAAAGGCTATTCAGAAGATTTAATTACTAAATTATAACAGAAGAAACTTACAGAAATTGCCAAGTCCCATTACATTAAGCCCTAATAATTTAAAATATCTCATTGCCAAATGGGACCAGGATTATATCTAGGGACCATGCCTCAAAATATAATTGAAATAGAACCAAAAAGGAAAAATCAAATGTCATTTTCCAGTGGTTAATGCCTTAAGATCCTGATCACTTATACTAAAGACAAAGTCCCCAAAAATGAGAGGAGAGAAATATGAGAGTTAAAGTGATCAACAAAGTGTATTGCGTGAACAGGATGGAAAATTTAAGGAAAGAATTAAAGAACATGAAACATGTGTTAAAAATAAGAGCTTAACATTCCTCTTTGCAAAGAAACTCATCAAAAGTGCCCACTGAAGTGATTTTTTCATCACAAAATAAGATAATTTGGGAAAATATAAGCTCTCCTCAATACACCAATACCACATTTGATGAATAAATTATGAGCAGAATCGTCATATATTGCCTGTTATGTAATATATAATATTATAAAAAAAATTACAAAAATATGTCTAGCCTATAAATTAGCATGGGTAGATAACATTCATATCTTTGGAAAATTATTATCCAATGTAATTAGAAGCTTATATTTTGTTGTAACAAAAACCGTTTAAAAAATTAAAAACAACTGCTTTCCGACTTTGCCAATAATTATTAGAGAAGATGGAAAATTACTAATCAATATGAATAAATAAAACAAAAAAAGGATTTATCATTTTTCCAACATCCACTTTACACCTATTTGGAACCTGCATTAATTTTTAATCCTTGCGCAACTATGACTAGATACTCTTAGGCTGCAAGATTGGTTAAAAGAACTATAGATGTAACCCAAATTCAAATTACAAATTCTGTTAATAGCACAGATTACAAACTACACACTTGCAAATTTTACTTAATAATTCTTGGAGTTTCTTCATGAGGAGGAAATTTCTTCAAGAAAATGGCTTTGAACAAGAAGTCATTACTACAATATAGTATTTTCCCACGAGATTATATTTCACATAGGTACATACGTAAATTCATAATCTTTCCCACTTTTTTACAATTTATGAAGCGTAATTACCTTTTTTTATGAACTAATTTCACTAATTTTTTAAAAGAAGGCAGTCTAAGTACTCTCATGCATGCTCTTCTCATAAGCATTCAAGTATTCAATTTTTTTCTCACGAACATTGTTAATGCAAACAATATTCACAAGGTTTAAGTAAATACCCGTATTTGCCATTTGGTTATTACCCATTTAGGCATTTTTACCCTTGGGAGGAAATCTATTTAATATAAACACGTTAATTAAACAATATGCCTAAATTCGTAACGAATATTGTAACCACGGACATTATGACATAAAAACATAACTTGAAGACAACTCACCTTTTCGGGGCTAATATTTCCCTCGTCCTGTTTGTATTCCGTTTGCCTCTCCAACATAAGATTGTTTTCGTAGCATTGCTGCTTGAACATATAGAAATCGGTCAGTATTTTAAAGCACTGATAGCAAATAAACCACGGGTTGATTCTATCCATCACTACCTACGAAAACAAGATTACCAAGGTATTAAATCCCACACATCTTCTCTCAGTAGGACTCTAATTATTGACATAGTAATGCAAGAGCTTTGTTTTGACATAAAACAGGGAACAAACAAAAACTTTGTGGCAAAATTACGATAACAGCGTCTTGATGGATAAGTAAACACGTAAATGATAGCTTACTTTCAATTCCAATAACTCTTCTATTGCTTCCCGGACCAACTGCTCGGCATCGTCGTTTTCACTAAAAATATATGTCAACCGACCACCACGGCCAAGACATAATCTACACTTTAAACTTTCTTGCCGAGACATCTTCGTAGCAATAACAACCGTCAACATTAAAAACACGTAACCAATGGATTCCAAAATGGCCGACTATGTATCGATGAGTCGTTCGTTCTGAATCGATCCCAAAGTGGGAGTTTGCTAATCGTTCTGCTTTTGTTTTGGCCCTAGGTGATCAACAAATTCAAATAATTTTCCACTTTTTTAAATTATTTAAACCCTCACTTAATTGAGTGTAATCATTCTTTTGAACAAATAAAACAGTCGGAATAGCAAGATTTTAAAATAGTACTTTCTTCTCTAAAAATGACACATTAAACATAATATTACATTGTTCGAGGCATAAGAGTATACTTTATTTATTATTTCTACGTTGACCAACAAGTTTAATCCTTTTAAAGTGATGTTGTAATAAGACAGCTGGGTTTCCAGGATGAAACATTTCCTTAAAAGTGGCATTATTCAGAGAGAGAAAATTATTCATGAATTCATTTATGGCAAATAGTACCTTTTAATGTGTTGATGCCTGAAGCACAAATTACTTAATACGGCATATTTAATTGCAGTCAATGAATTTTAATAAATAAAGTTGAAACAAATCCATGGCATGGATTCTTAAAAATACAACGACTGTTAGCCAAAGGTCAAATGATTTGAAATAATTATAAAAAGCGTAGTTTGAATTGCTGTGTTTTTTATGATTTTAATCAGACCATTTAATTTGATAGTTCTTTTCCTCAAAACAAAGTATTTGGTATTATCCTTTTGCCCAGTAGTATGCAAAATATATGGCGTTTGTAATGTGAATTAATTAAATCCGGGTTTTCGTTAACTATAAAGAGGCAAATCCAAAGTCATGTGTAAATTTATTGTCATTCCTTATTAGTAACAGCTAAAAATTAATATTTAGATTTTTCTTAACCTATTTACTTCAGTAAAAACTTGCTATAAATCCAAGTTTTAATGGCAGTTCTGTGTTAGTATAATAATGAATAATAAGTTTTTATGCATGTATTTTCATTGAATTAACGATTTCATGCATCATAAAAAGCGCATTAATTATGCATCCTGTGGATTTCTCCCAAACAATTCTTAAACCCCTCCCTTATTTGCGAATTTCTGTCCGTTTTCAATCCTGTCTGCTTAACCTGAATTTTTCTCCATACTCATATTAGATAAGGCTCCAATTAGCAGGACAGGTGACAATACAATGGACAGCATTTCATAGTCATACTTCTCAAACTGCTCATATTGACTCTTCTCTTGCACCTGATAGCAGCCTCAGACATGGACTATATGTTGAATAGCTTCGTTTACCATCTGTGATATAATCCTTAGATAATATTCTCACTCACATTCGTATAATTAAAGCTAGGTGTTCGTTGTTATGGCAGCTCAAACGATCAGATTTTTTCATAATCTCAAGATAATAATGGTATCATGGCTCTATGATATAATCTTAAGATACCCTACCGCCCAGATACTCCTATACCCATTACTAGTTTATAACTATGACAGCAGTTCATCAAGTGAGGCTGATTTCATAAATATGACAGTGTAATATTCACCTTAGAACGTACATACTTTACGTAAGTAAGTATGGTCATATCGGAATTAATTTAAATAAATTTACCAAGGGATAATGAAATAAATAATATTAGCATGAAGTCAATTATATATATTGAAATATAGTTCATAACATTTTTCGTATTTCAGAAAAGGGGACGTCAACTATCGAATAATTATTTTGGCGTGTATTTTTAAAGAAACCGAATGGAAAAACGGCACAGTAGGACTTATAATATACTTGCATTACTCTAGGATTACGTCGGCTGATAGATGCCTGTATTATTGGTTAATCTTGAATGTTTGCATCGTAAAAATCTTTGAAATGAAAGAACGGAACAGAATTGTTTTCATTCATTTATCATTTATTTCATGGATACTACAAAAGCTCATAAATATCTTAAGAAAGGCCAATTCCGATTTTCCATGACTCAGCCTTGAATTAAATCTGAGTAATCGCGAGAAAGGTTTTCATGTGTGATGTGGAATAAGATCCTCTCCTTCCAAACCAATCCATTCCTTTTCCATTCAAAACAACTTCGTACCAACTGAAGAACAAAATGCAAGTGGCCAGCTTAAGAGTCACGTATTTTGTGTGTTATTCCTATACTGAAAACTTTAAATTCTTCGTGAAGTAATGTGTGAAAAACGGCTTTGTACTTCTATAGTTAGTTTTTAGTTCAATTCTTCTGTATACTTGAAAACGATCAGAATTTCCGATTAAGCTGAATTTTAACTTAATTTTAATTTAATTGTTTAAACAACAATTGTTTAAACAATGTACAATTCATACTGGAAAAAAAATAAAGGATTTAATAAATTTTACAGTGAGTTCAGAAGTGTATTTCGCTCACTATTTTAATTATATGTTTAAGAAATTTCCCAGATCTGTCGATTGAATGTAATCTGTCGATTGATTGATCCTAACATTTACGAAGTAATTAATTTTTTTGTTTCCCACTTTAAATCAAAGAATGCCTGTCATTCTTCATCGCCTAATAAACATGTATAAAAGGGTTGATTATTTCCATTTACCTAATTAATAGATTACAATTAAATAGCCCCAAATGTTTGGGATTGGATTAAGATTATTTATTTCAATCCTTAATTTTCCTTCTCAAATGGGTGTAACAGATGAAATACGAAATGCAAATGCCCTGCTATAAAGTTGTATACTTAGTTTTTTCAGCGGTTTTAATAAATTTTAATTCAAGTTCAATAAATGTTGACATATTACATTATTTTTCTAACGTTAGATTGTCCAGTAAATCATTCTGCGTACTCTAAAACCTTCATAATGTGCGATAAACACGCATTTGAAGTCTGCAGATTATGTTTTAACACTCGCGGTCTGTTGATCAATGTTTTCGGCGAGAATAGTAAATTACAAATCATGCTGGAAAACACTATAGAGGATATAATAGATGCCTAAGTAAGTTCAGTTGTCGGCTTTAGGTGTTTAAAAAATTGTGTTTGTGAGATATCTTAAATGAATTGGTATTTGGTTAATATATTCTGTACATTGTTGTCTAAATGTATGTTGAAGTTTAGGCGAGAGGAGTTACGTGCATTCTATTGTTAATACATGGTTATGGCATATTCATTTAGGTTGTGGAGGATGAAAATTATCCCTGGTTGGTATGTTCTGCCTTCATGGAGAAGCTAAACGGAATTCTCTAATCACATCCAAGAGGGGAAGCTATCTTTCTAGGAGTTATGTAATAACCAATCGAGAAGAGGTCAGTTGTATCTAATAATATGAACAATATTAATAAGGAGGACAAATTTGGCTAAAAATTAATATTTCCTGTCATGTTCCTCGATTAAAATGTAAATATATCATTTTACCGTGTCTGCTATTTATAGCAGTCATTTGAATTTTATCGAAAATACCACTTTTTCAGGATAGAGTAATGTAAACATTGAAATTCGAATTTGATTTTATGTACAATTTATCTAGAAAGATGGTGTTGATTTTTTCAAAAGTGTTGAAAATTCAGTTTCATTGACTTTGGAACTTGAATGACAAAAAAACACTTGCACATTGAGCAAAAAATTGGCTTTTTGGGTGAAAAATAGTCAGCCCTTCTTAGTCTTTGAAGCAGTTTGCATCATTTATTTATTTAGTTCCATAATAGTATCAAGCCGATGACTTTGGACAAATAAAAAACATTGTGCCTTCCTGTATAGTGCACCAATGTCATCCCAACTCTTTAGACTTTTCATATCCTCACACCGTATCTTGTCAAAGGTTCCCTTTTCTAAAAGTGAATTCCTCTGTTTATTATTTAACTAATTACATATTCGGCTGTTGTATTTCTTTGGCAAGATTAATAAAATTGATATTTGAATAAATGAATAATGGCATTTTAATGCTTTGTAATGCATTCCTGGTGAAACTGAGAAGGAGTATTCTGACAGCTTGATTGGCAGTGATGCTATTGACAAGAGGGCTGTGGCATCCCAGATGACATGATCATTGTCAAAGAGGAGGTTGACATTGCCATTAGCTGATCTACTTCTCCAGTAGGGGATAATCATTCATCAATTTTTGCATCTATGCATGAGGATAGAAGTCATGGGTCAGACATGGTAACATTGCAACTGATCATACATATTCCAGTATTAAAATAATGTGCATTCTTGGGGAAAATAAATTTATAATTTAAATTACTTCATTCAATTCTTCGCCTACAAATTCATTCAATTCTTCACCTCCACTCCCTTCCTAGTTCTCTTCCCCTGAAAGTATGATAGGAGCAGCAAGCCATTGACATTGGACAAATGACAATCAGTCTGCATTACTGTATAGTGCACCAATTCCTTCCTTAATTTTTAGACTTTCCATAGCATCAGACAGCATTTTTACAATTCTTTTTACACTAGTTGTGTATACTTATTATTTAATGCTTAATTCTACTTAAATCTCAGTATTTATTATCTAACTTATACGTATCTGAGTCACCTGGCATTGTTCATGCATACCTGTCTTTTAGTGTCATAATAAAGAGAAACTAATGGCTAATCTTCATCTTTAACCTGCAGAACTAAATTCCTTTCTTCATGCAGTCAGTTCATTTCTTGTGAATAAACTCTCGTCTCCGAACTAAACACCATCTCTTCTTTGCCATTTATCTTATTACAATTTTAAATCACTATCATATGTTAGAAATGCTGCCCTATTTTCCCGAATGTACTCATGATTTATTGTCCTATAAAGGTGGAAAATCCTATCAATTTTTTTCTCATTATAATTGCATGGTAAGTAGACCAGAATGATGATCAAGGGTGTCGATTCCATATGCACTTATACCAATAATAATTTATCAGTTGATAGGTCTAAAATAACTTCACTTTTATCACCATTTTCATTTATTATTTTGTCCATCCTTAATATAATATCATGAATATAATATCATGAATATCAGAGTTACAGGGCGCGTTAATTTGTAATGCCAGGGTCCATCCAAGACAAAGCCACACAGGTTTTGAAATAAATGATTAGAAGTTTAATGACATGTTATTTAGATGGAATATTTATTCACCTTATGCATGTGATTCAAAGGAAGAAAAAGTAGCAAAAATTCACCAAGAAAAAAGGATTATTTACTGGGAAGCCTTGGTTTGAGGAAGGTAGAGGAAGGGGTGTGCGAAGATGATGGGATATACCTTGGGGAGGAAAATCATCCCCTCCATCTCTCTCTCCCCCTTGTCCTCTAAACACAATTTTGAAACTTCTTTGAATGGATGGTATGTCATTTTTTCTTCTCTTTGATATCACCCCTATTGTTTTAAGAATCCAACTTACCTGCAAAGGGTAGGACATACTTCTGCCTGTCTCTTTCACACCTCTGACTCTGAAGGCATTAGTTCAAGCTCCTCAGATCAGCTAAGCTCCATTATGGAGAAGTTCATATGGGCCAAGTGCCTTCCCATATGGAATGATTTTGAATACATGTTACATTATTATATGTTATCATTTTGAAGTGTGTTTTTTAACATAGTTAGACCTTAAATAACATATACGTGTGTATATATGTATGTGTGTGTATACATATATATGTGTATGCATATATGTATGTATATATATATATGTATATATATATATATATATATATATATATATATATATATATATATATATATATATATATATATATATATATATATATATATATATATATATATATATATATATATATATATATATATATAATGTAAGCATCTCATTTATGTGAATATTAATGTTGGTAAAGAAGGAACTAAATAAGTGTAGATTGAATAATTATCTCTTTTTTAAAAGAAATTTATATAACATAACAATTGTTGATTATGAAGCTTTAACATTATCATTCTTAAAAATATATTTCACATATATATATTGCCTGTCAACAGAATGTATAGAGGAATGATTTTGTATACATATTACATTATTATATGTTATATGTATGTTATTATTTTGAAGTGTGTCTTCATGTGTGACCTTAAATAACTACTCTTAATAAACCTTTTGGAACATATAATGCAATTGAATGGCTTTTCACTGGTGTATCAACTTGTGAGACTTAATCTGACTGTTGAAAGTGAATTCTGTATCACATATGTGACGCATATCTGGCTTTTCACCAGTATGTGTCAACATGTGAGTCTTTAAATTACACTTCTGGGTAAAAGTTTTTGGACATATCCTGCACTTGTGTGGCCTTTCACCAGTGTGTATTAACATGTGAGTCTTTAGACTACTACTCTGGGTAAAAGTTTTTTGACATATCCTGCACTTGTAAGGCTTTTCGCCAGTGTGTGTCAAGATGTGTGACTTTAGATTGCTCTTGACAGCAAATGCTTTTAGACACAACTGACACTTGTGTGGCTTGTCACCAGTGTGTGTCAACATGTGAGTCTTTAGAGTAGAATTCTTGGTAAAGGAATTGTGACATATCCTGCACTTGTAAGGCTTGTCACCAGTGTGTGTCAACATGTGAGTCTTTAAACTAGAATTTATGGTAAATGTTTTCTGACATATCCTACACTTGTATGGCCTATCACTAGTGTGTGTCAACATGTGCCTCTTTAAAGTACCAATACAAGTAAATACTTTAGAACAGATCTCACATGTGTGCCCTTCCTTCAGTATGTGTCAACACGTGCATCTGTAAATGTATCTTTCCAGCAAAACCTTTAAAACACAATGCACATTGGAAATGTTTTTTCCGAGTATGTGTCAACATGTGAATTTTGAGTTTACTTAAATATAGAAAGTTTTTGGAGCAGAATTCACATTGGTGCTTCTTCTTAAGAGCATGCACCAATTTGATATGACTTGCAAGGTCAATTTTTCTCTTAAATACCTCCAAACAAACATCACATCTGAATTGCATCATTTTCTTAAGGTGCTTATGCATTACATGATCTTTGAGAAGGCCCTTATGTTCAAATACCTTGTAGCAAATTTCACAAATATATCTTTGAGAGGCTGAGGCATCTTCCCCTACATTAACTTGTTTTCGGTGTTCATCTGAAAGATTTGAAGATAAGGTAAAGTATATACTCATTAAAAAATAAATACTTCTGATGAAAAAATTGTTTTCACCAGTTTGAATACACTAATTAATGCAAAATTATAATTATAGATATGCATGTTCACATTCAATCATATATGTGTACATGAATTTGCATACAATCGAATGTCTAGTCTTTTCCTGTAGAAATTCATCACTCTATGTATGCATTTTAGCAACATCAGCTGTGCTTAAATCCCAGGAACAAAGCATGTAATCAAATAATGCTGACCTGAATTGGGCTTTCTAGCAATTTTGGTTTTACCTTCCTCATTGTCAAGTGCTTTCCTTTCAAGGCTCTTTTGAGCCAGAGAAACCCAAAGAAGTTACAGGGAGCTAAACTCAGCCTTTCACGCTATGTTTAGATCTTACTTGGGGAAAAACATAACATATTGAAAGTGAAAATGGTTGTTTTGGGTTATTTCATTTATAATTCCTAACTGATTATATTTAAAATCAGAATAATCAAGCAAACAAAGAAATGGCTTGAAAACACAGCAAGATTATTAAAAGATCTAGTCTGAGTAGCTTAATAAATAATATTAAATATGTTCGTAAATAATTGCAAATAAGAGATGACAATATTATCATCTTTTTGCAATTTATCATACTGTTTTAAATGGCCTTTAAGTTATTTTAAATAAAATTCTATAAAGTTAACTCAGTCTTTCCAAAATGCATTAATGGTACTGCAAGGGTTAATCAACAATAGTTGTATTACACCAGAAAGTAGCAAAAGTGAAGTGACAGCAGAGTCCTTAGCTTTCCTTACCTTGTTCATGCAACACCTCCCCTTCCAGTCTTACTTCCATCTGAGGAATTTCAGTATCACAATCTTCCTTAATGTTTACTTCCTCCTCAGAGAGCATACTTATTTCTGCATCTTCCAAATTATCCTGCAAGATCAAAGAAAAAAAATTACAGATTTTCAGGATATCCATGAAAAATGTTTGAAAAACATGTTTTTTCTAAAATTAAGATGAAAAAAATGTTAACTCACATACATTAAATTGTTAAAACAAATAATATTTTAGCTGATAGATCTTGAAAAAATTTTTTCATCAAATAATTTACTTGCATTGGTTAGGATGATAGGATTAATGTATGCAGAGATAATCAGAGACTTGCTGTAAAGTTGTCACCCAGTTCTGTTGAGAAACACAAGACAAATAACTACATATGACTCTACAGGGTGAAAAACTCTTAATACCCCTTGTTTTAAAAAAATTGATAAACAGAAATGCCCCTTGAGACTTAATTATTCTAAGGCCTCTGTTTAATGGAACAGATAATAAGAATCCATCAAACAAGGCTGTACACTTTGTAAACATGTAATAACTTCATATGCATTGTAATATTGTTTAGGTAATTACCAGTTAAGATGGATTATGGATGGACATAAATACCAAATAAATATTTTGGGACTGCTAACAAAACAAAATCCAGTGACATACTTTACATTAAGCCCCCCTTCATCTCTGAGTACTTTTACCTCTACTTGGTAAATGATTAGCCTTCTGTTTATCCTATCCATTCCTATTTTCTGCATTTTACTCTAGTTCATCCCAATTTAACCTAACAAACGAGCTTTTGAAATCAAGTAGTAGTATTCAGGGAAAGCAACCAACAGCCAAGGTTATTTGCACCATAGGGGATGGATGGGAAAGGTTGAAGGGTGGAGAGAAACCCAGCATTGGCATTAGCCAACTCATTATGAAAGGTGCCAAGGGGTATGCAGCTTAACGTCCCATCTGACGGATGCATACTCACTCAATTGCCCTCCACAAATCTCCTCAAGCTGGGATTGAGATACCTCTAAAAATATTCTACACTGCCAGGATTTGAACGCGGGCCCTCTGGGTAGGAAGCCAGTACATTAGTCCCCAAACCATCTCGATCCTCTTTTGAAATCAACAAAACAGATAAGTACATACTGATTTTAATATAAATTCTTCTCAATTAATGTTCGCATTAGTGTTACTAAACTAGACTAAAAATCCTCTACATATTTTTTCCTTGACTATCCTTTTATCGACAAATCCAAAGAACCACTTTAGATGTGCAGTATTTCAAATTTATTGTTCCGTAGTCCTGATGACCTTTACCTTGTTTGGAAAGGAATTAAAACTTAAAACTCCAAAATTTCCCAAAACCTTTTAGTAATTCTGCAAACATATTGTCTACCCCTACTGCCTTATTTAACTTAATCTGCTTTATAACCCTTCTATGTCCTCATTGAGTATGGCTAGACCTAGGCTATCTTCTTCATAGTCATCTTACCTTTCTATGTATAAACTTTTTTTAAACAGTTTTACACAATATTCCTTTCAATTCTCTTAGATATTTTCTATGTCAGCTATAATCTTAGTCAACTCATCTCTAATTGCTAGCATACATCTTTCCTTCTTACTATCTGGTAGCGATTTAAACCTTGCTGAATAATACCCTAATTTTGTCCAGAATTATATATATCATATCCTTGTATAATCCTGAGAACCCTCATTCTATATGCTACCAAAAATTACCAGGAATTAATAGGCCACCACCTTCAACCCATAGCCAATTCAAACCCTTCTTTGATGCAAAATTTGTACAACTTTCTGGAACATTGACACTCAATCCGAATTCCTTAGAGCATGACAATTCTCAAAGCCACAGTATACATTGCATTCCCTAAAGAATGAAAGCTTAGAAGCCATGAACTTTAAGCCTACAAACCACAACAAACCTCATCCATTTATTTCCTCTTCCAACTGACCCAACCAGTCTTCATCCAAAATTCTTTCAAATTTAAGGACAAATTATGTCTGCAAAACAAGGGAGATTCGAAAAGTAGGGTCCCTTATTTTTTTCATGAAAAATGAAATTTATTCTCAATGTTGCAAACATCTTTGGAAAGGTTGAGCATTTAGCTATTTTTCTACATTGTCGTCTTGATAATCAATCACTTTTTGCATCCTTTTGGGCAGCTCTTAATACCAGAATCATACCTTTCTCCTGCTGCATCAGGAAGCCAACTGCTGACCGCTTCCCCAATATAAATTCATTGCCATTTAGTGAAAGAGTATGTTGAGAGTTGTAAAGACATCAAAAACATGCTAAAAAGTGCAGGTTGTTGTTAGATGCTAGGAAAATTTCCTAGATTAGAAGCCATCAGGGTGGCTGAAGTTGCCAGAATCAACGGTGGCCTTAACTGACAAGTTTGCCAACAATAGCCTGGAAATTATTCTTTATGCGATTGAAAAGGCCTTAATGAATACTTAATGAAAACTTTTCTGTGCAGAATATTGTGTCAAAGGTTCTTGGTTGCATCAACTTGTCTCATCAAAGGAGTGTGTTTACATCATGACAATACATGTGAACATGGCTTCACATCAAATGACCAGCCTACTTCAACTGGTCATTTGATGTGAAGATAGATGAATGAAGGTTTCATGAATGAATTTGGCAGGAATATCATCAAATAACCTCTTTAAAGCCTGGACATTGCCCCCAGTGATAACCTCTTGTTTTCTGTTTTCCAAACATGCCTTTGAGGACAGAAGTTCAAGGTAGACGAGGAAGTGCAAGAAGCAGATGTCAGTTAACTTAATGTTGCGGAATGAGAAAGGTATGACTCAAGTATTTAAAAGTGACTTACATAGATGAAAAATATGAGTGATTGTCAAGGTAACTCTAAATGCTTAGGCTTTCCTATGACATACAGAAATTTGAGAATAAATATGATATTCATTATAAAAAAATATAATATCTTACCTTCAAAATTTCCCTTGTAAAATGTGGTACAATAGACCCTTACAATAGAATTTTAAGCCTTCAGTCTGAATGAAACAGACCAACAATCACCAGTAAATTTATTTCAACTGGGGCCACCTATCACAAACAAAATTCTTCATCCCTTTCTCATTCAGTCTGTGGCTTCTGTTCCTACAAGAACACTACCCTCCAATAAAAATAATGGGACCAGCTACTTGATTGTCTCAGAAAAAATGGGTACCCTGAAAAACTGCTGAATAATTAAATTCTCAAACCTTAACCTAATAAACTCCTCTCCTTCATCCAAACTGCCTGAAAAGTCCCAACCTGATAAACAGTTCTTTATCCAAAAACCATAAAATTAAATAACCTATGAACTTTTCTCAATTACTCATAAGATTCAGTGCACTAAAGTTTTATTGCTACATTGTCCCTCTATTTTAAATGCCCATAAAACTGGTGGGACATTTGCATCTTCAAGTCCACCTGCAAGTAGCCCCATCACTTCTAAGCACAGTCAGCAAATGCAACTGCACGTACTGCATTTTTTCAGACCCTTTAACTTGCATCCTATCAAATTGCAACCCAACACCACCTGCAGCACAAAAAACATTATATTTGAATCTACAGTAACTTCTGTCTAGCCTATTACATCAGTCAATGAAACATAACCCTTTCCCTTTTCATCATATCCAATACTATTGGTTATGATTGGTTACAATGACCTTCCCAAATCCACCAACCAGGGCCCCTTTGAATAGTAGAATATCTACTTAGATGTTTTTCCATCCCATATTAATTGTATCAGAACATTGCATCCAGCCCTATTAGCTGCAGAATAACAGAACACCTAAACAGCATCTCTACAAATCTGATTCACCCTTATAGTCTTTACATGGCACAAACTGTATTTCCTACTTAAAAATTGACTAATCACTAGATTAATCTGTTTGAATACACCCCACCTTATTTGAATCACCTCCATGATCCTGACATCTCATTAAAGTCCTTACTTTGCAAAAGCTATGTATTTCCTGTTGTTGGAATTAAATCCTGCTTAAAAGGACACCATTAGAGGGATCTTTAAGTTTTATCAAAGAATTGTTCATTCAAATTCCTAATGACCTCCCCAAATCCACCTACCAGGGCACCTTCGAACCGTAGAACATCTGCTTAGAAGTTTTTTTCACCCCAAATAGAATTAAATCTATTTCAAGGCATTTTATCATGTATTACAAAAATTTAATTTTAAAAATTTAATTTTTAAAATTAATCCCAAGAATTTTTTCACAAACCTTGTACCTGACATGCTACACAATAGTCATTACCTATCCTAACAGTTTACTTTGCTTCATAATCCTGGGCTCATCTCATCTCATCCTAAGAAATAAATCTCTACATTCAGCTAATTGAATACATGATTCATATCATAAGTGGCATTTTCATGCTTTTGCCATTTTATTTTAAAGGAGTTACATATATGGACCATCGCAAAAATGCTATAAGGCTAAAAATATGTCTTGCTCATAAAGACCTATACCATTAACTTGGATAAATACCGTTACATTTATGGCATGATCAATAAACATCTGTTCTTCTCAAGGTAGTCATGATTTGAAAAATTAAGCTTTAGTCAATATGGCATAAATGCTTCAATTTACTCCACCTCAAGTAAAGTCCCTTCCTGAATATGAACATTGTGGTCCACTTCCTCCTTGCTCGCTGGAATTACAATAATCTCTGGTTCTTCAACATCCATCTTTTCCCTTTTCACTGTGATCTGTACATAATTGTTAAAAAGGTTGAAAAATATCAAAAAAATTAGACTAGCAGTGTAAAAATTGAAATTGAGTGCATGATCAACAATTTCTATTAAATGATAATGATTGCGATGCATGCAATTTTAAATTAAACAGCAAGGCTTTCATGCTAATACATTATGATTATGACATAACAGATTTCCAATTAAACATGTGGGCAGACACATACATACACATAGCTAGAAGAGCTAGATATCACAGCAAAAACAAATTAATAAGATAAATAATTGTAAAATCCAAAAACAGATTACCTGTTTGCCAATTTTAATATATAGGGAGTAGAATTATTTTAAGATGTGGATGAATAAAAATGAATTATATAATGTTATAATTGGACATACATGAAGAGAAACTTAAAATCTAAGACATTCCACAATGACTAAATGCAAATTCTTCTTTAATCAGGAATATTCAAAATTGTATGTTTTGACCATATGACCCTATAACTTATACGTTTTAAAAATTGAATGCTAGTCATTTTCTAGGCAAATTGTTTCCAAGGTTAAATAAAAAACTAACATTGAGTATATGTTTACATAAATGAAATATTTCTGTATACAAGTACATCTGTTAAAAACTAATACATTAATGAATCTGACAGAGTGGTAAACATACCAAAAACATAGGAATAACTTTGGCAATGCATTGTAAAAAACTGTATCGAAAATTAATTATTTTTAAAAAGTATACAAAATGAATGTTAAGATATGATGATGAAAACCACGAAAATTGTAATCAGAATTAAGCGCGTAATGGAAAATCAGACAAAGTAATCTTACCCATGCTCTTATAATAAAGTATAAGTGTAAGTATACAATTTTTTACCGTTCTGCATATCTAATGCATACAATATACGCAATTTTTTAGTCAATGCCCGTATTTGTCATTTTGTCATTAGACATTTAGGCATTTGTCTTTAGAGCGGAAATTCATTTAATAGAAACACGTTTATTAATGAATATACCTTACTTTCCCTAATGAATATTGTTATAACGAACATTGATCAGATTATTATACAATAAAAACATACGTTGAACAAAACTCACCTTGGAAGAACTAATATTTCTCTCTTCGTGTTTTTTTTCCGCTTGCCTCTCCAACATAAGACTGTTTTCATAGCATTGCTGCTTAAACATATAGAAATCGGTCAGTATTTTAAAGCACTGATAGCAAATAAACCACGGGTGGCTTCCATCCCTCACTACCTACGAAAACAAGATTATCAAGCTTTTAAACCCCACACATCTTCTCTCCAAAGGACTCTAATTATTAACATAGTAATGCAAAGGCATTTTTTGACATAAAACCGGGAACAACCAAAAACTTTGCGGTAAAATTGCGATAAAAGCGTCATGGTGAAAACGTAAACATGCCATTGATTGGCTTACTTTCAATTCCAATAACTCTTCTATTGCTTCCCGCACCAACTGCTCAGCATCGTCGTTTTCACTAAAAATATTTGTCAACCGACCACCACTGCCAAGACATAATCTACACTTTAAACTTTCTTGTCGAGCCATCTTCGTAGCACTTAAGACTATCAATAATAAAAACTCGTTAGCAATAGATTCCAAAATGGCCGACTATATATCGATGGGTCGTTCGTTCTGAATCGATAACTAAGCGCGAGGCGGAGAGTCGATCTGGTTATATTTTGGCTCCAAGTGATCACCAAATTCAAAATTAATTTCCGCATCTTAAAATTATTTAAACTCTTAGTTAATTCAGTACTTTACTTTCTTATATTCATCAACCGACCGCGAATTTTTAATTGTAATCTGCAGAGTTTAATTTCGGCTTTATCGCCCATCTTTATCGTTTGCAAGTTCTACCAATGATTTACGGAAGAACCTAATGCTAATTATACGACAACAACGTTCACAATTTACTTGAATTAGCCTAAAAAAATACTAAAACAACTCTAACAAACAACATAACAACATAACTTCCCAACATGGAACTTGCGTTTTGTTCTCAATCTGTCTATTTTATTTACGTTGCATCTTGTAAATCAATGGATTAATACGGGAAGAGTTGATTCGAATCTGGGTCAGAACATAGGAGCATATTTTGAGAATTATTAGACGTAACACGTAACAATGAGAGTGAAAATTGCATAAGCTTATTTTAAGATCTTAATTATCCGACTAACCATAACAAACAACGTTTTCTATTAACTTGACAACAATTCACATCGTTAGAATAAGATTAAGTTGGTCAAAGTCCCGTTCCAAAGGGGCGATGAATTATTTGGATGTTTATTCATGAAGCAACTGAATGAGAAATCGGGTACATGGAACTTGTAATATTTTGATTACACTCTATGTCTATTGCGCACAATAACTTTCGCTTGTATGGATGGTTATTCTTACATCAATAATCGCATGCAAAACCTATATGAATCTTTTGATCCGGATCTTCAAAATGATTCATCGGAACATATTAGAACTTTTTGGTTTTTTCGAATTGTATATGATATCAAAGAATGCCCGTCATCCCTCATTAACTAATGAAATTATATAAAACGGAATTATTTTTCCTCCCCTTAATGACTAGATTTCATGGAGATACCCCGACTTATTTGTAATCGGATTAAAATTCTTCACCTCCATATGAATTGAAACCATTGTAATTCAAGTGAACTTCTCAAATGAGTGTGACAGATGAAGAACGGAATGCAAGTGTCCAGCTGTTGAGTTGTTTACCTTGAGGTTTCGCCTGTTTTCATAAATTTTAGTTCTATTTCAAGTAAACTGTGACATATTGCCGAAATATTTTTGGTAAGATTGTCCAGTAAATCATTCAGAGTAGTCTAAAACTTTCATAATATTTGATAAAGCCGAATTTGAAGTGTGCAGATTGTGTTTAAACAGTCGTGGACTATAAATCAAAATTTTCGGCGAGAATAGTGAATTACAAATCATGCTGGAAAAGACTATAAAATATTTATAGATTTCAAAGTAAGTTAAGTTGTCTCGGTTCAGTGCTTAGATTATTATGTGTGTAAAAATCTTATGTGAAGTAGAAGGTCGTTTGTATGTCCCGTACACTGTTGTATAAAAGAATGGTGAAATTAAGGCCAGAGGATTTAGTGCGTTCTTTGGTGGATATCTGTTTATGAAATTTTATTGATTTCCAATCTGTGATATATTCCTTAGATACTATTCCCACCCACCTTCGTATAAACAAAGGTAGGTGTTCGTTATTATGGCAGTTCGATTAGATTTTTCCATTAGATCAAGATAATAATAGTATAATGGCTCTACGTAATAATCTTAAGATATTCTACCTCCCAGATTTTCCTATGCCCATTACTATTTTATAACTATTACAGCAGTTCATCAAGTGAGACTGATTTCATGAATATGACAAATATTCGCCTACGAACGCACGTATATTACATAAATATGTATGATCATAACCGAATATATTTAAATAAATTTACCTCAGGTTAATGAAATGAATAATATTAGCATGAAGTCATTAATCTATGTTGGAATATAGGTCAACATTTATCGAATTTCAGAAACGGGGACGTCAACTATCGAATAATTAATTTGACGTGCACTCAGAAAGAAACCGAATGAAAAAACGGCACAGTAGAATTTATAATATATTTGCATTACCCTAGGAATACGACGGCTAATAGATGCCTGTATTATTGGTTAATCCATGAATGTTTTCTTCGTAAACAATGCTTATTGTTAATCATTTGACACGGATCTTTGAAATGAAACAACGGAACAGCAATGATTTCTTTCATTTATTTTTATGTGTATTCAAATGATTTCATTTTACTACAAAAGCCCATAAATATCTAAAGAAAGGCGGATTCCGATTATACATGACTCAGCCTTGAATTAAATCTAAGTAATCGAGAGGAAGGTTTAAATATGTGTGATCTGGAATAAGATCCTCTCTTTCACACCAACCCATTCCTTTTCCATTCAAAATAAATAAGGAATTAAATGCAATTGACCAGCAGACGAGTTACGTATTTTGTGTGTTATTGCTATATTTAAAACTTTAAATGCTCTGTGAAGTAATGTGTGAAAAATTGCTGTTAACTTCTATAGTTGGTTTTTAGTTCAACTCTTCTGTAGACTTGAAAACGATCAGACTCTCCGATATAGCGGTACTTTAAGTCTGCAGGTTGTGTTGTAGTTGACGTTTTCATCGATGTTTTGGCGAGAAGACTAATTTACAATTCATGCTTGAAAAGAAAAAAGAGGATTTAGTAGATTATAAAGTAAGTTCAGAAGTCTATTTCGCTAGCTCTTTTAATTGTGTGTTTGCGAAATTTCCTAGATCTTTCGAATGAATGAACGGAACATTTACGAAGTAATTAATTTTTTTGTTTTACACTTCATATCAAAGAATGCCTGTCATACTTCATCGCCTAATAAACATGTATAAAAGGGTTGTTTTTTTCATTTACCTAATTACTAGATTACATTGAAATAGCCCCAAATATTTGGGATCGGACTAAGATCATTTATTTCAATCCATAACCATCTGCATTCTAATGTCTTCCATAAGTCTTCTCCCAAGGCATTGTTTGTCCCAGAAGGAATTGAATGTTTAATGTTGGCCATATGCTCATGAATAGATACTCACTTAATATCTATTTACAATTACATTTGCCTTCCAAAGTTGCATTAATTCGTTCCCCAGATAGAAGTTGAACAGAAGTTAAGATTGAGTTAATTAATAACTGATATTAACACCTGGGTATTTGAAAAATCAATTAGTCATTATATGTTTGAATTGATGGCATAAGGATGAGAGAGATATTAAAATGGAGATATTGTAGTATTTATGAAAGGAACTGGGGCTTTTTTAGGATCGGAAGTATCCCAATTGGAAGAATTTTAGAGTGAGTATTGAGGTAATAATTGATTCTAATATTAAGGGTTGTGGTAAGTTGTACAATTTAGAAGGCAAGGAATTATTGGCACTTCAGACAGTGTACCTCATCATATAACAAGCCTTTAATAATTTTAGTGACTGGATCATTCAGCTTTGATTTTATGTCGATCAGAAACATAATCTTTGGAATGTGGGTTTTGGGAAGGTAAAGTGGACAGAAAGGAAAACAAATGAGTAATTCGTACTGGTAGATTTAGATGAAACTGCTGCCAAACACCTTAAGGAGGAAGAAATGATGACGTCAGAGTTTTGGTCTATCTGATGGTTTCAGCCAAAAGCACCTATAAAATGGCATGGTTTGCAGACTAAACAAATACAAAGAAACTGCCTTTATACCAAAATTAACACTCAAAAAATTGAATAAAATATTAGACAAAGATATTGAAATGGCATTTATAAATTCCTAAATGAAACAATTTATTTGCATTTTGATTTTACATATACTTGGTACATCTCAACTGATGGTTCATATGAACTAAAAAGGAGACACTGAGGGCAGTGAAAAGGCTGTTCCTGATGAAAAAGTGTACCTACAACAGTGGTGAGACCATCTTATCTTGTTCCAGCAACTAATTCTTTTCCCAGGCACCCTTCCTCCCAAGGAATCTTAATTACACACTCATCCTTAATTTCCAATTCTTAATTTAAAGACAAACGGAATTCTCCATTATTTGAATGATCTTGCAAGATCAAAGAAAAGCATTACAGCTACATTGATGGTTTCATGATTCGATAATTATATTGACTGAGAGAATTGTTTATATTCTTCTAACCATTAATGCAAACAGGTATATAAACTGCCATCACAATAACTCAAGTGAGATGATTCAATAACAAAATAGAAAGTGCAAATACATTTTAAGAGGGAAGATAATAAAAATTCAAATTGCAAAGTTCAACTGTGAACAATACCAATTTCAAAGCACAGAGTGCGAAGTATGCAAACAACATGAATATGAACACTCACCAAATTCTCTGCTTTATCATCGCTGGACCTGTCACCTTGCATTGATTTGATTGGCAATTCTTCATCCTTTTCTGGAGCAACAGAGCAACCACTAGAAGTGTGAACCTTCTCTTTGACAAGGATCACATCATCATGGACATTCACAGCCTTACTCTCTTCAGCATCACTGGCATTGTCACCAATGTTTTTTCAATCTCACCAGAAAACTAAGTCAACATAATATTTGCAGACAGCATGCAATTTATGTAAAATTTCAATAAAGATATGACTTCATTGCAAATAATTTCTGGTGTTTTAGCATTGAGTAGTACTTCCTTTGCTAGGAGCACTGCTTCTTCTCTTGGGACACTTGTGAATAAGTTTACAACATCAAATGACACTAATATGGAATTCGTTGGTGGAGTTATATGTGTTAAGGAGTTTGTCAGTTCTATGGAGCTCTTTATGCTATATTTTCCATGAAATTGGGAATGTTCTACAAATTTGCACTTCAAAACCCTAGAATTATTTCTTGTTTAATGGAAACCTATATCAACCATTGGAAGGTCTAGCTATGGGCTCCCCCCTATCGCCTCTACTGGCTGAAATATTTCTGAATAACCTAGAAATGGAACTTTTCAAAAGTGAAAATCCTCTCCTCAAAAATGTGCACTACTGGTTCCGTTACGTAGATGATGTATTATGTTTGTGGACAGATACAAAGAGACAATTGGTAAATTTTTTAAAGCTCATCAATTCTTTAACCTCAAGGATTTAATTCACCAAGGACGTCCAAGAGGGTTTTAATTTGAATTTCCTGGATCTAGCTATTTCCATTAAAGAGGAAAAACACAAATTTTCTATTTTTCACAAGCCCACTTGTACAGACCAGGGCATCCATGCATCATCAAAACATGCATTTCACCCAAAAACTTGCAGCCTTTCAAAGCATGATACACAGGGCATTAGCTATCCCTTTAGATCCCTCAGCCTTCACATTGGAAATAACAAATTTCGCTTTGGAAAAAAAATGGCTTTGGCCAATAGGCACACAGAAAAATTGATTGACGACTTGAGATAACAAAAGGAAAAAACTTTTATTCAGAGAAATTTACTGTCCCCCACCTAGAGACCTTGAGTCATGGCGATGCATTAAATATGTAGGAAAACCCTCCTTTAAAATAGGCCCTGTACTCAGTGATGATGAACATAAAACCTGCCTTCTACAATAACAAAAACCTAAGGAGTTTGCTACCGGCAGTCAAACACCCCATGAAACCAACCCTCTAGAGTGGGGATTGAAATGTTGCGACTATGATGCTAAGTACATTGATCAGACAGGCAGGAGTTTAACGGTTTGAGCGGAAGAACACCGGACGGATTTTATAAAGCATACTGGGATGTCCCAATTTACACCTCATCTTACGAAGGAAGGCCTCCGAGCAGATTTCACCCCTGAACTACTGCACGGAGTGAGGAAAGGGATGCAGCTGGATATCTGGGAGCAGTTAGAATTTCTAAATATGGTTAAGAAGAAGGAAGAGATAACTAATGACCACCTCTTCCTTTTCTACTCATCCTTCCTGGACATTCCTATTCTACACCCCAAAAAATCCCCATGACACAAACCCATGCTCCCTTCCCAACCCTTACCCCTTCCCCTATTATACCTCTCCTTTCCTTAATTACACTCCCCCATCTCCCATCCCTTACCTCTACCTAACCAAGTATATAACTGAGATAAATCTATATTGTACCACTAGTCCTGAGGATGTTACAGTGTAACAAAACTAAACGACCAATAAAGTTTATTTTGTAGAAAGCAATGATAGTATTTTTCCTAAGTCAAAAGGCATCTTTTATATCCAATTTAATCAATTGGGTATTGATGGGATTTACCTCCGGCACCTGTGTGGCTGAGTGGAGGTTGAACTTTGGAGTTCAGATATACTTGATAGATGGTTACAAGTCTTAAATGATCCTCTTGCCACCTCCCACTTTCAAGATTGCTACAAAGGGAAAGGTGCACATCGTCTTTTTCATTGTCAGGATCCCACTGTTTACCAGCATCATCACATATGCATTGATCACCGGTGTCGACCACGTGGGCAGGAAGATATAGGGTGCTCCTTTCTGGTCTTAGTTTGTTGGCACCCCAACCAATGGTCTAACTGGGGGATGCAAATCTATATGGATATCTGCTTGTGCTAAGGAAGAAGAGCCTCCTTCTTCTTCTAGTCCTGGTGACAGTGGCTGCTCCCTTGGCTCCTGTTCCTTGTCTGGCTCTGAGAAACAAAGCCTTCGTCATTGTCATGCATTTCATGCATAGGGAGTCGCAGTGGCAATTGCTATACACTCATCTCTTGGTATGGGTCCATATCAAGTCCACTATCTCCCACTGTTTTGATTCACTTGTCACTAATTCCTGTTTCTCACTGTCATTTACCATTGATTCTCTTGAAGACAAGGAGTCTGTCCTCCACTCCTTGGTGTCTTGGGGCTCTGGAATTTGAGAAACTCAACAAGGACCCCAGGTTCATTAGCCATCTTGTTCAGATCGCTTGGTGCCACAGGGTGTGATGGCATGGGCATAGGCATTTGGCACAGGAATGCATGTCCCTACACCGTCCTCTGCCCTGAAAAGGCTGCCAGGATGGCTGAGTATAGGCATTCTTGGCTCCTGCTTGTCTGCTGGGCTATCTTGCTGGCTGGTATAGTTGTTGTGCTGGAGCTTGTACTATAACAGTGAGCTGCAGCTGGATTGTATTCCAAGGCAGCCCCTGCAGGGTGTTACCCATTGTTTCTTGCAATCGCGTGGCTGTTTCCCAGCCATGTGCCTGGAGGATAGCAAGTACCCAGATTCTTTTGTATACTACATGTTTTACCAGGCCCAGGAGCATCATTCAATTGGCCAAAGTGGCTACCATTACATGAAACTCGTGGAGGTCATGCCGGGCCAGCTTAGATGAATTCCTGCCATCCTTAACTTGATGGCACATGGTGAAGACCTCATTGTTGTCCTCTGGTGGGGTGATCCACGTCGCCGGGCTTGCGGAGCGTAGTGCCACAAACATCTTCTCCAGTGCCATCCTTGGTGCTGGTGGTAGCGGTGTTACTGGTCTTGCTGACTGACCAGGCTAGATTTGCGATTGCTTAATGGTCTGCATCTCTTAGGACAAGGAATCAAATTGTGTCTGCAGGGCTGGAGCCCATGCAGGTGGCTCCTTATATTGCTTCTGTTGAAATAAATTAACTTGAATTTCTTGCAGCCTCAGAATTCTTCATTATGGATGCATTATTCTCTGAGGAAATTAATCCAAAGTTAACTGAATATACAGTGACTCTAGTTCTTCAATATCAACCATTAAAAACTAGGAAGGTTAATTAAAACATGATCTTATATCCCTTGGAAATGATCCACCTGAAGAATGGCCATAAATTTAAGCAACACATTAAACATAGATTGGCCACAAGTTTATTATACGAATAAGGAGCAAAATTACTTTTACAAGGAATTAGGGATAGGAAATATCTGGGCAAGGTGAATCCTGCATTTGCTAAAAGCCATTTACCAGCAAGTGTTTAAACAAATTTTTAGCAATTTTTCAAATAATTAAAGAGGAAACTGATCCATTTTTTGCTATGAATTATCAGAATTAATGAGACATGGCTCCTAACACTACCAGCAAGAAACAAAATATCCATCAAAGCCTTCCTTGAAAGCCAGAATCTTAGTGCCAAAGATACCCAAGTAGAACCATCTAATTTGGCAAAGTGCCTTGATATGCAAACCCATCCGGAACCCGAAGTTGTAAATGTCTAGATAAGTGAACCTTCTGGGTAGTCTCCCCTATTTCCCTTTCTTCCATCAAGAGATGGTCCTCATGAATAAATTACTTCAATGCTAATTTATCCAGAAGGCTGCTTCCACAAGAGGTAACAGCAATCCAAACCTATTTTTCTGCAGAGCCTGATACTTCAAACTCCAAACATCCAAACCCACTTTCTTTAAGATGAAGTCAGCAATACAATCCCCAGAGTTGTACAGACTTTGTTGAGACGATAAAAATGAGAACACTGCTTTGTAATCATTTTTGTTTCTCTTGCCGTCCATCCTATCTAATCAATTGCACCCTGTGTAATGGATTACATTGTCAGCAGTTCTCTGTGAGTTAGAAATTGGATTTTTCTGCCTTTTATTGTAAGCACATTGCCACAGCCTCATGGAAGGGGAAAAGTCCCAATTTGAAACAGTGAGATCAGCCTTTTCATCAAAATCAAACTATGCAGAGGCTGACAAAAAAATTTGAAATTCAATGGTTTTTCTTTATTTATTTACAGTATTTTCTGCATGTTTTCTTGATTCTTTATTATTTTTAAATACTGTTGTTTAATTGAAAAATGTTTTTTAAAAAACATTAGTTTTGTGTCTAAAAATCGAAATATAATTACTAAAATAATATTTTTCAAATTTATGATACTTTAGTAATTACATTAATATTTCAGATGATGTAAATATATTACATCATTATTAACTATAATATTATATTTTAAATTAAAAAAACTGAACATGGATATCTAAACAAATAACTTCATATTTTTTTTCTAAGGTGATACATTTTCTTAAATTACCCTTCGCACTTTTTACTAGTACCCCTGAGATCCCCGCCGCACTAAGAGGATTAATTATTGTTATCATGATATACATAATAATGCTGAGATTTGTCATTTTATCAATTCTTTTTTATTTGAAGAAATTACATAAAACAGGATAATAATGTCACTTTGTTACAAAGTTTTAATGAAAGTTTTACAATCGTTTCTATAGAGTGAAATAAGCTCTAGGATCTTACATTTTTATGATCATTTTGCAGGGTGTGTCTTCATGTGTGTGATAAGGTGAGTACGCAGAATGAATTCTTTTGAACAGACATTGCACTTGTGAGGCCTTTCACCAGAGTGTGTCAGCATGTGTGAGATTAGATGACAACGCTGAATGAATGCTTTTGAACAGACATTGCACTTTTATGGCCTTTCACCAGTGTGTGTCTTCATGTGTCTCTTTAGAAGATTACCCACAGCAAAAGCTTTCAAACAAACGACACACTTGTGTGGCTTTTCACCAGTGTGTGTCAGCATATGTGCCTTTAGTTCACAGCTCTGGATAAAAGCTTTTGGGCAGATGTTGCACTTGTGTGGCCTTTCGCCAGTGTGTGTCATTATGTGTGTCTTTAAATGACTTCTCATAGCAAATGCTTTTGCACAAATGTCACACTTGTGCGGTTTTTCACCAGTGTGTGTCATAATGTGGCCTATTAAAGAAGCTTTTGTTGCAAATGGTTTAGAACAAATATGACACTTGTGTGGTGTTTCACCAGTGTGTGTAATCATGTGTGACTTCAGATGACTTCTCTGAGCGAATGCTTTTGAACAGATGTTGCACTTGTGTGGCCTTTGACCAGTATGTGTCAACATGTGATCCTTTAGAAAACATTTATAAGGAAATGCTTTTAAACACACATCACATTTGTACCTCTTTCCATCAGTATGTGTCAAGACGTGCCTCTTTAAGCTACTACTAAGAGCAAATCCTTTGCTACATATTTCACACCTGTGTGGCCTTTCTCCAGTGTGTGTTAACATATGCATCTGTAAATTTATATTTTTAGCGAAACCTTTTAAACATAATGCACATTGAAATGGCCTTTCCGCAGTATGTGTTGACATGTGCCTTTTGAGTTTACTTAAATTTAGAAAGTTTTTGGAGCAGAATTCACATTGGTGCTCCTTGTTAAGAGCATTCACCCATTTGATATGACTTTCAAGGTGTTTTTTTCTCTTAAATACCTCCAAACAAACATCACATTTGAATAGCATCACCTTGTTAAGATGCACATGAATTACATCATCTTTGAGAAGGTCCCTTTGTTCAAATACCTTGTTGCAAATTTTATTCACATTCAGTTGAGTGGCTGAAGCATTTTCTCCTGCATTATCTTGTTTTTGGTATTCATCTGAAACATTTGAAGGATAAGGTAAGGTTGATATTCATTTAAATATATATTCCTGCAATGAAAAAAATTGTTTAAACGAGTTTGGATAAACGTATTATTTTAAATAAATTATTATAGGTATGCATGTACACATCTTTTCCTGTAAAAAGTCATTTGTCAATGTATGTATGTATGTTAGCAAGTTCAGCTGTGCTGAAATCCCAGGAAGAAAGCATCTGTCATTAACTAAAGCTGACCTGAATTATGCCTGGGGATAAGGGCTTCTCTGGTTTCACACCAGGTCAGGTTGGGTAGCACCAACATTTCGACAGATAATTCCACCATTGTCTTCAGGGTGAAGTGACATTGCCGGGATTGTGCCCAGTATTTATATGTTTGGCTTGGAGTCCGCTGTTTTCTGATTGCCAGAGCCTACATCCTGTTTTTGTCCACCATATTGAAAAAGATTGGCAGGATTCTTAAGAAACATAAGGTGGAGACAACACATAAACCTCAGAGCAAGTTGAAATCCTTCTTATCCACCTTGAAGGACGACCAGAATCTAAAAAGAGCTGGGGTTTACGAAATACCCTGCGAGTGTGGGAGATCATACATTGGGGAAACGGGGAGAACAGTGGAAAAGCAACTCATTGAAAACAAGAGATGTATCCAACTCTGCTACACCAAGAAATTGGCGGTGGCAGAAAATTGCATCGAAAAGGAACATAGAATAGAATTCTCTAAGACAAAGGTCCTTTGTCCAGCCAATGGATACTGGGACCGGATTGTCAATGAAGGAGTCCACATAAGATTGAACAAGAACCAGGTAAATTGAGACAATGGATTCCAGATTAGTAATCACGAGTCGGCAGACTCAAGAGCAAACATAAATCCCGGGCACATTCCTGGCAATGCCAATTCACACTGAAGACGATGGCAAAGTTAGCTGTCGAAACGTTGGTGCTACTCTACATGACCTGGTGCAAAACCGGAGAAGCCTTCATCCACAGTATTTGCCAGGAAAGCCTCAGATCATTCTGAATTATGCTTTCTAGCACATTTTTTTTACCTTCGTCAGAGTCAATATGTTTTTCTCAGGGTAGGGGGAGTGGAGAAATGATGTCATGCTATTTTTTTTCAAAAATTGCATCACAAAGAGAAGGGTATGAGCCCAATTTGGCTGCAATAAGGTATGAAAATCTTTCTTTTCAAATGCAAATCTTCAGAAAAAATCAACCAAAAAGAAATGCAAGGAAATTCCAGAATCTTACAGAGTTGATTAATGGTTCTGTGATGATCTTCACCAATGAGTGCATTGATTTTGTCAATATTTTGATCAGTTGCTGATGTTGAAGGGTAGCCTGACTGTGATTGGTCTTTTGAATTGAATTGGTTCTCAAAAGTATAAATCACTCATAGACTCTGGGTTTCCTTAGAAGAGATTGGCATAACAAGTCTTGAGCATTACTAATGGTTGCACTGGTAATTCATCCAACAGGAAATAAAATTATACTGCAGTATTTTACTCTGAATAGTCCACCTTGTTTTCTTGCAAAATGAAAAAAAAATTGTTCCACTGAAACAGCTCTTATTGACTACTGCATCCAATTTTCTGATACCTTAGGGTCCTCGTTTGTGTATCTGCAAAATTTTACCTTTTCTGTTGTTATGTCAATTGCTTATTTCATCCATCATGCTTAATCAATAAGCACCTTATCCTTTGTAAGTATATAAAGTATGTACTAAAAGTCACTTACAATATCTTCAATATCTTCCCAATAAATGAGAGATACAAACTAGGTTATTTTGCTTGGTAATATTTTATTGATTAGATTTAAACTGATATTGCTGAGCAAAAAAAGGAATATAGCATGGCCTTGAAGTAAAATGTACGCAGGTTTTTTATTGCAAATAAACAACCAGTAAAGGAAAATAGCTAATAAAAAGGGGTCATAATTGTCTCACATCACTGTTCCACATGGGTTTACTTAGTGTTACCCTGATACCAAAACCATTATTTTTTATATGAGACCTTCAAAAAAGATCAAGAAGAATATTTCCGAAGTATTTAATAGCATACAGGAAAGGAAATATATCATTTAAAGTATGATATATTTTTCTCTGTGAAAAGAATTTTTAAAATCAGGGAAATTTCATATTGTTGCATTTAATATAATGAAGAAAATAAATCAATAACAATGGATATGAAATAATTATGAAAAAATTAAGATTAGGACTAGGAAAATGTGAGTATGCAGCAGGTAACATTAAATAGTGCAATTAATTAGTTTTAATTATCGTACATATCTTAGGGTTTCCAGATGATTTGAACTATTTAATGATTGCGTTGGGAACATAAATTGTATCTTTCTTGGCTAAAATATAATGAATTACTTAGTGGCAAATTATTTTTGCAACTTATTATGATGAATTATAATTAACTCTATATGCATTTTTCAGAAGATATTTCATTAAAATTATTTTTAGATTCATGAAAAAACTAATTAATCAAATTTTCACACTAAATTTTTGCAGCACTAAAGGTATCCTGTATATGTCTTAGCCTATCTTGATAACTTATTGACAAGATCAATGGCGAGGCAGTGCTGTGTACTGACCTTCTTAAATTTAATTAATTCAAAAAATTGATTTTCCTTACTTTTGATTTGATTTCATTGAATGAATTGTATATACTTTTAATGGCTAAAATAAAAAATATCAACTTTCGGCAAAATTTAATCAAGTTACCCAAGCAAATTGTCTATTTTGCCATACCAAAATATCCCATGAGGACCTTAGGGTAGAACTAGAAGGTACTAAACTAACTCACATCTTAGGATGATAGATTTTTGTGGCATTCAGATGAAAGACTTCCCATTCTCAGGATATCACCATGCAGGTTATTTCTCCGACAACAGTATAGCCTGTGTTTCAATGAGCAACTTCAGGTTTAAGTAAACCAGATCAGGTAACTTTGCCATGAAAATGCTCATTGAAACACAGGCAAAACTGTTGTCAAAAAAAACCTATAGGAGGAAATCCCAAGATGGAGTCTTAATCCCATCTTAATTTTTCATTAAAAGAATTGTGCAGACATTACAAATACATCAAAAAATTTTGCATGTCAATTTTTTAATAAGCTTAATATTTCTCACAAATGCTTTGGTGAAAGGTGAAAACCAGATATTGAAATGGGGAAATGGTTGTTTTGGGTTTCTTAAGATATCATTCTTTACTGATAAAATCTAAAATAATAATCTTTTATCAAAACAAAAGAAAAAAGCTTAAAAACAGAGCAAGATTAATAAAAGATCTTGTCTGAGTTGCTTAATAAATAATATAATATACATTTATAAATCATTCTAAAAGCAATGAATATCTTTTTTGCAAATTATCAAACTATTTTAAATGGCCTTTCTGTTATTTTAAAAACAATTTAAAAAAATTAACCCAGGTTTTCCAAAAAACCTTAGTAGTACTGCAAGAGTTAATCTCCAATGGTTATATTACACCAGACAGTAGAAAAAGTGAAGTGTCAGCACAGTCCTTAGCTCTCCTTACCTTGTTCCTGCAACACCTCCCCTCCCAGTCTTACTTCCATCTGAGGAATGTCAGCATCACAATCATCCTTAATATCAACTTCTTCTTCAGGAGGTATATTTATTTCTGCATTTTCCAAAGGATCCTGCAAGATCAAAGAAAAAACATCACAGATTTTCAGGAGATATCTAAATTAATTGGTATTAGGTTAATATACTCCGAACACTGTTGTCTAAATGTGAATTGAAGGTTAGGCGAGAGGAGTTACGCGCATTCTTTTGTTAATACATGGTTATGGCATATTCTATTAGGTTGTGGAGGATGCCAATTATCCCTGGTTGGTGTGTTCTCCTTGGGTGGAGAAGCTAACGGAATTCCGGCTGCTATAACGTCAATGTGCCAAGTGATTTGTTTGTTTTCTATAATAATATAGAAGGGAAGCTATCCTTCAAGGAAATACGTAATAACCAATCGAGAAGAGGTCAGTTGTATCGAATTGACAGTGACGCTATTGACAAGAGGGCTGTGGCATCCCAGATGACATCATCATTTTCAAAGAGGAGGCCGTTTAGATCCACTATTTCTCCAGCAGGTGATATTCATTCATCAATTGTTGCATCAACACAGGAAGGTAACAGTCATTGGTCAGACAATGAAGAGGCAGGTAATATGGTGACTAATCATACATATTCCAGCATAAAATAATGCAAATTTTTGTGGAAAATACATTTATTGTTTAATGCACTTGTAGAAATTGATTCAATTCTTCACCCCCTCTCCCTTCCGAGTACTCTCTCCCTGAAATATAATAGGAGCAGAAGGCCAATGACAATATAAAAATGACAATTAATCTGCATTACCCAATGGTATACCAATTTCACCCTTACTCTGTAGACTTACAATACCCTCTGACAGCTTTTCTACAATTCAATTTATACTAGTTTCATTTTTGTTAATTTATTATTTAATTCTTAATGCTTAGCTCTACTTAAATCTCAGTAATAATTATCTAACTAATGTCTATCTGAGTCACCTGGCATTTTGCTTGCATACATATGTCTTTTGGTGTCAACACAAGGAGAATGTATTGGCTGATCTATATCTTTAACCTGCAGAACACAATTCCTTTCTTCATGCAGTGATTTCTTGTGCATTAACTGTCCTCTCTGACCTAATCTCCATCTTTTCTTGCCTTTCATCTTTTTCTTACCTTAAATCACTATTGTATGTTACCGTTAACTGCTGCCCTTTCTTCCTGCAAGACCTCATGATATATTATGTCCTCTAAAGGTGGCAAATCCTATCAATTTCTTTCTGCTTGTATTTCCTTCATATGTAGACCAGAATGATGATCAAGGGTATTGATCCCATGAGCTTTCTACCCATAAGAATCTTTCAGTTGATAGATCTATGATAACTATTCTTTAATGGACATTTAATTCACTATTTTGTCTATCCTTAAATATAATATCATCAATATCAGAATTTCAGGGCACATTAATTTGTAATGCCAGGGTTCATCTAAGACAGCCACACAGGTTTTGAAATGAATGATTAGAAGTAAAATGACATGTCATTTATATGGAATATTTATTCACCTTAAGCATTTGATTCAAGGGAAGAAAAAGTAGCAAATATTGACCTAGAAAATAGGATTATTTACTGGAAAGCCTGGATTTGAAGAAGGTATAGGCAGAGGTGTGGGAAGATGCTGGGATATAATTTAAGGAGGAAAATCACCCCCTCGATCTCTCTCCCCCCCTTCTCCCCCACAAACTGTTTTGAGATACAACTTCTTTGAATGGATCATATTTCATTTCTTCTTTTCTTTGATTTCAGCCTTATCATTTAAAGAATCCATTCCACCAGCAAAGGGCAGGGAACAGTTCACCCTGTCTCCATCGCACCTCTGATGTTATGAGTTCAAGCTCCTCAGACCAGCTGAACTCCCTCATGGGGGAGTCCGTGTGGCTGGAGTCTGATGTAGACAAAGACAGGAACTGCTCCTGTCCCAACTTGAGCGAGTTGGTGCTGGTGGTCGGTTCGTCCAGGGGTGCCATCTCATTATTCCCTTGCACCTTGGCTCGTCAACACAAATGACCTCTGAGCTGACCGCCACCTCAGCAGATGATGCTGTTTGACTGCTGGGGATCCTGCCGGCATCTGGTATGGAATTGTCGAGATGATTCTCACCACCTCCATGCTGTCCTCGCTGTCCTCCAGCAACTTCCCAATTTCCGTTTCATACTTCTTCTCCGACTTGCTGTGCAGGTCGTCAGAGATCTCTTTGGAGATGATTGCCTCTCAAGCTGACTCCTTGATTGAGAGGTGCGTCTGGGCACATGGCAAGGAATGCATGTGCCTCCGCTGGTAGTGGTGCGGCCATTCCATCCCCTGGCCCACAAGTGCACAGGCCCTGGCTGGTTGGGGGTAGTGACCCTGGGGTCTTCTTTAGTATCTCTAGCAACATCTTCATGCTAGAGCTGCTGTCCTCCATCAGGTTGAGGTTCATTTGATTCACCTCGAACTGGCTCTGGAAGGGGGATTGGTCGAAGAAGTTCTCACTAAACTCACAGAAGGGAGAATGGCTCCTGTTCTTCAAAGGCTTGGACCACGGGGAAGGTGGATTTTCCCCAGAGAGACAAGAGCAGCCTCCATCCCCATCCTGACCTCTCCCACTTGACCCCTGTCAGCCACCTTCCTTGGCTGGGGCCCTCCCTCCTGGGCAGGTACCTTGGGGGAACCGGCACCCTGGTACCACTCCAGGCCTTCAGCTTGGCCAGATGGGCACTAGCTGCAGCAGATGCCTCTTCGGCATCAAGCGACTCAGTCTGTGGACGCAGAGTATGATGAGCAGAGTCTGTGGGCACGCTGGCTTGCAACCCCCCCATCATGGAAGTACCTAAGGGAGATCTATGCTATCATTTAGAGATAAGGTAGGAAAGGTATGTCCAGGCATACTTGACAATGAGATAGACAGGGCATTAAGGGCAATAAAACTAAATAAGGCCATGGGGGTGGATAACATTCTGTTGGAACTTCTAAAAGGCTTAGGAAAATGTGGGAGGAAGAGGCTATATTGGCTGATCCGTAGTATTTATGAGGAAAGAATCTGGCCAAAAAACTTTGTGAGATCAGTTTTAGTTCCTATTCCAACAAAGGTAAAGGCTACATCATGTGAGGACTACAAGACAATAAGTTTTATATCCCACGCACCTTAAGTTATTCTCAGGATGATAAATAAAAAATATATTAAAAGAAAGTTACAATCTAGTTGGGAAAAGTGAATGATGTATTACATGAAAGACTACACAGAATCGAGAAGAATTAAAAGAATGTCTTGTGAAGAAATAAGCCAGGGGATCCTGGAAGGTTGGCAGGGTGTCACTTGTGTAACAAATAGGTTTGAAAAACTGTTGGGCAATATTTCAATGCCAGTAATGAATAAGAAATACTTAGTTTTTCCACACAAACTTTATTTTTACGACCGGGTTTCGATGAGGATCGTCATCATCAACCTGATGATGATGATGACGATCCTCGTCGAAACCAGGTCGTAAAAATAAAGTTTGTGTGGAAAAACTAAGTATTTCTTATTCATAAAGAATCGTTTTCACAAAGTGATGGCGGATACTATACAGTATTCAATGCCAGTGTTAGAAAAAGAGGAAGAGTTAACTTCGGAGAGTGAACTTGTTAATGTGCCTGAAGAGGTAATAAATTCACTTTATTCATTTAATTGTGGAATAGGTGACAAATATTCTGGATTCAAACAAACTATCTGTCCTGCCATATATTTATGCATGTGTATATAATGTGATATACTTTATGTATATATGCAGTAAAAATAACAAGTACTACTTAATAGAATAATTGAGGTAAAGAAATTATTTTTTTTTCTTTTTTAATGTATTTTATGAGATGAAGTAACTGTAGAAGGAGCAGATCTGTAAAAAATATAATACAATTAGAAAAGCTTGCTTTCAGACTAGTTTTATTTTGCAAATCTTGTTTTTAAATTAAGATGTAAATAGATTAGTAAATGCTTGGAAATTGATATTTTCTTTCAATACAACTAATTTTTTTATCTTATGAACATTGATTAACATTAAATATCCTAGTTAATTGCTTTTTAATTGCAATGGTAAATGTTACAACAGTTTTCAAATATATAATTACAGAATTCCATTTAAACAAACAGTACCTCACTAAATTACTGAGAATGAAAATTATGTGAATTATATTGCCATGTATTTAGCATTTTTGTACAATATATTTTGAAATTAATTCCACATCAGTTGTTTAAGTCATACTTAAGTAAAGACTGGAAAAATGTTTTTTCTTGGGTGCATTTCAATCTTTAGGGATGCAAATTATTGGCCATCAAATATTACAATCACTTGAGGACTTACAGCAGGATTAACAAAAAATATGACCAAAGAATTATATCTTATATACACACACATGAAATATACCTCAAAATGAACCACAAACAAGATAGATGCACAAACCAAGCTCATACAAGTTCCAAATTTTTTGTGCTTTGCCATTTCTACCTTGTACCTAAAATGCTTCCTCTCCAAAGGCATCATCTTTTTGTGGAATGTCAAAGTCATACTCTTCCTAATTATCAACTTCATCATCATAACAACTGCAATTCTCCATTTTCCAAATGATTGTCTTAGATCAAAGATAAACAGCACCTTTTAGGTATATAAATATGGAAAATAGCTATAAAAGTACCTCAACATTTGACCATTCTGAATATCAAAATCTTACAATTCTGTATCATGCATTTAAAATATTAAAAATATATATATATATATATATATATATATCTTGCATTTACTGCTCAATTTAAATTGATTTTCTATTTTCCAATAATTCTCTTCTTATGAGTGAAACCATTCAACATCATCTGTTATAAATCTGTGGTGTTATGGTATCTTAATGATTATTCCAAAGGCATCAATGATATATTAAGATAAAATTTATGCTGCATATTAATTGAGCCATGCATATGAGCCATTATAAATGGCATTCCTTAACTTGGAGAAGACCAAGTTATGATTAAAGATGGATGCCAGCTAAATGAAAAACATTTTTACAATAATATTTCAACCCATTCCCAAGATGAAGGGACCTTAAATTTAACACCATGAATGAGATATTGGTCCATCACAAAATGCATCAAAAGAACAGATAAAGCAGGTTTTAGAAGCCTGTGGTTCAGCATCAAAAAAACCGAAGTCAAATGTTTCTTGTTTTCCAAAGGGACTTCATATCCAAACTCACTTATTAAAATGCTTATTATGAACAACTTCCATTATATTCTCCACTCAATTACTCTTCTTCACTAAGCAGCAGAAGTTGCAGGAGAAATATGAGGTAATTAAGCTCAAAACATCTAGAAAAGTTGATATTTTATCATAGACCCCCCTATTTTCAGCTGATCCATAACCAGAGGATGTTCCAGACTAAAATATCTCAATGCCTGATTATTCTGAATAAGAGTTCAGCAGAATGTAACAGCGTTCTCAATGCTATTTTTGTGCATAATGACATACTCTAAACTTTTTACATCCAGGTCCACTTTCCCAAAGATTATGTCAGCAATGCAATCCCTAAAATTATTCACCAAGAACTAGGGAACACTTTCACAGCATTCCAGTATTCACATATGGGCACCTATGTAAACATACTTTACTTCTTCCAAACCAAATGCTGTGTTCTTAAAGACTTTTTCATCTTGCTTTCCGAGGCATCATGCATTAATTCATTCTCCATCAATTAACATTCATCAAGGAACTGCCAAACTTTTGCATATATTTTCTTCAGTAATATTCTTGACATATAAACCCTGCCCAACTTAGGCTTTCCACAGGTACTGACAAGGGAAAACATATATATTCAAATCTCCTGTGAACAAAAGTTTTTCTCTTGTATAACAAACTTTGCATTTAATGGATCTCTTCATCTTATTCCTCAAGGAAATTGAAAGGAGGTAAATTTCCAGGCAAAAAGGCATGAGACACAAGTGTTTTTCCTTGTACACAGTAAACATAGTAGATAATATTGAGATGAACTTATTAATAACAATCCTAGCACGATTGATGGACAAATGGGTGATATAATTTACACATTGCCATGGAAGCCGTATAATTGATTCATGTATAGGAGATCCCAAAATTGAAAAGTATCATTGTTTGAATTAATGATGAATTATAAGATTATCATGTAAAAAAATTATGTAATTTTAATTCTTACAGGATTAAATTGTTTCTGTTTAGACTAGTTTTATCATAATATACATAACGATGCAGAGATTTTCAACTTTCTCTATTATTTTTATTCAAACAAATTACAGAAAATGGGAAAATAATGACATTTTGATACAAAGTTGTAATTAATGTTTTACAAAGGTTTTTCTCAGAGTGTAAGCAAATATTTGAGAAGGGTTTAAGAATAACATTTAATCCTCAGTAGTGTAATGCACTTTAATTTTATGTTGCCTTGGCCCTCTTCTGTTCATGATGCTCCAGGTAATAAATGATATATCTTACATTTTTAAGATTATTTTACAGGGTGGGTCCTCATGTGTTTGATAAGGTGAGTACGCTGAATGAATGCCTTTGAACAGACATAGCACTTGTGTGGCTTTTCACCAGTGTGTGTCTTCATGTGCCTCTTTAGAACATCCTTGTAGTTAAAAGTTTTCTGACATATCATGCACTCATATGGCTTTTTACCAGTGTGTGTCATTATGTGTACCTTTAGTTTATTGCTCTGACTGAAAGCTTTTGAACAGATGATGCACTTGTGTGGCCTTTCGCCAGTGTGTGTCTTCATGTGCCTCTTTAGAACATCCTTGTAGTTAAAAGTTTTCTGACATATCATGCACTCATATGGTTTTTTAACAGTGTGTGTCATTATGTGTACCTTTAGTTTACTGCTCTGACTGAAAGCTTTTGAACAGATGTTGCACTTGTGTGGCCTTTCGCCAGTGTGTGTCTTCATGTGCCTCTTTAGCAAAGTACTCTTAATGAATGATTTAGGACATATCATGCACTTGTACGGCTTTTCACCAGTGTGTGTCTTTATGTGTTCCCTAAGATAAGCACTTTGGGCGAATGCTTTTGAACAGATGTGGCACTTGTGGGTCTTTTCATCAGTGTGTGTCCGCATGTGCATCTTCAGCATAGTACTCTTAATGAATGCTTTTGGACATATCATGCACTTGTATGACTTTTCCCCAGTGTGTGTCAACATATGGGTCTTGATATAATCACGATCAGCAAATACTTTAAAACATATATCACACTTCTGTCTCCTTTCCCCAGAGTGTGTCAAGATGTGCCTCTTTAAATTCATCTTTCGAGAAAATCCTTTGGAACATAATCCTTTTTCTCCAAAGTATGTCAGCATGTGAATTTTTAGTTCATTTAAATGTAGAAAGTTTTTGGAGCAGAATTCACATTGGTGCTTCTTAAGAGCATGCACCAATTTAATATGACTTGCAAGGTCATTTTTTCTCTTAAAAACCTCCCAACAAACATCACATTTGAATTGAATCACCTTGTTAAGGTGCACATTCATTACATGCTCTTTGAGAAGGTCCCTTTGTTCAAATACCTTGTAGCAAATTTCACACAGATGCAGTTGAGTGGCTGAAGTTTCTTCCCCAGCATCACCTTGTTTTTTATGTTTATCTGAAAAATTTGAAGTATAAAGTAAAGTAGATATTCATTAATAAGTTAATACCTGTGATTAAAAAATTGTTTTCACTAGTTTGGATAAACTAATTAATGTAAATTAATACTTATAGGTATATATGTTCACTCATGTGTGTTCATTCAATCATATGTGTACATAAATGTATAGAATCATGGCTAGTCTTGCCTATACAAACTCATCTGTCTATGCATGTATGTATGCAACATCAGCTATGCTGAAATCCCAAGAACAAAGCATCTGTCATCACCTAATGCTGTTCTGAATTAAGCCTTCTAGCACTTTTTGTTTTACCTTCATCAGTGTCAAAATCCTTTCCTTTCAAGTCTCTCTTGAGATTGGGAAACCTAAAGCAGTTACAGGGGGCTTAAACCAGTGACATGAGCCAATTTTTATTATTTTGCTTGGAAGTATTTTATTATTTAGATTAAAACTGCTATTGTTGAGCAAAGAAAAAGAATATAATATAGACTTGAAGTAAAATGAACTGTTTTTTCTTACAAAGAAAAAAAGAAATTATCTAACAAAAGGATGTATAATTCTCTCACGTTACTCCTGCACATGGGTTTACTTAATGTTACCCAGAAAGAACAATTATTCTTTATACAATGACTTCTAGAAGGAACAAAAAGAACATTTCTTTAGCATTTACAATAAAATTAGCATTAAGAAAAGGAAATATATTTTTAAGGATTAATATATTTTTTCCAATGAAAAGATTTTTAAACATCGGGGAAATTTCCTACTGCTGCTTTTAACATAATGCAGAAAATAAATCAATAACAATGGATATGACATAAATAAGAAAAAAGTAAGATTGGGACTAGGAAAATCAGAGTATATAGCAGTTAACATTAAGTTGTGCAATTAATTAATTTTAATTATGGTATATTTTTTAGGGTTTCCAGATGATTTTATTAATCTAATATTTGTGTTGGTACCATAAATTGTATATCTTGATTGGCTAAATTATAAGAATTACTGAATTATTTTGTAGCAAATTAATTTTGCAACTTCTTTTAATGTAATATAAGTAACTCTATAAGCATTTTTCAGAATTTTTCTTACTTTTGATTCGGTTTTATTAAATGACTTTTTTACATCTCAATCAACTGAAAATAAAAAATATCAATTTTTGCAAAAATTTAAGAAAGTTGACCAAGCCAATAGTCTATCTTGCATATCAATATCTCATGGGGCCCTTAGGGTAAATGTAAAATTAGAAAGCACTGAACTAACTCTCATCTTGGATTTGTAGGTTTGTGTGGCATTCAGATGAAAGACTCCCCATTTTCAGGAATTCACCATGTATGTTATTTTTCTGTCACCAGTTTTGCCCATGTTTCAACGAGCAACTTCAGTTTGAACCAGATCAGGTAACTTTGACCTGAAGATGCTTGTTGACACATAGGCAAAACTGTTGTCAGAAAAACAATCTATATGAGGACAACCTGAGAATGGATAGCCTAACTTTGATCTTAATGGATCATGAAATCCATTGTGCAGACATCACAATTAGAGCATAATATTTGGCAGGCTAATTTTTCAAAAAGCTATATACTTTTAAAAAATGCTTTGGTAAGAAATTGGAGGTTTATTTCCATGGAAACTGAATGAATTAGTACAGCAGGAAACTACTATTAGGAATGAAATTATGAGACAATTAGAAAAAAACTAATAAATCCTATCTTGTTGCTTCAAACAAAAGCAGCACACACATTACTAAGAAATAATAGACATGAAAAATCAAAGAATATAGTCTAACTGTAAATCGAGGACATGTAAAAAGAAAAAATGAATGTCATTGACACCTTAAACATAATGTTTAGATCCTACTTAGGGTCAAACATAGGATATTGAAAGGGAAAAGGGTTGTTTTGGATTATTTCATTTATTTTTCTTGACTGATAAAGTCCAAATTTAGCATAACCAAGTAAAACAAAAGAAGAGACTTGAAAACATAGCAAGATGAATAGAAGATCTATTCTGAGCAGGTAAATAAATAATTGCAAATAAGATGATGAAATTATCATCTTTTTGCAATTTATCATAATATTTAAAATGGCCTCTCAGTTATTTTTTTAAAAATTCTATGAAGTTAACCCAGTTTTTCCAAAATACATTAAAAGTACTGCAAGGGTTAATCAACAATAGTTGTATTGCACCAGAAAGTAGCAAAAGTGAAGTGACAGCACAGTCCTTAGCTCTCCTTACCTTGTTCCTGCAAAACCTCCCCTTCCAGTCTTACTTCTATCTGAGGAATTTCAGTATCACATTCTTCCTTAATGTTTACTTCCTCCTCAGAGGGCATATTTATTTCTGCATCTTCCAAATGATCCTGCAAGATCAAAGAAAAAACATTACAGATTTTCAGGATATCCATGCGAAATATGTTTTAAAAACATATTATTTGAAAATGTCAGCCTGTTTTGTTGAGAAATACAAGAGAAGTAACTGCATATGACTCTACACAGTGAAAAACACTTTAAACCTTTCCTTTAACCGTCTTAGTATGGCGGGCCGATATATATCGGCTTTCGTATCCCTGGCAAAAAGTGCGGCGGGCCAATATATTGGCTCTTGCGTAGGCCATTGTTTAAATCATTGTAACTTATGGTTTTTTCTTTAATAATTAATGGTTTTTGTGCTATCGATAAGTTGAATTTAATAGAATTATGTTAATATTTTTTTAATTTTTTATTAGCAATTTTAAATGCTTTTCAAAAAGTATAATTCTTACTTTAATTTTTCGTTCAGTTTTGTACATGTCTGGAAGCTCTGCCTAATTGTTTGCTCGTTTTTTTTCTGAGTGGTCTTTCCACTATGAAAAGCCACTGAAAGGCTACTAATCTGTTTTCATCTGTAATCTCTTGAATGTGTTGTGGTGTGGTGGTGTTGATATATAGCTGCTTATTCAGACTTTGTTGAGACGATGGAAATGAGAGCACTGCTTTGTAATCATTTTGGTTTCTCTTGCCATCCATCCTATCTAATCAATTGCGCCCTGTGTAATAGATTACATTGTCAGCAGTTCTCTGTGAGTTAGAACTTCCTTTTTTCCTGCCTTTAGATTGTAAGCTCATTGCCACAGTCTGGAGGAAAGGGGAAAAGTCCCAATTTGACTCAGTGAGATCAGCCTTTTCAACAGAATCGAACTATGCAGAGGCTGACAAAAACATTTGCAATTCACTGGTTTTTCTTTATTTATTCATAATATTATCTACAAGTCTTCTTGATTCTTTATTATACTTAAATATCATAGTTTAATTGAAAAATGTTTTTAAAAAAATATTTGTTTTGTGTCTAAAAATCGAAATATTATTGCTCAAATAATATTCTTCAAATTTATGATACAGTAATAATTACATTTATTTTTCTGATGACGTAAATGTATTACATCATTATTAACTACAATATTATATTTTAAAATAAAAAAACTGCATATGGATTTCTAAACAAATAACTTCATAATGTTTTTTTTCCTAAGGTGACACATTTTCTTAAATTACCCTTCACACTTCTCACTAGTACCCCTGAAATCCTCACTGCACCAAGAGGGTTAAAAAAATATGAAGTGATGAACAGAAACGCCTCTTGAGATTTGGCCTTAGCCTTATTGAACAGATATTTTGAACCCATGAACTAAGGCTGTACACTTTGCCAACTAGTGTTAACTTCATATGCATTATAATTTGATTTAGGTAATTACCAGTTAAGGTAAATTATGGATGGACATAAGTACCAAATAAAACATTTTGGGACTGCTTACAACACAAAATCCAGGGACAAGCTTCACATTAAGTACTCCTTCATCTCTGAGTACTTCTTCCCTTCACCTAATCCAAAATTGTTATCTTGTTCCTGCCCTTTCCTTGTTTGACTAATATTCTTCCTTCTATTAGTTTTTAGCCTCTCACTGCTAGTCAATATAGCTTTCTTCCAATTTTTCCTGCCATCATAGGATTTCTTGGACAAGCCCATAATGCCAAGCAATTCCTGATTTGTTTTCTTTTAGGTCAATTGCCTTTTCTTCATCCTTACAGATGCAAACATTTCAAAAGCCTACAATATTCTTCTGTAAATGTCCCATATCAAATTTGAACAAATCTTTTCTTTACATCTACACTCCATGTCCCTGTCATCAATTTCCTCAATTTTAATGCCATATTTCCTAGTGCAGGTTATCTCCTTATCTCAATGCTGCATTGACAGCATTGTGACAGAACCCTTCCTAGATACGTAAGCCACATAGTTTTTGCCTTCCTTTTGCAATGCTTTTTAATCTAGCATTTTCTTCAAAATTCTACAATCTTTGTTTCAATATCTATTAAATAATGGACAACCCTGACTTATATCCCTTCTTAGCACTGCCCAACAAGACCATCTGTTCTTCAATCCCACCTTCACAGTCTAAGATATGTACAGATAAATGTTTGGCCTTCAGTTTATCCTATCTATTCTTATTTCCTGCATTTAACTCATTAGTTCATTGCAATTCACTTTATCAAATGCACTTTTGAAATCAAGTAGTAGTACTCAGGGGAGAGGAACGACAGCTGAGGTCATTTGCACCAATGAGGATGGATAGGAAAGGTTGAAGGGTGGAGAAAAAACCTGGCGTCAGCATGAGCATACTCTTTACAAAAGGCTCCAAGGGGTATGCAGCTTACTATCCCATCTGACGGATAGCGTACCCACTCAAAGTACCCTACACAAAGCACCTCAAGTATGGATTGAGATACATCTGAAAAATATTCACAATTACCAGGATTTGAAACCAGGCCCTCTGGGTGGGAGGCCAGTATGTTAGCCCCCACACCATCTTGATCCTTTTTTGAAATCAACAAAACAGATAAGTACATACTGATTGTAATCTAAATTCCTTTCAATTAATGTTCTCAATTATTGCTTCTAAACAAGACAAAAAATCCTCTATATATTTTTTGCTTCACTATCCTTTTATGGACAAATCCAAAGAACCACTTTAGATGAGTAGTATTTCAAATTTATAGTTCCGTAGTCCTGATATAACCTTTACCTTATTTGGAAAGGAATTAAAACTTATCATATAAAGTTTTCTGGCCAGATTCTTTTCCCTACGCTCCTACAAATCAGTCCATATACTTTTCTACCAAAATTTCACAAAACCTTTTGGTAATTCTGAAAACATTTAGTCTAGCCTTACCACCTTATAGACTTTATCTGCTTTACAGCCCTGTCTATGTCATCATCAAGTTTGCCTGGACCTAAGCTATCTTTTTCACAGTCAACTTACTTTTCTATGTATTAACTTTTTAATGGATAGAATACTACTAGTAGATATAAAAGCAGAAATAATAAACTTAGTTATTATTCTGGTATACATGCCACCAAGTAGCCATAAAGAAGAAGAGGATATATATGACCAGTAAGAGGACATAATCGCATGTGTTCTTGCAGGAAAACATTTGATAGTGATGGGAGATTGAAATGTGATGTTAGGCAAAAGAAGACATGATGACAAAGTCGGGGACTACGGTTTAGGCATGAGGAATGAGCGCGGAGAGAAAGCAGTTGAGTTCTGCAGGAGACAGGGGATAGTCATCACCAACACTTGGTTTAGACACCACAAAAGACATAGGTATACATGTAAAATGCCAGGTGACTCAGAAAGGTATCAGCTAGATTATATATCCTGGTTAAACGCAGGTTTAGGAAGAGTGTGATAAATTCCCACAGCTTCCCAGGAGTGGACGTGGACTCAGAACACAATTTAGTTGTTATGAAATGTAGCATACATTTCAAAAAGATAAGACAGGGATGGCGAGTTATAAAATGGAATGTAGAAGCATTAAATGGTTTGAAAAGGAATGAATACAATCATGCAGTGGGGGAAATCATGGAGGATGATAAGGAGCTAAGTTCTATCGAAGAAAAGTGGGAGAGTTTCAAGAAAGGGCTGTCGAAAGCCACAAAAGACACTATTGGAATGGTTAATGCCAAAAGGACTAGGATATCATGGATCACGGATGAGATGATTGCAGAGATGCATGAGCGGAAAATATGAAAGAATGTAAATACAGTATTGGGCAAAATGAAGCACAAAGAAATAAACAATATTTTGAGGCAGGCAACAAACAAAGCAAAGGAAGCATGATGGAAGATGTGCACGGATATTGAAAGTCTGCAGAAGAAGGGTGAAATCAGTGGGCTGTACAGCAAAGTTAAATCTTTATCCGGCAGATAGAAAGGGAGATAAACGACAGCAGTTAGATATGAGGCAGGCAAGGTAATAGTCGATGCAGGAAGGATCCAAGAGAGATGGAAGGAATATATATAGAAGAACTGTATAGTAAAGAGCTTAAACCAACAAAGTTAGACATAGGAAAGGAACACGATGTAGAGGAAGATAGCCTAGGTTCAAGCTCACTAGACAAGGAGATAGAAAGGGCATTAGGGGAGATTAAACTAAATAAAGCCACGTGGATGGATAACATTCCTGTGGAACTTTTAAAATGCTTAGGAAAATGTGAGAGGAAGAGGCTATATGAGCTGTAGTATTTAAGAGGAAGGAATCTGGCTGGAAGACTTTTGAGATCAGTTTTAGTTACATCAGTAACATACAGTTTTAGTTTTAGGCTACATCATGTGAGGACTACAGGGCAATAAGTTTGATATCCCACACAGCTAGAGTTATTCTTAGCATCATAAACAAAAGGATAGAGAGTAGGAACCATTAATACTAAGGGGATTATCAGTTTAGGGTTAGGAAGGGGAGAGGTACGCATGATATTATTGCAGTAATGAGATTATTAATCAAGATGATTATAGAACACAACCAGAAGATATTTGCCTGTTTTTTAGATTTCAAAAAGCATTTGATAGAGTGAATTGGGAAAAACTAATGAGTATATTGCAGAAAATAAGAATAGATTGTAGGGAAAGGAGGCTAATCCACAATGTATACATGTCTCAGACTGCTCAGGTGCAAGTAAGGAACAGGGAATCCAGTTGGGCGGTGTTAGGAAGAGGTGTAAGGCAGGTTTGCCCATTATCACCATTGCTGTTCAATCTGTATGCAGAGCAAATGATTAAAAAGGCATGGGAAGAACGAGGTAATAATGAAGGTGGGGGGGTAATTCGTGAAATCAGTTCGGTTTGCTGATGACCAAGCTTTGGTTTGTCTGTCAGCCAAGGGGTTGCAAGTATTGCTGAGTGAATTGGAAATTCAGTGCGTCAGGGATGGGATGAGAATCAATATTAATAAAATAAAGGTTATGTAAATTTCTAGAAAGAAAGAGGCTAAGCTTAACATTAAAATAGGAGAGCAAAAACTAGAGCAGGTAGAACAGTTTACAAATCTTGGTAGTGTATTTGACCAACAGGGTCAAAGTGGTAGGGACGTAATGAGAAAAACTGTGCTAGGAAAAGAGGCTTTTACAAGGAGATGGGAGTTGATGAAGAGGGCATTGAGTAAGGTTGTTAAGACTCCAAAAAACTTTGATATGGAGCATAGCTATATACGGCACACAAACTTGGTCATTGAAGCAGGAGGATAAACGTAGACTGGAGGCTTTTGAAATGTGGGTGTGGACAAGAATGGACAAGGTGAAATAGACAGAGAAGAAAACAAACAAGGAAGTACTTGGTATGGTGGGCGAAGAGAGGGGTTTGTTGGGAGTAATTCTATGGAGGCAGGAAAAGTGGACAAAGGGGGTATTGACCTTTATCGAAAGTGTAAGCTGAGAGGTGTAGAGACATCGGTGGCCTTTTTTGACCAGTTTGCCTACAATAACCAGGAAATTATTCTTTATGAGATAGAAAAGGCCTTAATGAATAGTGTGGCTACATCTCCATGTTATGTTAACATGGAGATGTAGCCACAACCATAAACAATTAACAATAAATTTATTTCAACTGGGGTGATCTATTACAAACAAAATCTTTCATCTCTTTCTCATTCAGTCTTCGGCTTCTGTTCCTACGAGAACACTACCCTCCAGTAAAAATAATGGCACCAGCTACTTGATTGTCTCAGAAAAAGTGGGTACCCTGAAAAACTGATGAATAATAAAATTCTCACACCTTAAACCCAAAAAATTCCTGTCCCTTAACCAAACCACCTGAAAAATTCTAATCTGATCTCACATCAAAAAGCAATTAAATGAAATAATCTGTGAACTTTTCTCAATTACTTATAAGTTTCAGTGCACAAAACTTTCATTGCTACATTGTCTCTATTTTAAATGCCCGTCAGTCCCGTTGCTTTTAAGGCACTGCCAGAGTATGCAACTGCACATGCTGAATATTTTTAGACTCTTTAACTTGCTTACTTCCAAATTGCAAACCAACACCACCTGCACTGCAAAATACATTAAATTTGACTCTGTACTGTTACTGTAACTTCCGTCTAGCCTAGTACGAGGGTCATCCGGAAAGTAGTACCCGATCGTGAAATAAAGACACAAAAGTAAATATTAACAAACATAAAAAATTTTATTTGAAAGAGGATACTTTAAACTACTTCTCAACATAATCTCTAAGCAAATTAAGGCATTTGTCATAACGTGTGACAAGTTTCTGTATTCCTGCTGCATAGTCCTTCGCCGCCAGCTCATTGAGATACAGGGTCAGTCCTTCTTTAAGTTCTTCATCGCTGTCAAATCTTTTTCCTGTACAATTGTTCGAGAAACATTGGGAAAATGTTCACAGATGTCATCAATTGTGACGCGCCGATCGTTCCTCACGAATTCGTCAACTGAGCTCACCAGTTGGTCTGTAATGACAGACGGTTTCCCCGAACGCTCATCGTCGTGTGTGTTCCCCCTCCCCATGTTGAAGTTGCGACACCACCGCCAAACAGACGACTCGTCCATTACATTGTCTCCATACACTTCCTTTAATTGGCGATGAATATCACATGGGCGAACGTTTCTTGCATTGAGGAATTTAATCACTGCCCTCACTTCACAACTGGCGGCGTTCTCAATTTTTTTAAACATTGTAAACAATCACAGAAACAACACAGGCAATGCTAGTGTCACGCAACTTGGCTCAGAGAAGGCAGACAAGCCACTGAAGCTATCTGACCTCGTCCAGCGGCTACTCGCGTTGTCAGCACTTCATGCGGCACGAACGGGTACTACTTTCCGGATGACCCTCGTACATAAGTCAATGAAACACCACCCTTTCCCCTTTCATCATAACCAATACTATTCTATTAAAACTCTTATCAACCTTATCTATCTTATGGTTAATCACCTAGAATCGCAAAACCAATCTTTTAATGACAACTTATCTCTAAAGGTGATTGGAAACCTCTCAAAACCTGGAAGTACAAGACAGGTAAGAACTGAGAAATGGCACATATGTGAGTGCTCTTGTTATGAAAGTCATTCAAGCATGACCAAGCCAACTGAATAGATATAGCAAATATAATATGCAAATAGCAGACTACAAATAAAAAATTTGTGTGTAAGAGAAGGAACAAATAATATGATTTCTACATAGAGGTGCCAAAAAAATAAGGAGAAGGATAAATTAAGTCATTCCAGCAAACACTTAAGAATTTGAAATTGTATCCGAACATTGCATCCAGGCCTATCAGCTGCAGAATAACAGAAAACCTAAACAGCATCTCTACAATTCTGATTCATCCCTAGAGTCTTAACATGGCACAAACCATGTATTTGCTATTTAAAAACTGACAAATCACTACATTAACCTTTTTGAATACACTCTTCCCTATTTGAATATGAGCCTATCTCCATGATCATTTAAGACCTTACTTTGCAAAAGCTATGTATTTCCTGTTCTTAAAATTGAATCCTGCTTAAAGGTACACCTTTATAGGGGTCTTTAAGTTTTATCAAAGAATTATTTATTCAAATTCCCAATGACCTCCCCAAATCCAAAAACCAGGGCACCTTCGAATAGTAGAACATCTGCTTAGAAGTTTTTTCCACCCCAAATAGAATTAAATCTATTTCAAGCCATTTTCTCATGCAATACAAAAATTTAATTTTACTTAATTAATCCAAAAAATTTTTTCACAAACCTTGTACTTTCCATGCTACACAATAGCCATTACCTATCCTAAAAGTTTACTTTGCTTCATAATCCTGGGCACACCTTATCTCATCCTAAGAAATGAATCACTTTATTCACTTATTTGAATAAATGACTCATATCATGAGCAGTACTTCCATGTTTTTGCCTTTTTCATTGGAAAGGAATTAAATATATGGACCATCGCAAAAATGCTATAAGGCTAAAAATATGTCTTGCTCCTAGAGACCTATACCATTAACTTGGATAAACACCGTTACATTTATGGCATAATCAATAAACATCTGTTCTTCTCCTGGTAGTCATGACTTGAAAAAATAAGCCTTAGTCAATATGGCACAATTGCTTCAATTTTTCCCCTACCTCAAGAGAAGTCCCTTCCTTAATTTGAATATTGTGGTCCACTTCCTCCTTGCTAGCTGGAATTTCAATAATCTCCGGCTCTTCAACATCCAACTTCTTCCTTTTCACTGTGATCTGTAAATTAACGTTTAAAAGGTTGAAAAATATTAAAAAAATAGACTAGCAATATCAAAATTAAAATTGAGTGCACGATAAACAATTTTTATTAGCAGGGTTTTCATGCTAATACATGATAATTATGGCATAACAGATTTAAACATGTGCACAGACACATACATACATAAAGCTAACAGAAGTAGATACTACCTTGATCAAAAAGTTCTCGGAATTTATTCAGAAAATTAAAAATACAAGTTTATTCATCTAAATCTATATTGTTCCCTTCAAAGTGATCCCCATCGACTGCAACACACTTATGCCAGCGCTTGATCCAATCCTCGAAACATTTTTTATATTCGGTTTTCGGTATGTCCATCAGTGCTTCCTGCGATTTTTCCATTACTTCCTCTCGGCTGCTAAAACGCATTCCCCGTAATGGTTTTTTAACTCGATTGAACAGAAAGAAGTCACAGGGAGCCAAATCAGGTGAATTTGGTGGCTGTTGGATGGTATTTGTTGCATTTTTCGTCAAAAAATTACGAATAATGATAGCACTGTGCGACAGTGTGTTATCATGGTGGAAAATCCACGAGTTTTCTGCCCACATTTCTGGTCTCTTTCGGCGAATTGCTTCACGCAAACTTCTCATAACGCCCAAATAATACTCTTTGTTTATTGTCTGGCCTTCTGGCAAAATTCATGATGCACTACAACGTTGTAATCCATGAAAACCGTCAGCATTGCCTTCTTTTTTGACTGAAAACGACATGGTTTTTTTGGTCTCGGCTCATTTGGTGAACGCCATTCACTTGCCTGATGTCTGGATTGCGTGTCGTACTCATAAACCCACGTCTCGTCTCCAGTAATGATCCTTTTGATGAATGTGGGATCGGATTCAGCCTCGCAAATCATGTCTTTTGCGACGTCAACACGGTCTCTTTTTTGCATGAAATTGAGGTCTTACTTTGCTGCTACACGACGGAAACCAAAATCATTAACCACAATGTCTTGGGCGGATCCATAGGCAATGTTCAAGTACTCCGCTATTTCTCTGATGGTTAATTTGCGGTTATTGACCAACATTTCTTTTACTTTATCAATTTTTTCACCGACTTTCGATGTCGATGGTCTGCCACTGCGTTCATCATCTTCGATTTACTCACGACCACTTCTGAACCGCTCGTGCCACTGGTAAACGACTGTTTTTTTAGAGAATCGTTGCCGAAACACTGTTCCAACATTTCCAACGTCCGTGCGCCACTAAATCCGTTTTTTACGCAAAATTTAATACAAGTTCGTTGTTGCAAATATAAATCCATTTCTGCAATTGTAAAAAATCGCCAACACACACAGAGATAGATGTACTCTTGGCTACGTAACTTTTGCAAATGTCAAGTTATGACACTAAGATTTAAAGGGAATATCAACAACAGATGTACCAATTTAACAAAAAAAAACAGAACTCAAATCGGAACGATGGGAGCGCCACACGGTGGTTATTCCGGGAACTTTTTGATCAAGGTAGTATCACAGCAAAACCAATTAATAAGATACATAATTGTTAAATCCAAAAAATACATCACCTGCTATCCAATTTTAATATTTATGAAGGAGAATTATTTAAAGATATTCAGTAATAAAAATTGATTATATTACGTTATCATTAGACGTACATAAAGTGAAAATATAAATCTAAGACATTCAACAATGGCTAAATGCAAATTCTTCTTTAATCAAGAATCATTCAAAATTACATGTTTTGAACATATGACCCTACAACTCTAACCTTAGAAGAAAATATGCTAGTCATTTACTTGGCATATTGTTTTCTAGGTTAAATGAAAAACCATTGAGTCAATGTTTACATAAATGAAATATTTCTGTTTACAAGTAAATCTATTAAAAACTAATACATCGGAAAAAGATGTATCTAGAACTAATAATATTTTAAAAAGCATACATAATGAATTCTATGATATAATGGTGAAAAACACCATTATCAATATAACTTACTTTCCCCAATGCATATTTTGTTATAACGAACATTGCTCAGATTATTATACAATAAAATCATACGTTCAACACAACTCACCTTTGAACGACTAATATTTCTCTCTTCGTATTTGTTTTCCGATTGCCTCTCCAATATAAGACTGTTTTCGTAGCATTGCTGCTTAAACATATAGAAATCGGTCAGTATTTTAAAGCACTGATAACATATAAACCACGGGTGGCTTCCATCCCTCACTACCTACGAAAACAAGATTATGAAGCTAATATACCCCTCACATCTTTTCTCAATAGGGTTCTAATTATTAACATAGTAATGCCAAGACTTTTTTTGACATAAAACCGGGAACAACCAAATACCTGGTGGTAAAATTATGATAAAAGCGTCATGTTGAAAACGTAAACATGCAATGGATAGCTTACTTTCAATTCCAATAACTCTTCTATTGCTTCCCGGACCAACTGCTCGGCGTCGTCGTTTTCAGAAAAAATATTTGTCAACCGACCACCACGGCCAAGACATAATCTACACTTTAAACTTTCTTGTCGAGCCATCTTCGGAGCACTTACAACTGTCAATATTAAAAACTCGTAAGCAATAGATTCCAATATGGCCGTCTACATATAGATTAGTCGTTCGTTGTGAATCGATTACTAGCTCGAGGTGGAGAGTCGATCTGGTTATATATTGGCTCCAAGTGATCACCAAATTCAAATAAATATCCGCTTCTTAAAATTATTTAAACTCGTAGTTAATTCAGTACTTCGATTTCTTACGTTAATCAACAGACCGCGACTTTTCAGTCATAATTCGTCTTTATTGCCCATATTTATGTTATCCAAGTTCTACCAATGAATTACAGAAGAACTTAACGCTAAATATATGACAAAAACGTTCACAATTTACTTAAATTAGCCTAAAAAATTACTAATAGAACTCAAGTAACTTAACTTCCCACCTTGGCACTTGCGTTTCGTTTCTCATCTGTTCATATTATTTACGATGTTTATCTTGTATTTCAATGAATTAATATGATAATAGTTGAATCTGAATCTGGAACATGGAGTCAGAACATGGAAACATATTATGGGAATTATTAGACGCATCACGTAATAAAATGAGAGTGAAAATTAAATAACCTTATTTTGAAATCTTAATTTTCTGACTAACCATAACCAACAACGTTTTTAATTAACTTGACATCAATTCACATCGCCAGAAAAAGATTCAGATCGTCAAAAGTCCGGTTCCTACGGGTGGAAGAATTAATTTGATGCTTATTCAGGAAGGAACTGAATGAAAAAACGGCTACATGGTACTTGTAATGTTTTAGTACACTCTATGTCTACAACGAAGAATAGCTATCGCTTGTGTAAATACTCGGTAACTCTTAAATTTAACAATCGTAAGCGAAATATATCTGAATCTTTTGATTCGGAACTTTAGAATGAACGAATGGAACATATTAGACCTATTTAGTTTTCCGATTTTTATTTCATATGAAATATTCCCATCATCCCTCATTAGCTAATAAAATTTAATAAAACGGAATTATTTTTCCTCCCCTTAATCACTAGATTACATTGAAATACCCCGACACATTTGTGATCGGATTAAGATGCTTTATTTCCATATGAATTGATACCAATGTAATTGAAGTGAAATTCTCAAATGAGAATAACAAATGAAGAACGGAAAGCAAGTGTCCAGCTGTTGAGTTGTTTACCTTTAGGTTTCGGCAGTTTTATTACATTTTAGGTCTTTTTCAAGTAAACTGTGACATATTGCATTACTATTTTAAGTGAGATTGTCAGTAAATCATTCGGAGTAGCCTAAAACTTTCATGATGTGTGGTCAAGCCGAAGTTGAAGTGTGCAGATTGTGTTTAAACAGTCGTGGACTGTCGATCAATGTTTTCGGCGAGAATAGTAAATTACAAATCATGCTGCAAAAGACTATAGAAGATTTAATAGATTTCAAAGTAAGTATAGTTGTCTGTGTTCGTCGCTTAGAATGTTATGTGTGTGAAAAATCTTATATGAGATAGAAGTTCGTTTGTATATCGCGTATACTCTTTTGTAAAATAATGGTGATAATAAGACCAGAGGATGTAGTGCGTTATTTGGTGAATATCTGTTTATTAAATATTTAATCAGGTTGTGCAGGATGAAATTCATCCCTGGTTGGTGTGTTCTTTCTGCATGGAGTTACTGACTGAATACCGGCTATTTAAGCGTCGATGTGGCGAGTGTTAGTCTGTTTTCTATGATTGAATGAAAAAGGGGTGCAATTTTACGACGAAGGACTTGATAACCAATCGAGGAGAGGTCAGTTGTATTTATTAAATACAACTATATCAACAACGAATACTATATTCCTCTGCGAAAACGAATCTGCGGGAAAAGAATTTTGTCATTACCAAGGTCATGATGAATGCCAGTTATTGTTAAGTGTTGCGAAAATACCCAATCCTAAAAAGGGGTAAAATGAAAGTTTCTAAATTTTATATTCTAGGAAAATTTGTAACAAGAGATAACTTTCCTCGTTTTAAAAAGTTAAAAAAAACGGACATGTATTCTATAATATTAATGCATTAAATTGAACAATGTCAAAAACGAATACAGCTTTGAGTTAGAAGGAATCTTTCATTGCATCTTCTCTGGAATGGATTTGGAAATATTCTCTTGAATATAATAAGTAACCTTACTGATAACCTCCTGAGTCACCTGGAATAACTTTTCCTTGTATTCGAATGCCTTTTTTGGTTTTGGTTAGTCATTGCCAAGTCTTTTGATGACTATCCGCTGTCTCTCTCCAGCAGGACTCAATTTATTTCCCCCTACAGGCATTAGTTGCGCATAAACCATAGTGTCCCTCCTCATCACAATCTCTTCCATTGCCCTTTATTGCATTTCCCTCTGCCATCACTATCAAGGGTTTCCCGGAGTGAAACATACCCTATTTCTTCTTCTATGTGATGGTATATTATGTCAATTTATTCCTCGTTAGGTATTAAGACCTGATCAATAATCAAGTCTGTCAGTTCTGTGTACTTCTACTAAAGGTATTCTCTCTGTCAATAGGTCTATGTTTATTAGGTTTATATTGACTTTTTCATTCAATATTGTTCCCTTGAAATTTAGTTTTCCTATTTGGTAGTGCCACTGTGCATCAAGGACATACCCTCATACCAAATGTTTTTCCAATGAATTCAAAAGGGTTTAATTAAATGTTATCAAGGCAGAATGTTTCTTCTCTTTTTGAATGGGATTAACAAGAAATATAAGTGGTAGATTGAGGTATGGTAGGCAGGTGATAGATATTAAATTACTGAATTGAGGCCGAAGTAAGTTCAATTATCTGTTTTAGGTGTTTCAAAAACTTTGTTTGCGAGATATCTAAAATAATTGGTATTAGGTTTATATACTCCAAACACTGTTCTCTAAATGTAAATTGAAGTTTAGGCGAGAGGAGTTACGTGCATTCTATTCTTAATACATGGTTATAGCATATTCTATTAGGTTATGGAGGATGCCAATTATCCCTGGTTGGTGTGTCCTCCCTGGGTGGAGAAGGTAACGGAATTTCGGCTGCTTTAACGTCAATGTGCCGAGTGATTTGTTCATTCTCTATAATAATATAGAAGGGAAGCTATCCTTCAAGGAAATATGTAATAACCAAACGAGAAGAGGTGAGTTGTATCTAATTGACAGTGATGCTATTGACAAGAGGTCTGTGGCATCCCAGATAACATGATCATTTTCAAAGAGGAGGTTGACATTGCCGTTAGATGATCTATTTCTCCAGAAGGTGATATTCATTCATCAATTGTTGCATCAACACAGGAAGGTAACAGTCATTGGTCAGACAATAAAGAGGCAGGTAATATGGTGACTAATAATACATATTCCAGCATAAAATAATGCAAATTTTTGTGGAAAATAAATTTATTGTTTAATGAACTTGTACAAATTGATTCAATTCTTCACCCCCTCTCCATTCCGAGTACTCTCTCCCTGAAATATAATAGGAGCAGCAAGCCAATGACAATATACAAATGACAATTAATCTGCATTACCAAATGGTATACCAATTTCACCCTTACTCTGTAGACTTACAATACCCTCTGACAGCTTTTCTACAATTCAATTTATACTAGTTTAATTTTTGTTAATTTATTATTTAATTCTTAATGCTTAGCTCTAGTTAAATCTCAGTATTAATTATCTAACTAATGTCTATCTGAGTCACCTGGCATTTTGCATGCATACATATGTCTTTTGATGTCAACACAAGGAGAATGTATTGGCTGATCTATATCTTTAACCTGCAGAACTCAATTCCTTTCTACATGCAGTGATTTCTTGTGCATTAACTGTCCTCTCTGACCTTATCTCCATCTTTTCTTGCCTTTCATCTTTTTCTTACCTTAAATCACTATTGTATGTTACCGTTAACTGCTGCCCTTTCTTCCTGCATGACCTCATGATATATTATGTCCTAAAAAGGTGGCAAATCCTATCAATTTCTTTCTGCTTGTATTTCCTTCATATGTAGACCAGAATGATGATCAAGGGTATTGATCCCATGAGCTTTCTACCCATAAGAATCTATCAGTTGATAGATCTATGATAACTATTCTTTAATGGACATTTCATTCACTATTTTGTCTATCCTTAAATATAATATCATCAATATCAGAGTTTCATGGCACATTAATTTGTAATGCCAGGGTTCATCTAAGACAGCCACACAGGTTTTGAAATGAATGATTAGAAGTTTAATGACATGTTATTTAGATGGAATATTTATTCACCTTATGAATTTGATTCAAAGGAAGAAAAAGTAGCAAATATTGACCTAGAAAATAAGATTAATTACTGGAAAGCCTGGGTTTGAAGAAGGTAGAGGCAGAGGTATGGGAAGATGCTGGGATATACTTTGGGGAGGTAAATCACCCCCTCAATCTCTCCTTCCCCCTTCTCTCCCACACACGCTTTTGAAAAACTTCTTGGAATGGACCATTTTTCATTTCTTCTTCTCTTTGATTTCAGCCCTATTGTTTTAAGAATCCATTCCACCAGCCATGGGCAGGGAACAGTTCAGCCTGTCTCCATCACACCTCTGATGGCATGAGTTCAAGCTCCTTGGACCAGCTGAGTTCCCTCATGGAGGAGTCGGTGTGGCTGGAGTCTGACGTAGACAAAGACAGGAGCTGCTGCTGACCCAACTTAAGCAAGTTGGTGCTGGTGGTCGGTTCATCCTGGGGTGCCATCTCATTATTCCCTTGCACCTCGGCTCCTCAACACAAATGACCTCCAACCCGACTGCCGCCTCAGCCAATGATGCCATGGCACTGCTTGGGATCGTGCCGGCATCAATCCAGAATCGAGTTTTCGAGATGATTCTCACCACCTCCATGCTGTCCTCCAGCAACTTCTCATTTCCTACTTCTCCTTCTCAGACTTGCCGTGCATGTCGTCAGAGATCTCTTTGGAGATGATTGCCACTCAAGCTGACTCCTTGATCAAGATGTGTGGCTTGGCACACAGCAAGGAATGCATGTGCCTTGGCTTGTAGTGGTGCATCTTAGTGGTGCCGGCCATTCCATCCCCTGGCTCACCAGTGCACAAGCCCTGGCTGGTCAGGGGTAGTGACCCTGGGGTCTTCTTAAGTATCTTCAGCAAGATCTCCATACCTGAGCTGCAGTCCTCCATCAGGTTGAGGTCCATTCCATTCACCTCGAACTGGCTGTGGAAGGGCAATTGGTCGAATAAGTTGTCACTAAACTTGCAGAAGGGTGAACGGCTCCCATTCTTTGAGGGTGTGGGTGACTGGGACCACAGGGATGGTGGATCCTCCCTGGAAAGGCAAGAGCAGCCTGCGTCCCCATCCCGACTGTCCTTCACCTCTCCCACTTGACCCCTATCAGCCACCTTCCTTGGCTGGGGCCCTCCCCCTTGGGCATGCACCTTGGGAGAACCAGCACCCTGGTACCTGTCCCGGCCTTTAGCTTGTCCAGACAGGCACCAGCTGCAGCAGACACCTCTTCCACATCAAGGAACTCAGTCTGTGGAAACGGAGCATATACCTGGTAGAGCAGATGGGTAAGTCATGGACCTCAGCTGGTGATTATGGAAGTGGGGATGCAACCTCCCTGAAAGTTAACCAGGTGGCAGTGTCCGGTGAAAGGGGTCAAGGTGTAGACTATCCCATGACTGGCCTGCTTATCCCTCTCAGGGCAAGTCTTCTTGGCAAGGGGGACCACACTGGAGGCCCATCCTAAAGTGGCTTCTGTCGGGGATAAAGGTAAGATCCCTCTGTAGAACATGCCACTACTGGGGTCAGAGGATGTAGACAAGGTAGAGTAAGAAGAGTTGGCTAGGGAAGTCGGATACGGGAGGAGATTGAGGGAGGAGGTGGAGTGTAGGGGATGGCAGTTGGCCCCAGCCCGCATTTGCAATGAGAGGCTGGAGGCAGGGATGGCCTCTTCCATCTCCATGAGCCACGAAATACACTCATTCTTCTCCACCAGGGTGCGGACCTTTGGAGTGATGGGTGTCAGTTTGATGCTCAGCTTGCTGTCGTCTTCATCATCTTTTTCTTCCTCACCTCCCCTCACCTCTGTCTCTTCCTCCTCCTCTTCACCATCATCCATATATTCCTCTTCTTCCTCGAGCTGAATTATCCCGCTTACATTAGAAAATGAGGATTTTGGTGATAGTTGAAGGGAAATCTTGGAAACGTGAACTTGGGTGGTTAATCAGGGCTTTCAAGCAAAATAGCCATGGTGGAAATACTGCTGGGACTGGAGGATGGCAACATAGAGTAGAGTCAGTCATAGGGGATGACATGTCCAACTGCCCAGAGTAGGATGCCATTAGCTTACTGTTCTCATTAACCTTCTACTTCAATACTTCATTCTCCAGGACAAGCTGCTCATTCTGAGGGCATTCCCTTTCCTAATTCTCATACAAAAACTTAACTCTCTCTGGTAGTTTCCTTTTTGTGGCCAGCGTCCTCTGAAGTTGAGCCTCCAGGTCCTCCACTCTGGCTTGAAAAGCTGCAATGTGTGCAAGGGCAGTGTTCAAAGCCTCCAATTTCTGTCAATGTTCTTACATTTTCTTCCAGTGTGTCATACAATTGCATCCTCCATTTGTAATAAATGATGGAGGATGCCATCTAAAAACAGGAAAAAGGAAAAGGGAGGACGATTCCCATTTCCAAGCCAAAATCATTTATCGAAGAAAAAAAAAGTTAATGAGATAAGAATATTTAAAATAATCCATAATGAAATCAAACTCAAATGACACATTTCTCTTACTGATCATTTAGGTTGTAAGAGTTTCTCTCTAAAAACAAGCTTAATGACCCATCAACTATGACTTTGGAAGCAAATTGGAAACACTTGCTATGGAAGCAAACAGTAATTTAATACACTTATCCTCACAAATTAATGTAACATGACTTCTCTTAGAATATATTACAAAAAATAGACTTATTCTCTTTCAAATATTTATTCAATGAATAACCATATATTAGTTTGCTGTTGTGTAAAATAATTACACAGTAAAGACATTATTTCCCAAAATCAAAGAGAGCTTTTCAATAAAAATGACAGGTCAATAAAAATAAATGAATACATTTTTGACATCAATTTAACGATTTCAACAGTAGATAAGCCAAAGTTATTCAAACAGATATTAGCCCAGGTATCAGTCAATTATCTGCATTCTTATGTCTTCCATTAGTCTTCTCCCAAGGCACTGTGTCTCAGAAGGAATTGAATGTTTAATGGTGGCCATATGCTCATGAATAGGTATTCACTTAATATCTTTTTACAATTACATGTGCCTTCCAAAGTTGCATTAATTCATTCTGCAGAGAGAAGTTGAACAGAAGTTAAGATTTGGAAATTTTAATTACTAACATTAACACCTGGGTATTTGAAGAATCGAGGAGTCAGCTGTGTTATTTTAAGTTTAAATTTAGGGTCAAAGGATGAGAAGGATATTTAAATGGAGATAATATAATACTTATTGTGGGTTGCGGTAGTCCAGTGGTTAGGGCATTGGACTGCTGATTGGAGGGTCCCGGGTTCGATTTCCGGGCAAGGCAGTCTGGGCACCTGCAGCTTCACCCAAGCTAAAATGATTGTTTGTGTACCAGGTCTTCCTGGGAAACCATAACTGGCAAATGGGAAGCAACTGGCCCCCCTACCCTGATGTGTGAATCTTCACATCCTGTATAGGGCTTAGTACTGTGTGATCTCTACCGTCACCTACTAAACCGACCTTCGGTACATTGTACAATATAGAAGGCCGGGCATTGTTGGCACTTCAGGCAGTGAACCTTTTGACATAACAAGCCTTTAATAATTTTAGGGACTGGATAATTTAGCTTTGATTTCATGTCGCTCAGAAACATGATCATTGAAATACTTTTGAAATGTGGGTTTTGAGAAGGTCAAGTGGACAGAAATGAAAACAAACGAGTAATTGCTATTGGTAGATTGAGAGGGAAATGCTGCAAAATACCTTCAGAAGGAAAAAATGATGACGTCAGAGTTCTTGTCAATCCAATAGTTCAGCCCAAACCACCAACAAAATGTCATGGTTTGCAGACTAAACTCTAACAAAGAAACTGCCTTTTTACCAAAATGAACGCTCAAAAAAGTGAATAAAATGTTAGCCAAGGTTATTGAAATGGCATTTATAAATTCCTAACAGAAACAAAACGTTTGCATTTTGATTTTACTTATACTTGTTACATATCAACTGATGGTTCATAATAATTAAAAAGGAAACCCTTAGGGCAGTGAAAAGGCTGTTCCTGATGAAAAAGTGTACCCATAACAGTAGTGAGACCATCTTATCTTGTTTAAGCAACTGATCCTTTCCCAGGCACCCTTCCTCCCAAGGAATCTTAATTACATACTCATCCTTAATTTCCAATTCTTAATTTAAAGACTAACAGAATTCTCCATTATTTAAATGATCTTGCAACATCAAAGAAAAGCATTACAGCTGCATAGATGGTTTCATAATTCCATAATTATATTGACTGACTGAATTGTTTACATTCTCCTAACCACTACTGCAAACAGTGGTATATAAACTCCTGTCCGCATCAAGGAACTCAGTCTGTGGACAAGTAAGTAAGGATGGGCAAGTCATGGACCTCAGCTGGTATTTATGGCAGTAGTGATGTGACCCCCCTGACAAGGTCACCAGGTGGCTGTGTCCAGTGAAAGCGGTCAAGGTATAGATCATCCCATGACCGGCCAGCTTACCCCTCTTAGGGTGAGTCTTCTTGGCAAGGAGGCCCATCTGGAGGTGGCTTCTGACAGGGATAAAGGCAGGATCCCTTTGTGGAACATGCTGCTGCTGAGGTCAGAGGATGTGGGCAAGGTAGAGGAGGGAGAGTTGGCTAGGGAAGTCAGTTCTGGGAGGAGATTAAGGGAGGAGGTGGAGTGTGAGAGGTGGCGGATGTCCCCAACTGCATTTGCAATGAGAGGCTGGAGGCAGGAATTACCTCTTCCATCTCCACAAGCCATGAAATAGACTCATTCTTCTCCACCAAGGTTCTTCTTCACCCATTCTTCACCACTTTTGGATTGATGGATATAAGTTTAATGCTCAGTTTGCTGTCATCTTAATCATCTTTGTCTTTCTTTCCTCTCCTCACCTTTGTCTCTTCCTCCTTTTTATCGTCCTCCTTATCTTACTCTGACTCAATTGTCCAACTTATGTCAGAAAATGAGGATTTTGGTGATAGTCAATGTTAAAACCTTGGAGACATGAAGTTGGATGGTTAATCAGGGCTTCCAAGCACAATTGCCATGGTGGGAATACCACGACGTCCGCTGCTGGGACTGGAGGATGCCATCATAGAGCAAGTCATAGATGACGACTTGCCCAACTGCCCAGAGTAGGATGCCATTAGCTTACTACTCTCATTAATTATCCAATTCAACCCTTCATTCTACAGAACAAGCTACTCATTCTGATGGCATTCCCTTTCCAATTCTCAGACAAATACTTCACTCTCTCTTGTAGTTTCCTTTATGTAGCCACCTTCCTCTGGACTTAAGCCTCCAGGTCCTCTATTTAGGCTGGCAAAGCTGCATTGTGTGCAAGGGCATTGTTCAAAGCCTCCAATTTCTGTCAATGTTCTTGTGTTTTCCTCCAGTGGTCATTGCACCCTCCATTTCTAATAAATAATGGATGATGCCATCTAAAAACAGGAAAAAGGAAAAGGAAGGACATTTCCCTTTTTCAAAGAAATAAATTTATTGAAGAAAAAAGAGATACTGAGATAAGAATATTTAAAATAATCCGTAATGAAATCAAACTCAAATGACAAATTTTTCTTACTGATCATTTAGGTTCCAACAGTTCCTCTCTAAAAACAAGCTTAATGACACATCAACTACAACTTGGAGAGCAAGTTGAAAACACTTGCTATGGAAGCAAAATGTACATTTTAATATACTTATCCTCACAAATCAATGTAACAGGACTGTTCCTGGAATATATAAATAAAAATAGACTTATTCTCCATCAAATATTTATACAAAGAATATCCATACATCAGAGTTTGCTATTATGTAAAATAAAAACACAGTAAAGACATTATTACCGGAATTTAAAGAGAACTTTTCAATAAAAATGACAGGTAAATAAAAATGATTGAAAAAATCTTTAACATCAATTTCATTTTCAACTGTAGATAAAGTAAAGTTATTCAAACATACATGAGCCCAGGTATCAGTCAATCATCTGCATTCTAATGTCTTCCATAAGTATTCTGCCAAGGCACTGTTTGTCCCAGAAGGAAGTGAATGTTCAATGGTGGCCATATACTCATAAATTGGTACTCATTTAATATCTATTTACAATTTTATATTGCCTTCCAAAGTCGCATTAATCTATTCTGCAGATAAAAGATGAACATGAGTTAAGATTGAGATAATTAATAACTAACATTAACACCTGGGTATTTGAAGAATCAATAAGTCATTATATGTTTATTTTAAGGGTCTAAGGATGAGATAAATACTAAAATGGAGATATTATAGTATTTATCAAAGGAGCTGGGGATTTTTTTAGGATTGGAAGTATCCAATTGGATGAATTCCAGAATGAGTCTTGAGGTAGTTATTGTATATAATATGAAGGGTTGTGGTATATTGTACAATATAGAAGGCAGGGCACTGTTGGCACTTCAGACAAAGAACCCCATCATATAACAAGCCAGTATTAATTTTAGTGACTGGATCATTCAGCTTTGATTTCATTTCGCTCAGAAACATAATCATTGAAATGCTTTTGAAATGTGGGTTTTGAGAAGGTAAAGTGGACAGAAAGGAAAACAAATGAGTAATTCGTACTGGTAGGCAGGTCAATCTGATGGTTTCAGCCCAAAGAACCTGTAAAATGGCATGGTTTGCAGACTAAACCCTAAGAAAGCCTTTATACCAAAATGAACACTCAAAAAAGTGAATAAAATGTTAGACAAAGATATTGAAATGGCATTTATAAATTCCTAACTGAAACAATTTACTTGCATTTTGATTTTACTTATACTTGATGCACCCCAAGTGATGGTTCATAATAATTAAAAAGGAGACACTGAGGGCAGTGAAAAGGCTTTTCATGATATATTGACTGATAGAATTGTGTACATTCTAATTATCACTACTGCAATCAGAGGTATATAAAATGCCGTCTTTAATGTTCACAATAACTCAAGTGAGATGATTCAATAACAAAATAGAAAGTGCAAATACATGTGAAGAGGAAAGATAATTAAAATTCAAATAGCAAAGTTCAACTGTGAACAATACTGATTTCAAAGCACAGATTGCTTACTATGAGGGCAACATGAATATAAACACTAACTTTATCATTGCTGGACCTGTCACCTTGCATTGATTTGATTTGCAATTCTATATCCTTTTCTGGAGCAGCAGAGCTACTGTTACAAGTGTCAACCTCCTCATTGACAAGGATCACATCATTCTGGACATTCACAGCCTTACTTTCTTCGGCATCACTGGCATCAGCAATCTTTTTTCAATCTCACCTGAAAACATCATCTCTTTTGACTATCATTCATTTCAATATTATTAAGTATAGCAACAATATCTTATTATGTTCGAATCATTTGGTGGCCTATTTGGTGAAGAAATATTACTCAATTAGGAATACATATAATAAGTTGTTTATACCTTGGGTTTTGAATGTATTAGTTTAGTTGTATTCTCACTTTGCCTGGCCATTTGTTGTCTTTGGGCAAGTAGGTCAGGATGTTAGGATTTGTGAATACTACCTTGATTAAAAAGTTCCCGGAATAACCACCGTGTGGCGCTCCCATCGTTCCGATTTGAGTTCTGTTTTTTTTGTTAAATTGGTACATCTGTTGTTGATATTCCCTTTAAATCTTAGTGTCATAACTTGATATTTGCAAAAGTTACGTAGCCAAGAGTACATCTATCTCTGTGTTTGTTGGCGATTTTTTACAATTGCAGAAATGGATTTAAATTTGCAACAACGAACTTGTAATAAATTTTGCCTTAAAAAACGGATTTAGTGGCGCACGGACGTTGGAAATGTTGGAAAAGTGTTTCGGCAACGATTCTCTAAAAAAACGGTATTTTACCAGTGGCACGAGCGGTTCAAAAGTGGTCGTGAGTCAATCGAAGATGATGAACGCAGTGGCAGACCATCGACATCGAAAGTCGGTGAAAAAATTGATAAAGTAAAAGAAATGTTGGTCAATAACCGCAAATTAACCATCAGAGAAATAGCGGAGGACTTGAACATTGCCTATGGATCCGCCCAAGACATTGTGGTTAATGATTTGGGTTTCCGTCGTGTAGCAGCAAAGTTGGTGCCAAAAGACCTCAATTTCATGCAAAATAGAGACCGTGTTGACGTCGCAAAAGACATGATTTGCGAGGCTGAATCCGATCGCACATTCATCAAAAGGATCATTACTGGAGACGAGACGTGGGTTTATGAGTACGACACGCAATCCAGACATCAGGCAAGTGAATGGCGTTCACCAAATGAGCTGAGACCAAAAAAACCACGTCGTTTTCAGTCAAAAAAGAAGGCAATGCTGACGGTTTTCATGGATTACAACGGTGTAGTGCATCATGAATTTTTGCCAGAAGGCCAGACAGTAAACAAAGAGTATTATTTGGGCGTTATGAGACGTTTGCGTGAAGCAATTCGCCGAAAGAGACCAGAAATGTGGGCAGAAAACTCGTGGATTTTGCACCATGATAACGCACCGTCGCACAGTGCTATCATTATTCGTAATTTTTTGACGAAAAATGCAACAAATACCATCCAACAGCCACCGAATTCACCTGATTTGGCTCCCTGTGACTTCTTTCTGTTCAATCGAGTTAAAAAGCCGAGAGGAAGTAATAGAAAAATCGCAGGAAGCACTGATGGACATACCGAAAACCGAATATAAAAAATGTTTCGAGGATTGGATCAAGCGCTGGCACAAGTGTGTTGCAGTCGATGGGGATTACTTTGAAGGGGACAATGTAGATTTAGATGAATAAACTTGTATTTTTAATTTTCTGAATAAATTCCGGGAACTTTTTGATGAAGGTAGTATATGTTTCTATATGAAAATAGATTAGAATGGAGGTACTTTCTGTGGAATTTGCTTTCTTGATAAGGAGGCTTTGATATATTTCAGTCCAAAGCACATGGTTTAAGGAATAGGATCAAAATAGGGGTTAATGAAGGAAGTTTTTTTCATCGAAACATTTAAAACTTTATTAACCCAAATACCCTGCTATTAAACCATGTGTTCACCATTGGTTTCTTTGGCACTAAGCCATCTGATAATATATCGGTAATGTCTTAAATCTGTGAAAACATTGTTTGGGAAATTGCTTTTAAAAAGCTTTTAACAAATGCAGCACTCACATTGCCTAGAGCTTACCCATCTATATTTCAAAGTGCGTCATTTTATAACTTTTCTTTTGCTATCCTCATGGTAAAAGGTATCTCATGCCCCTCTTATCGTTTAATGTCGTACCTGATATTTTGTATATTGTTTGACATTTTTCTGTACGGTAGCACTTGATGGCTCTCCATCTTGTGGGTCAGCTCAAAGGGATATTGGAACCCTGCTAAATTTCAGCATCTCAGTTTTTTTCAGCTGAAATTGAATTGGTCCCCTTACACTTTCATAAACTTCAAGTAACTTTCCTGAGGAATTAATTCATTTAAAAAGAAGAATTTCACTACTGCAAGAAATTCATGTTTCTCCATTTTAATCAGAAACACAAAAGACAGGTACTCGGACAATATGTTTAAAAAAACTATTTGAGAGAAAAATTTGGAACTTGCCTTTCAAACTAAACAGACATGCATCCAGAAAGGAATCATAAATATTTCTCTGATTGAAATTGCATTCCTGTGTCAAGTTGAGAACTTTTATACTTATCCCTTATAATCATGCCTTTTCATACTCTCAGGAGAATTCTCTTCTTAATGAGGATTTTCCTCATGAAAGCAACTGTATTCTGTCACCATCATTGAAAAAACTTCATCCTCAATTCAATATTTCTCTAGTTCTCTGAAACTTGATAACAGCATAAGGTTTAGATTTTTTTCCATAGTACTTGAATCAGTTTTTGAATAAGATACTCCTGATAATATACTGTATGAATGTAATTACCAAAATATTTTGCATGCATAATATGAAAGACTAATGTCTCTGTCTCCATAATTGGTCCCTAATGCTCTATGGCCCATATTTTGGTAGTTTAAAACATCGGGATCATCCATGTGACCTGGATGGGGTGATGTCACTAAACACATCTAAAATGTACTTATAATTGGAAAGCACTCTGGGTCCCTTCCATTAATTGCCATCAAATAGGCACTCCAGCCACGTGATGTCGCCCCTTGCCGTGTCCTGGACTAAGAATATGGGGAGTTTCAAAATGTAGGTATTCCAGGCAATATATGCCGCTGCCTTGGGTTTATCCTTTTGTTAGATTCTCTGGACCACATCAATGATGTATCTGATCTGCTTTAATGTGTACTTTGTCAAGCCGAGCTACATTAAAGCAGTGTCTACATGTATCCCCAGATTCTGTGCAACTGAGTGGAGGGTGAACTTTGGAGTTCCGATATACTCGATGGACAGCGACAGGTCGTGTACGATCCTCTTGCCACCTCCCGCTTTTAAGATTGCTACAAAGGGAAAGGTGCACGTCGTCTTTTCCATTGTCAGGATCCCACTGTTTACCAGCATTGTCATATATGCATTGATCACCGGTGTCAACCACGTGGGTAGGAAAGTAAAGGGTTCTCCTTTCTGATCTTAGTGCATTGGCATCCCAACCAATGGTCTAACTGGGAGATACAAATCTATATGGGTATATGCCCGTGGTAAGGAAGAAGTGCCTCCTTCTTCTTCTAGTACTGGTGACAGTGGCTTCTCCTTTGGCTCCCGTTCCTCGTCTGGCTCTGAGAAACAAAGCCTTTGTCATTGTCATGCATTTCATGCCTAAGGAGTTGCAGTGGCAATTGCTATACACTCATCTCTTGGTATGGGTCCATATCAAGTCCACTATCTCCCACTGTGTTTTATGTACTTGTCACTATTTCCAGTTTCTCACTTTCATTTACCATTGATTCTCTTGAGGACAAGGAGTCTGCCTCCCACTCCTTGGGATCTGGGGGCTTTGGAATTTGAGGAACTCAACAAGGACCCCAGGTTCATTAGCCATCTTGTGCAGAATGCTTGGTGCCACAGGGTGTGATGGCATGGGCATAGGCATTTGGCACAGGAATGCATTTGCTGAAAGCCATTTACCAACAAATGTCCAAAAAAATTTTTAGGAATGTTTGAAACAATTCAAGAGGAAACTGATCCATTTTTTGCTATGAATTATCAGAATTAATGAGACATGGCTCCTAACACTACCAGCAAGAAACAAAATATCCATCAAAGCCTTCCTTGAAAGCCAGAATCTTAGGGCCAAAGATACCCAAGTAGAACCATCTCATTTCGCAAAGTGCCTTGATATGCAAACCCATCCGAAACCCGAAGTTGTAAATGTCTAGATAAGTGAACCTTCTAGGTAGTCTCCCCTATTTCCCTTTCTTCCATCAAGAGATGGTCCTCATGAATGATTTACTTCAATGCTTATTTATCCTGAAGGTTGCTTCCACAAGAGGTAACAGGAGTCCAATACCTTTTTTTGTACAGAGCCTGATACTTCAAACTGCAAACATCCAAACCCACTTTCTTTATGATGAAGTCAGCAATACAATCCCCAGAGTTGTACAGACTTTGTTGAGACGATGAAAATGAGAACACTGCTTTGTAATCGATTTTGTTTCTCTTGCCGTCCATCCTATCTAATCAATTGCGCCCTGTGTAATGGAATACATTGTAAGCAGTTCTCTGTCAGTTAGAACTTAATTTTTTTCTGCCTTTTGATTGTTAGCACATTGCCGCAGTCTCAAGGAAAGGGGAAAAGTCCCAATTTGACTCAGTGAGATCAGCCATTTCAACAAAATCGAACTATGCAGAGTCTGACAAAAAAATTTGCAATTCACTGGTTTTTATTTATTTATAATATTTTCTACATGTCTTTTTGATTTTTTATTATGTTTAAATATCGTAGTTTAATTGAAAAATGTGTTTAAAAAACATTAGTTTTGTGTCTTAAAATCGAAATAAAATTGCTAAAAAAATATTCTTCAAATTTATGATACTGTAGTAATTACATTAATTTTTCAGATGATGGATTTAAAATAAATAACTGCATATGGATATCTAAACAAATAATTTCATAATGTTTTTTTTCTAAGGTAATACATTTTCTTAAATTACCCTTCGCACTTCTCACTAGTACCCCTGAGATCCCCGCCGCACTAAAAGGGTTAATTATTGTTATCATGATATACATAATTATGCTGAGATTAGTCACTTTATCAATAATTTTTTATTTGAAGAAATTACATAAAACAGGATAATAATGTCACTTTGTTACAAAGTTGTTATTAAAGTTTTACAATCCTTTCTTTCGAGTGAAATAAGCTCTAGGATCATATATTTTTACGATCATTTTACAGAGTGTGTCTTCATGTGTGAGATTAGATGACAACGCTGAATGAATGCCTTTGAACAGACATTGCACTTGTGAGGCCTTTCTCCGGTGTGTGTCTTCATGTGTGTCTTGAGATGATTAGTCCGAGCGAAAGCTTTCAAACAAATGACACACTTGTGTGGCTTTTCTCCAGAGTGTGTCAGCATGTGTGACTTTAGTTTATTGCTCTGGGTAAAAGCTTTTGAACAAATGGCACATTTGTGTGGCCTTTCACCAGTGTGTGCCATTATGTGTGTCTTTAAATTACTTCTCATAGCAAATGCTTTTGAACAAATGTCACACTTGTGCGGATTTTCACCAGTGTGTGTCAGCAAGAGGCCCCTTAGAGAACCTTTTGTTGCAAATGGTTTAGAACAAATATGACACTTGTGAGGTGTTTCACCGGTGTGTGTAATCATGTGTGACTTCAGATGAATTCTCTGAGTGAACGCTTTTGAACAGATATGGCACTTGTGTGGCCTTTGACCAGTATGTGTCAATATGTGATCCTTAAGAAAACATTTATAAGCAAATGCTTTTAAACATACATCACATTTGTACCTATTTCCATCAGTATGTGTCAACATGTGCCTCTTTAAGTTACTATTAAGAGCAAATTCTTTGCTACATATTTCACACCTGTGTGGTCTTTCTCCAGTGTGTGTGAACATGTGCGCCTGTAAATTTATATTTTTAGCAAAACCTTTTAAACATAATGCACATTGAAATGGCCTTTCCAGAGTATGTGTTGACATGTGCCTTTTGAGTTTACTTAAATTTAGAAAGTTTTTGGAGCAGAATTCACATTGGTGCTTCTTTTTACGAGCATGCACCCATTTTATATGACTTATAAGGTGTTCTTTTCTCTTAAATGCCTCCAAACAAACATCACATTTGAATTGCATCACCTTGTCAAGGTGCACATGCATTACATGATCTTTGAGAAGGTCCCTTTGTTCAAATACCTTGTTGCAAATTTTACACACATTCGGTTGAGTGGCTGAAGCATTTTCTTCTGCATTACCTTGTTTTTGGTAATCATCTGAAACAATTGAAGGATAAGGTAAGGTTGATATTCATTTAATAATATATTCCTGCAATGAAAAACATTGTTTAAACCAGTTTTGACGAATGTATTATTGTAAATAAATTATTATAGGTATGCATTATTACATCTATTCCTGTAAAAAGCCATTTGTCCCTGTTTGTATGTTAGCAACTTCAGCTGTGCTGAAATCCCAGGAACAAGGCATCTGTCATTAACTAAAGCTGACCTGAATTATGCCTGTGCATAAGGGCTTCTCTAGTTTTGCACCAGGTCAGGTTGGGTAGCACCAACATTTTGACAGCTAATTCCGCCATTGTCCTCATGATGAAGTGACATTGCCGGGATGGTGCCCAGTATTTATATGTTTGGCGTGGAGTCTGTTGTCTTGTGATTGCCAGAGCCTACATCCTGTTTTTGTCTACCATATTGAAAAGATTGGCAGGATCCTTAAGAAACGTATTTATTTATTTATAGACTGAAACCGGCGAGGTTGAGACTAATAGTCCTTTCTTCCTTATAGGGTTAAAAATTGTCTCACATAAATGTTCCGCATGGGTTTACTTAGTGTTACCCTGATACCAAACCATTATTTTTTATACAAGGACTTCTAAAAAGATCAAGAAGAATATTTCTGAAGCATTTAATAGCACACAGGAAAGGAAATATATCATTTAAAGAATGATATATTTTTTTCTGTAAAAAGCATTTTTATCATCAGGGAAATTTCATATTGCTGCATTTAATGTAATGAAGAAAATAAATCAATAGCAATGCATATGACATAATTAAGAAAAAATAAGATTTAGACTAAGAAAATGTGAGTATGCAGCAGTTAACATTAAGTTGTGCACTTAATTAGTTTGAATTATCGTACATATGTTAGGGTTTCCAGATGATTTGAACTATTCAATAATTGTGTTGGCAGCATAAATTGAACATCTTTCTTGGCTAAAATATTATGAATTACTTAGTGGCAAATTATTTTTGCAACTTATTATGATGAATTATAATTAACTCTATAGGCATTTTTCATAAGATATATAATTAAAATTATTTTTAGTGTCATGAAAAAACTAATTAATCAAATTTTCACACCAAATTTTTGCAGCAATAATGGTATCCTGTATATGTCTCAGCTTATCTTGATAACTTATTGACAAGATCAATGGTAAGGCAGTGCAATGTAATGACCTTCTTAAATTCAATTATTTCAAAAAATTAATTTTCCTTACTTTTGATTTGATTTCATTGAATGAATTGTATATAGTTTTATTGGCTGAAATAAAAAATATCAACTTTCGGCAAAATTTAATCAAGTTACCCAAGCAAATTGTCTATTTTGCCATACCAAAATATCCCATGAGGACCTTAGGGTAAAATTAAAAGTCACTAAACTAACTCTCATCTTGGGATCATAGATTTATGTGGCATTCAGATGAAAGACTTCTCATTCTCAGGAAATCATTATGCAGGTTATTTTTCTGACAACAGTTTTGCCTGTGTTTCAACGAGCAAATTCAGATTTAAGTAAACCAGAACAGGTTACATAGTCATTAAGGTGTTTAGTAGTAGTGCAAGAGTTAATCTCCAATGGTTATATAACACCAGAAAGTAGAAAAAGTGAAGTGTCAACTAAGTCCTTAGCTTTCCTTACCTTGTTCCTGCAACATCTTTCCTCCCAGTCTTACTTCCACCTGAGGAATATCAGCATCACAATCTTCCTTAATATCAATTTCCTCTTCAAGGGGTATATTTATTTCTGCATTTTCTGAAGGATCCTGCAAGATCAATGAAAAAATATTACAGATCTTCAGGAAATCATGAAAAATATTGTTAAACATGGTTTTTTGAAGAAAAAAAAATTGTTAACTTGTATGCAACTTAATAAATATTTTAGTTGATAGCTCATGAAAAAAATCCCCTGAGTAATTATTTGCTCGATTCTATCCTTTTGTTGATAATCCAAAGAACACCACTGGAGAGGTACGGTATTTCATACTAATTGTTCTGTAGTCTTCACATGATGTGCCCTTAAACCTTATTTGGAAAGGAACTAAAACTTATCACAAAAATTTTTCATGCAAGATTCCATCCTTACACCTACTATTAATAAGTCCATGTACTTTTTCTCTCATATTTTCCAAAACCTTTTGGTAATTCTGCAAACATCGTCTACCCATACCATCTTATTTAATTTAATCTGCTTTAAAGACCTTTTTATGCCATCATTGGATATGTCTGGACCTAAGCTAACTTCCTCACTGTATACTTACTTTTTCATGTATAAAATTGGTTACCTTACGTCTTAACCATCACTTCTGTTTATATTCTTTCCCAATTTCTTTATCTAAGTCAAGTTTTCTTACTGTGCTACCATGTTGACCTAAGTTCTGTAACAAACGGTTTTTCACATAATTCCTTTCAATTCTCTTGGATCTTTTCTATGTCAGCCTTAATCAACATTAATTTATGTCTGATTGTTTGAATAGATCTTTCCTTCTTACTTTCTGATAATGATTTTACCCACTGAATAGTACTTAAATGTTTCCCATCTTCTGTAAACTTACCATATACTTGAATAATCCTGATAAACCTAATTTTTTAAGCTACCAAAAATTCCGAAAACCAATAACCTCCGAAAATAATGTGAAGAGTCAATACCAGCCGTACTCTTATAAATGGGCAAAGGATGGATGAGGGAAATTAGAGAGGATATAAGCAGTAAATCTTTAAAAATATACAAATAACTGAATATAACCAATAAGACAAAATATAAAAAACTAAAAATAATTGAAATAAATCGATACCATAAATGGGTAGAACAATTAAATGGCAGACTGCATATTAATCACGTTCTTTCTAGCAATCACATTCAATCGGGGCTTACAAGAAATTCCCTCTACACCAGTGACCTATAAGTCATTTAGAATCAAATAATAAAAACAAAAAAATACAAACTGTCTAGCTTGGATGTACTTAGCAGTATTGATTCTTGCTTGCCACATATACTTATACTGTCAGGGCTTACAAGAGGTTTACCTATGCTTCCAGGGCATAATCACTCATATTGAAATAAAATTAAAAAACATAATAAATGAAAAATAATCATGCACTCTGTACCCTGGATGTGCTTAATCACATTGATCCTTGCTAGTCTTAAGCACTTACATTCAATCAGGGCTTAAAAGAGGTTCCCTCTGAACCAGCGGCTCATCAGTCACACATAATATAATTATTTAGGAAAAATAATTACAAACTCTATAGCATGAATGTATTAATCACCATTGATCGTTGCTCCTCACATGTACTCACTAATCACATAAAATGAAATGAAATTAAAAATAATTATCTCCCCTCTAGCTTGGCTATACTATATTGCAGTGATCCTTGCTTGTCTCAAGCACTCACATTAGATCAGGGCTTACGAGAGGTTTTCTCTGCACCAGTGGCCCATAAGTCACAAGTTTTATAATAATAAAAACAAAATAATTACAGATTCTCTGGCTTGGATATATTAAGCACCATTGATCCTTGCTAGTCTCAAGCAATCATGCTCTATTAAGGCTTACGAGAGGTTTCCCTCTGCGCCAGTGGCCCACCAATCACTCACTTGCTTGAGTATGTGAAGATGCCTTAACCCTTGCAAAACTTATTCAATCACCCACAGGTCTATAGTGGAATCTTTTCTGATGTTTCATACTGTGAGTTAACCTTTGTGAAAGGTTAGGAGGAGTGCTGGGAAGCTCATGCAGAGTAACACCATTACCTTTAAGCATAGAAAAAGATTGCAGGGCCTCAATTTTTGAAGGGTCATTATAAAATGCAGTGAATGCGTATGCTATTCTATTTATGGGTAATTTTTAAATCAGTTTTCTTATCAAAGAAACACTCAAACTGTCATGTCTTTTTCTTCTTCTTTTCCAGTATCTTTCAATTCATCTATATCTGACTCTAATATAACTTTCCAAGCTATCAACATTCACCCCTAGAAAAATAATTTTAACTCAGTCTGAATGAAACTTACCAACTATCAACAATAACTTTATCTCAACTGTGGCCTCGGTTCACATGCAAAGTCCTTCATCTTCTTCTCACTCTGTCTGTGGCTTCTGTTTCTCCAAGAACACTTCTGCCCAAATAAAAATACATGGACCAGCTACTTTACTGTCTCAGAAAAAGTGATTACCCTGAAAAACTGCTGAATACTAAAATTCTCAAACCTTCAAACCAATACACTTCTCTCTTTGGACCAAACTGCCTGAAAAGCCCTTACCTTATCATCACTTCTTTGTCCAAATACCATAAAATAAAATAATCTGTGAACTTAGCCTTTATTGTAACTTTGGCCCTGCCTAGTGCATAAGTCAATTAAACACCACCCTTTCCCTCTTCATCATAACCAATACTATTTTATCAAAACCATCATGATCCTTATCTATCCCATCCTTAATCAACCTGCTTCTCACTACCAATTTTGATGACCACTTCTCTGTTAAGGTGAGTAAAAACCTTACAAAACCATCAAGCAACAGACAGATAGATCTGAAATATCGGACATATCTGATAGATCCTGTCATTAAAAGCCTTCCAGCCCAACAAAGCCCACTGAATGCATCGAATGTCTAGCTACAAATAATAAATTCATGTTTCATGGAAAAAACAAATAATATGATTTCTATGTAATGATGCTAAAAAGAATAAAGAAGAGAAACAACTAAGTCATCCCAGCTAACACCCAGCATATCCACAACTCTGACTTACCTGAACAGTCATTACGTTGCACAGGCTGTCTATTTCCTACTCTGAAAATTAAATCCTGCCCTAATTTTCACATGAACCTAATACATGTAATGCTACATAATAGCCATTATCTATCCTAACACTTCTATTTGCTATAGAATCCTGGGCATATCTTATCTCCTCTTAAAAAACTGACAAATCACTACATTTACCTATTTTAATACACCTCCTCTATCATGAGCAGTAATTCAATACTTTTGCCATTTTCATTTGAATAGAATTGCATATGCAGACAATTGCAATAATGCTATTCAGAAAAAACAGTAGTCTTGTTTATAAACACTAATACCATTAAGTAAATTGCATGATATTTACGGCAAATTTACAGTAAATACAGATTGCTGGTTGGCGCACAATAACTGATGTCCTGCTGCACAGATAGGTATTTTTGAAAACTACTAATTTTTTGGCTTGAATGATTATCATGACCACACAGCTGTGTATTTACTTGCTAATCAAAAAGACAATGTTATATTATTGCTTATTATATAGAGGATGTTGTGTATTGCATGTGATTTGCAAGTATCTTGCAAGGCAAGAAGGTATATCTAGGAATAATATAGTAGTGAAATAATAGAAGAAAGTATTACTATGGTATGACATGGTATTAAGAAGGTTTTGTATAAAAGTTATCAGACCATATTGTTGGAAGTTTAAGGTAAAGAGAGTTGAAATTTACTTAAATGATAGTAAATTGGGACATTGCCAATCTTCAAGTCATCATAAGAAATGCAGGCAAATTGAAAAAGGCATTCATAGTATAGGTAATATAATTACTCATTTAAATTCTAAAATAAAAACATTGATCTTCAGGAATCATCTGTTGGAATTTTGATGATAATTCTGATGAAATCCAAAATATAAAATAATTCTTATTCAGTGATTGTATGGAATCCGCGATTTATCTGAATCTTTCATGCATGTAAATTAAAGGCCTGAAATAATTTATCTAATCTCATTTGTAATTCTCATTTATAATGTTTCAATTATCTAATTAGAGTTTATTTTTCATTTGAAATGTTTCCATCATTTATTGGTTTTGTTTTGATACCTAGTCATCTTATACATAAAAAATAATTGCTCAAGGTAAATATTGAAAATTTAACACCAAATGCACTTTTGATCAATTTTGAATTCCATTTATACTAAGAAAATTCATAAAACTTTTAAATTATACCTAAAATCGTATATTTTTACTGTTATCTCACTATTTTTACTAACTTTGCAGACCATTGTAGGAATGGATAAAATGGAAGTTGAACAGCAGGAGAATGTTGGAACTCCAGCTAGGCATAGGGATATGGACAACAATGTGAAGAATCAAGAAGGGACTTCTGAGGTATTTAAGAAATATTATAACCATAATGGCACCAATATAACCAAATTTTTTTGGCAATATTTGTGCTGTGATTGTAAATGCTTCTTTTTCAACTCGTGAATATCCCAAAAAAGAAAAGATTTACAGATATTACATAGACATATTATTTATAGAAATTTAATTTTACAGATATATGTTTGGCATTGAAGAACCCTATTAAAATGTCTTTTTAAGAGTTTTCATTTTGAAGGAACAGTAATAGGTGTCATGGTAAGGCTAATTGGAGGTGTCATAAAGTGTCATAAATCTTTTTTTATATAATTTCATGTATTTTATGTTGGTTGTAATAACCTTGTTGACACTTTTTCTTAGCCCATTCAGGACTTTTAGATAAAAAAATATAAAATGCAGTTCCTTCCTCCGGTACAAAGTTTTAATTGACCACATCGTAAGCATAAACTAAAATTACAGATACTTCTTTCACTCTTAAATTGACTGATGAAGATCTTTTAAACTTGTAAGAATATTCAATTATTTTACTTAATTTTCATATTTTTCAATTGCATTCTTAACTGTTATCTTCTTTCAAATGTTGCAGAAGGCCATAGCTGCAGACCTTACTCTGTCTATGTTAACCTATAAAATATTCCAGATAAAACTATTACAGTCTTTGATGTGAGCAAATTTTTAAAATAAATGTGTGCACTGTCATATTAGCCAACCAACATAAACCACGGTCAAATTGACCAGTTTCTGTTGGTTCAGAATTCAGCAGATCACTAATATTTTGCACATGGAAATGAGTTCCATGCCTTGACAAATTAAGATGAAAGGAAAACAGTGACCTTACCCTAGATGTGAATATCTCAACCTGAAAGTTATATTATTGATAAATCATGTAGGAAAAAATTCGTATATGTCTATAATCATTTTGAATATCCAATTTTAGCTTATATTCCCTTCTAATTAATGTTATAGATTAATATAAAACCTTTAAGATAATTTGACAAATGGCCATACAATTTCTAAGTACCACTCAAAATTTGCTTTTTCTCTGAAAACATTAATGATGCCCAAAATTTCTCATTCAGAAACAATATGTAACCTAGGGAAAGCATATTATCTTTTCTCTCTATGACATGTCTATGAATATTATAATTTTAAGTAATGCCTGTATAGGGCTTATTTTTATGTGAACTTTAAATTTACTTATCAAACATCCTGGTGTTGATTATGATTATTTATGTTTATTAAGAACCTGTGTGTCCTCCCAAGACTTCAGAAGGATTCAGAGAGCCATGGTGTTGATTTGGTGAAAGATAAAAGAAGAAATTTGATGGTGTTGAGAAGTTCAATGAAAGCTATTAACCAGTCAATGGAAAAGTCATCAATTGAGGAAGAGGACAATTGTTCAGCCAACACTAATGTGAATTTGATGGATGATGATAACTGTGACGAAGTTGAGATTCAGGTAAGGAAAGAAAGCTTTTATGTATTGCTTTCATTAGCAATGCTCTTTCATAACAATATGCATTATGTTATATTCTGAGTGCATTGCTTTTTAAACTTAGGTAATGTTATGAGATGAAATTGCCTTCCATGTGGTTTTGCATGGCTAAATCCTTCTTTAAATGAGGACTGGTATAAAAAAATCTTTAAAAACTATATTGAATAACACTTTCATGCAATTTAACTATTAACATTGTCAAATGTTCTGTGTTTAAGAAAACGAAGGACTACAAAATTATTCAAGTTATAGAGTAATTTGAAGAAATTAGCTCCCAAGATGTATGTTCTTGATTAAATTATTTTGAAATTTTGACCATCTGTCATAATAGATAAGAATGGATATCCTTGGCATTAGTATCGTCATAGATGAGGAGAGCTTTAGATAGTGTTCTTTGGTGATAAATTGGGGCTGGCAATGTTCAAAATGACCAGGTTGTATTCTTCAAGAAGATCATGATTCCAATTAGACAATGTGATGACTTCTTATAATTTGTTAAAGAAGCTTATTGTTATGAGAAAAATAAGCCACCAGACCTATTCTCTGTATTTAGTATGTTATTTAATTTAATTGGTGGGCCAAAACTATTATTCATAATGTTGAGGCATTTTCTTGTTAACAGTATTTAAATATTTTCATTTTATATTTTCAATCCATGGATATCAAAGGTTTACTTATATTTTAACAGTAAGCTCTCCTATAATTTACCTTCTCTAAACTTTAATTTAAACACTGGCAATATCATTTAATGTTAGAAGGTTCAATGAATGATGTTAATACTTTTGAAGAAATTGAGACAAATGTATTGTATAAATGCATGCTAAAATTATTAATTTAAATTGAAATGTAAAATTTTATACCTTGTGTAATTTTATAGATTAGGTTTGAAAGTTTTTTGGGCATTTTATTAGTGTTTTACATTGATGCAATCTGCATTTATTATGTTAATATTTTTCAGGATGATTTAGAAGATTTAGAATTGCATTTATCCTCTGATGAAGAAGTAGACAATAAGGAAGAATGTGATGACAATACTTTGCAGGAGATGGGAGGATTTACATCGGAACAGTTGAAGGAACAAGGTGAGGGGAGCTGGAGACTCTGTTGTCTTAATTTTGCATTTTGCATATTTTAGAAATACTGAAAATGTCAGATACAATATTATGACTAATTACAAAAATTGATGGGAAAATATTTAAATCCGAATAAACCTGTAACAAAATTATTATTATCAGGTAATCTACTGGTCAATGTAGGTAAATGGATAGACATAAAAACTAACTAATAATTTCGACCCCTTCCTCTTTCCTCCCATCATCGTCTAACATCCCTATTCTGTTCCTTCTCTTTCCTCATTTGCCTAACATTCCACCCTCCATTAGTCTTCAACATCCAGCTGCAAGTCAATACCCTCCTCAGAAACATTTCCTGCCTTTATAAGATATCTCCAAGCAAACCTCTTTCTTTGCCCATTATACCAAGTACTTTCTCATTTGTTTTCTTTTCTGTCCAATATACCTCCTCCATTCTTCTCCACATCCACATTTAAAAATTCTTCTGTCAATGTCTATCCTCCTGCTTCAATGACCAAATTTCTGCGCTGTATATCACTATCCTCCATATCAAAGTTTCCTAAAGAGTTTTCATAATGTCCTTGCTTAACATCCCTTTGCTTAAAGAAATTCCTATCCTTATGTCCCTATTACTTCTCCTGTGTTGGTTCAGTCAATACTGAGATACATAAACTGTTTTTCCAGCTAGTTTTTGCCTTCATATTTTAATTTGAAGCTTAGCTTTTTTCTCTCTAGAAAATTGCATCCCCTTTGTTTTATCAACATTGATTCTCATCCCATACCTGTTGTACTTAATTGCCAATTTACTAAGCAATGCTTGCAGCCCCTTGGCTGACTGACAAACTAAAGCTTGGTCATCATGAATCCTAACTGATTTTATCAATTCCCCATCCACTATCATACCTACCTCCAGTTCTTCCCATGCCTCTTTATTCCTTTCCTCTGCATACATGTTGAACAGCAACGGTGATAATAATCAACCCTATCTTACACCTCTTCCTAACACTGCCCATCTGGACTCCTCATTCCTTACTTGCAGCTGAGCAGTCTTGGACATGAGCAGGTAGCAGATTAGCCTCATTTCCTTCCAATCAATTCCTATTTTAGGCATTATACCTTCTGGTCATGTTCTATATTCCTTTTGATTAATAATCTCATTACTGCAATGGCATCACATGTACCTCCCCCCTTCCTATACCCAAACTGATCATCCTCTAAGTAATTGATTGCCTTACTTTCTTTCCTTTTGTTTATAATCCCAAGAGCAACTGCAACAGAAGATGTTGCAAAATAAAATGCTCTCAGGCATTGACAGGGTAAAAATCCTAAAAATAAACAAAATAAAATGCATATAATACATTTCTTTTCACTGCTGCAGGTTGTGTTTTCCAAGTCCCCTAAACTTTAGTAATTTGAGTACCAATCTGATACAAATGTTGAACCACAAACATTCTATGGTTGCCTTTTTTAAATTTTATACTAACAGTTAAGGATCTTTACCCCTTTTGGCTAAGCTTGTAATTGAAATTGTTGAATATTCTCTCTCAGTTCGGAAGTTTCCTTTGTCAAGGTTGTAGTGCACTGATCAATTTAACTCCAGGTTTATTTACTATGGTCTCAACTTGTAGAAAAGTTTTTTTAAAAAGTATTCCAACTTTTTTGTTTTGAATATTTAACCTATAATTATTCACTTTAGGGATTTTTGGTATAAAATTAAGTAGGATCCATACAGTAAGTATCATCATTGGCTCTAATAATCAAAAGCCAATGATTTAATCCTCACAGCTATTTAATTTAATTGAAAAAATGTTCATCCTGCATCAATATACCTAGTTGGTTTATCAGCCACTCATCAAAAGTTTACTGAAAATCATTACCTAGAATATTGTTTCAGCATTAACCATCAGAACCTGAACTTTTAGATTGGAGTACAATTGATATATTTTTATCTGCCTTTTTATTTCAAATACAAGAAAAGGGACAGTACAGCCAGGTAAGGGCTTTTAAGAGCATTGCAATGGCAAATTATGTCAGAAGCTTCTCTCTATTTTTGTTCATTAGTCAAGACTTTTGCCACAAACTTTCAACATACCTCCCTTAACACAAGATCCTGATTAATTTGCTAATTTTGGTTCCACCCAAATGTCTGGATTCTTTACTAATTAGGGAGGTTATTAAATGCATAGCAAAGTGTTTCATTTTTGACACCTCAGAATGGCCCTTATCTCTAACAAGTTGTAACACTTTCTTCAAAATTTTTTGCCACTTAAAAACTTCTCAGGCTTAAGACATCATCTGCATAAGCCTTTTTAATTAATTCTAGGTCTCCAAATATGAAGTCCATGAGTTAAATGCTAAACTGAACATCAGAGCATTGCTCCCTTATACACTCATTGCTTGCATGACAACACAAAAAAGTCAGTCATAACTAATATCCACCATCTTTCTCAATACATGCACAGAGCCAAATAAACTAATATTTATAATTTTTGGAAATATCCTCTACTAAGCCTACAAGTCAGACACCTATCCACTGCTCTATTTGGGCTACAGCAATCAAGTCCTGATACCTATTTTACTGACCCTGTAAGTGCATTCACACGAAAAATTCCCCATTTTCCATAAAAGAAGTCTGAAGCCTTTTTTTCAAGAAGAGCCTTATTATAATGCCATAGTTTTCAATGCCATTTATTTATTAATTATATAGATCCAAAATTTGAAGTTTCAGTATTTCCTTAGTTTTGTTCATAATTCAATAATAATGCAATTTCTTCTTGTGTATAAAACCATAGCTTAAGATACTGTCCTTTCACGAAATGGCTTACATTCTTAATTTTATATATCCTCTTATTTAGTTTATCTAGTTTTTTTTTGAAGAATTCACATCTTAGTCCTTATCAAAGTCCTTGTGAGAAAGAATTACCTTTTAAAAAGTTAGTACCTTAATATATTATATTTCATTTCTTGAATTCAAGAGATATTTCAGCCCGGAATTAGTCCAAATCTTTCCATAATTCCCAATTTCATAATTGAACCAGAAAGCCAAATAATAATGTAACATGAAGTCACAAAAAATCAAAAATATTATCCCTACTATGATAATATATATGATAGATATTATTGCAGCTAAAAGTAGATTTAGTTGCTACTGACATATTATTATTTCCAAGGTCATAATGATTTATTTTGTCATTGTCTTAACTTTTGCTTTAACAAGCTCAGTTGTACACTTAGCTTTGTCAGTTTGAGGTTGTAATTTGAGAATTGATCCTATATTTATTTTATTGCTAGGTGGTGAAATATTAAAAATATCAAGAAAAAGAATATTATAGGTAATGTAATTTTTCCTTTAGAATTTTTTTAGAACATGTAATGGACTCAGACTTATCTGTCCATGATTTAAGCAAGATCATACTATTTAAATCTTTTTTTTATTAAAGCACAGTTGATTCTGGCATTTAGAATAGTCATGACACAGAAGTGCCTCACAATTGATCTTGCCAAAAGCTAGCAAGCAGCTAGCAATAGCTGTTCAGCATAACTCTTTGTGATACTTAAATTTGGTAATAAAAACTTGTTTCATTATAGTTTTCTCTGAAACCCAAAAGAATTGTCACATATTATACACTGATATTTTCTTTTGTTTAAAAGAAGCAACATAAAATTTGTTTTCTGACCATATACCTGGAAAAAAAATTCTTTTTTAAGTGATAAATATTTTTAAATTGTTTTATTGACGGAAAAGTTAAAGTAGGGGTTTTATTTTCTTTCTTCAATTTCCCATTTAAAATATATTTGCCGTTAAAGGTCCTAGCAATCTAATGGACCGCTATAGGAAAAGTTATGCCAGAAAATGTGAAAGGTTTTTTTAGATAAATTGTATCAAAATTATAAGTTAAAGTAATTTGAAGGGCACTGTATATGTCAGTTGGAAAGCAGGCATTGCCATACTAATAGTAGTTTCACATAATTAAATAGAAGCCATAAATAAACTTAGTATTTAACATAAATTATTTGAGGTGAATGACTTTATCACTCACTAAATTGACCATTTGACCTGAATAGTGAATTGTCCATGAATTTATTTGTTGATTTTATTAATCAATAAATATTGTGATTCTCGTAGTCCCCATCTTACATTTTTTAATTTTGTTATTTTAACTTATATTGTTGGACTGTATGCTTTTGGTAAAAAACAACCAAACAGTCTTAATTTCATTTAATTTTCTTTTCCCCAGGAAATGAATTTATTTTCTTTAGTAGTCTTTTCTCATATTCTATTCTTTTAAAACAGGAAATATTCCTATTCCTTCTCAGAATTTAGCTTAATTGAAGATGGCACAATGAAAACCATCTGAAATGAGCATACATGCTAAAGTACAATTATACTGTGAGAACATAAATGTTTAAATATCATCTGGAGATAACAAACTTATTCATTGCAGGTATATAATTTTTCATTGATACAATTCCTTTTCTTCAAATCTTTCAGATAATTACAAGAAACAAGATGGTGCAGGGAAGGATGCAGGAGGCATTTTATTGCATTCTTGTCAAATTTGCTACAAGGAATTTGCACAAAGGAACCTTCTCAAAGATCATGTCTTGGAGGTGCATGTTAGGAAGGCAACACAATTCAATTGTGACTCTTGCTCAAAGGCATTTGAGAGAAAAAATGACCTTGCAAATCACATCAACTTGGTGCACGTGGAGAAAAGGAAGTACCAACGTGAATTCTGCACCAAAAACTTCCTATTTTTGAGTAAACGCAAAATCCACAAGTCATCACATACTGCAGAAAGACCATTTAAATGTGCAATATGTTTGAAAGGTTTTGTTCAAAAGAAGCATCTAATGAGGCACATTTTGACACACACTGAAGAAAGACCGCATAGATGTGAAATATGCTCAAGAGCATTTACTCAGAATAGTAATCTAAAAAGGCACTTATTGACGCACACTGGAGAAATGAGCCACAAGTGCAAGATATGCTCAAGAGCATTTGCTTGGAATAGTAATCTAAAGATGCACCTGTTGAAACATACTGGTGAGAAGTCATACCAGTGCGCGATCTGTTCTAAAGGATTTACTTGGAGCAGTAGTATAAAAATTCACTTGTTGACACACACTGGGGAAAAGAGCCACAAGTGCAACATATGCTCAAGAGCATTCGCTAAGAAAGGTAATCTGAAAAGGCACATGATCACACACACTGGAAAAAAACCACACAGGTGAAACATCTATTCTAAAGCATTCATTCAGAACAAAAAACTCAAGTCACACACCGCAAAATGATCAGGGAGCAGTGTAAATCATATTCAATGAAATTCACTCATCCTCATAACTTATATCTTATTCACAGCCACATACTTTTGAAACCCCACATAAATGGGTTACATGTTTTTCAGAATTTTAACAAAAAAGCATCATCATTGAATAATGGCAGGCTTAGAACCAAGTAAAAAAGTAAAGTGCTCTAATTAAACAAATCCTTCTCCCAAGAAGTAGAGGCAATGTATGAATGACATGCATAATTTAGTTGATATGGATTATTTGCGCTCATAAACTTCCAAATATTCATCATTACCAAAGATCAATATAGTACATTAATTTCAAGCTGGTAAAAATGTGACATCATTCTCCGGTTTTGTGTAGTTTTTTTGATTAAAAATTTCCAGTTATGAAAAATTTCTTTTGACTGTCATTCATTTGAATATTATTAAGTATAGCAATTATAAAAGGTTTATTGCAAATCTCCACATTTAAAACTTTTTCAACCATGGTTTTGAAACACTATCATTAGGTGAGGAAAAGTACAGAAGGAAGGAATATATATATCAAGCTACAAAAAGGGTAGGCAGGGGAGGAAAGAGCCGGGGGAAGGGGGGGTTTGTCATGTAGAGAAAGGCAGGGAAAACCAATGGAATGCCAAATGTGCAGGCAGCTCACTCTTTGTGGGGAGGAGGAGGGGGAAAGGTGTTGACATAAAGGGCACTAAGAGAAGTTAATGGACAAAAGTTGGGAGGGGCAAGAGAGGAACTGAATGTCATTAAGGAGTTAACTCTTCCAAATACTTATATTACTACCAAGGGCCATCAATGCAATAATTTTAACTTTGTAAAAAGTGACATCATTCTCCTGTTCTGTGTAACTTCTTTGAATAAAAATTAACTGTTATGAAAATTTTTATTTGACTATCATTCATTTGAATATTTTTTAGTATAGCAACAATGGCTTATTATGTTCCAATAATTTGATGACCTATATATGAATCAAATTTAAGGCTGCTATAACTGTGCATAAATATTAAGATATGTTTTTTATATGGAAGAGGAATAGTGTAGGACATTATAAGAATATATTTTTTACTTTGGCTTATCAGTGAAAGTGGATTTTTCATTCAGAGTGCTCTCAAGTTTGCCAGTTCATCAACAACCCTGATGTGATGCAAAACAAAGTGTTACATGACTTCATTGAAAGAAAGAAGATACTAAAGAGATCCATCTTCAATTGCACAGCATTTAATTAGGGTTGAGATATCTATATATCTGCCTTTATATGTCAATGCTGAAATGCTGCAAGGGTATTCCCCAACTCTTGGTGAACATTATGAGGATTATATCCTTAACATTTTCTTGGGAAGAGTAAATTAGGATTTAAGGAGTTAGGAGTATGTTTCTATACAAAAATAGAGATAAGAAGTTTGCTACTTTCTGTGAAATGATCCTTCTGGATAATGAGGTATTGAGGTATTTCAGTCCAAAGTACCTTATATTTATGTATTAAGGTGAATTGAGGGGTCAATAGTGAAAGCTTTTCTCATCTAAACATTTCCAACTTGATTATCCTTAACACTTCCACTGCTATTGAAGAAATGTGACTCAATTGGGATTATAAATGAAGTTGTTTATACTTTGGGTATTAAATGTATTGGTTTAGTTGTATTTCTACTTTGCCTAATCATATTATGTCTTTGGGCAAGTGGGACAGGATGTTAGGATTTGTGAATATATGTTTCTATAAGAAAATAGATTAGAATGCAGGTACTTTCTGTGGAACTTTACTTCTGGATAAGGAGGCGTTGAGATATTTCAGTCCAAAGCAAATGGTTTAAGGAGAGAAATTTTTCTTTTCAAAACATTTAAAACTTGTTTAACCCAAACACCCTGTTATTAAACCATTTGTGTTCCACTCTGGTTACTTTGGCACTAAGCCACCTGATAATGTATCGGTAACATCTGGAATCTGTCAAAACATTGTTTGGGAAATTTCTTTCAAAGGGCTTTTAACAAATGCAGCACTCACCTTGCCTAGAGCTTACCCATCCATATTTCTTAGTGCAAGTTATTTTGCAACTTTTCTTTTGCTATCTTCATGGTCTTAGGTATCTCATGCCCCTTTAATCGTCTAATGTCGTACCTGATATTTTGTTTATTTTTTGATATTGTTCTGTATTGTAGCACTTGATGGCTCTCCTTCTTGTGGGTCATCTTGAAGGGATATTAGAACCCTGTTAAATTTCAGCATCTCAGTTTTTATCAGATGAAATTGAATGAGTCTCCCTAAACATTTATAAACTTCAAGTGAATTTCCTAAGGAATTAATTCATTTAAAAAGAAGAATTTCACTACTGCAAGAAATTCAAGTTTCCCCATTTTAATCAGAAACACAAAGAACATGTACTCGGACAATATGTTTAAAAAAACTATTTGAGAGAAAAATTTGGAACTTGCCTTTCAAACTAAACACACATGCATCCAGGAAGGAATCATAATTTGTAATCTTCCAAAGGGTCCTGTAAGAAAAAAGACAAACATTTCACATGCAGTTTTTTCTAAACATTTCCTTATGACTAAAAATATTAATGGAACAGTTTAAATTCTACTAACCACTACAGTAACGAGAACAATAGCAACTGCAGTCCTTATGGGTAACATTTAATGAAAATAAATTATAGATTTAAGAAAAAGTCAGGTTTAGGGAGATATTTCAAATTGAAATAGCAAATTGAATCCTTAAATATCACTGGTTTCAAAGCACAGATGGCAAATAATGCAAACTTAAAAATTCACACTCCCCAAATTGAAAATTTCTCCATTGCCAGTCAAAGTGCAGTCAACTTTTGGAATTTATTTGACCTTTGACAAATCTACATATTTTAATAAAGCATCAAAGCATTTGCTAGAAGGGTCGATTTGGTCATTGACAATGATAAAGCAATCTCCATCATACACAGCACTGCTGTTAATATTTTTAGAGATAATTCATTCCTTATCAGTCTCTCTTGTACTCCCTTGGAAACTAATGCAAAACATACACACTTTAGAATTCAATAAAGGCATGATGATAAACTCATTTGAGCGGTTGCAGTAGAGCTGTTTTCCTTCTCAACTGTTGCTGGTCAATCTATATGATTAACAGATTCCAAAGAAGTACTGAATGCCTAATCTTGCATGAGGTGTCATCAACCATATGCCTTCCTTGCCTTTTTCCACCCTTGTTTCTTCGCTCAACACACTACTTCTTCCGTATAATGCAGTGAGCAACAGGGAGGTTGGTTAAGTAATTAATGTTAGAGTTAAACCATTACCAAGCCTTACACAGTGTGTGAGTGCTGGAAATGATTTTGGTACAGGTGGTGCTAGGAAATACTAATAATGCACATTTAAAGAGTTTGAGTGAACAGCAGATTTAATTTCAGTTCTTTGGGTAAAAGACCAAGGTCAACACAGTAATACTACCTTGAACGAAAAGTTCCCGGAATAACCACCGTGTGGCGCTCCCATCGTTCCGATTTGAGTTCTGTTTTTTTTGTTAAATTGGTACATCTGTTGTTGATATTCTCTTTAAATCTTAGTGTCATAACTTGACATTTGCAAAAGTTACGGTCGGTTTTCGGTATGTCCATCAGTGCTTCCTGCGACTTTTCCATTACTTCCTCTCGGCTGCTAAAACGCGTTCCCCGTAATGGTTTTTTAACTCGATTGAACAGAAAGAAGTCACAGGGAGCCAAATCAGGTGAATTCGGTGGCTGTTGGATGGTATTTGTTGCATTTTTCGTCAAAAAATTACGAATAATGATAGCACTGTGCGACGGTGCGTTATCATGGTGCAAAATCCACGAGTTTTCTGCCCACATTTCTGGTCTCTTTCGGCGAATTGCTTCACGCAAACGTCTCATAACGCCCAAATAATACTCTTTGTTTACACTCTGGCCTTCTGGCAAAAATTCATGATGCACTACACCGTTGTAATCCATGAAAACCGTCAGCATTGCCTTCTTTTTTGACTGAAAACGACGTGGTTTTTTTGGTCTCGGCTCAATTGGTGAACGCCATTCACTTGCCTGATGTCTGGATTGCATGTCGTTTGCATAAACCCACGTCTCGTCTCCAGTAATGATCCTTTTGATGAATGTGGGATCGGATTCAGCCTCGCAAATCATGGCTTTTGCGACGTCAACTCGGTCTCTTTTTTGCATGAAATTGAGGTCTTTTGGCACCAACTTTGCTGCTACACGACGGAAACCCAAATCATTAACCACAATGTCTTGGGCGGATCCATAGGCAATGTTCAAGTCCTCCGCTATTTCTCTGATGGTTAATTTGCGGTTATTGACCAACATTTCTTTTACTTTATCAATTTTTTCACCGACTTTCGATGTCGATGGTCTGCCACTGCGTTCATCATCTTCGATTGACTCACGACCACTTCTGAACCGCTCGTGCCACTGGTAAACGACCGTTTTTTTAGAGAATCGTTGCCGAAACACTTTTCCAACATTTCCAACGTCCGTGCGCCACTAAATCCGTTTTTTACGCAAAATTTAATACAAGTTCGTTGTTGCAAATTTAAATCCATTTCTGCAATTGTAAAAAATCGCCAACACACGCAGAGATAGATGTACTCTTGGCTACGTAACTTTTGCAAATGTCAAGTTATGACACTAAGATTTAAAGGGAATATCAACAACAGATGTACCAATTTAACAAAAAAACAGAACTCAAATCGGTACGATGGGAGCGCCACACGGTGGTTATTCCGGGAACTTTTTGATCCAGGTAGTATATATGCCAAGGGTGTAATGGGCACAAGAGAGATAAATGCTTAGCTGGGGTTGAGATGTGACTGGGTCAGTGTGGGTCAAAGTTCCTCCCTGTGGATTGTGCCTAGGGTGACACCTCATGGCACACTGCTGAACTGCACAAACAAATGGACCACCACATGACCTCCCTTGGCAAATGCAAAGGATACTCTTGCAAAGAGAGGGAAATTGTAATTGGCACTTCACAAAGTGATTGTAAAACACACAAAAAAAATATTTAACAAATGCCAGGTACGTAATAGCACATAAAAAAACAAATACTGTTATGCAATAACACAGCAGAAACTACAAAGTAACATCAGATAACTTACAGGAGAGGGAATGAAATTTAAATGACCCTAAGTCGCATAATAAGTTAAATGTTTGGGAAAATGCACTCTTCTCTGTGATTGTCTAGGTTGTGGTAATACGGGAGACTGCTGAGGAATGGTAGGATTGGTTGCCCTAAGTGTGGTAACAGCAGGGCAATATGGCAGTAATCATGGAGTTTCATCTAACTGGGCACAAGAAACGTCATCATTAATGACATATTCTGGTTTGACATGGTCAATTGCCACAGATACCTCTCTGCCCTGGATTTTCAGATTGAATGGCTTGGAATCATGCTGGATTACTCAAAATGGCCCATCATAAGGAGGAACCAACAATGGATGGAGCCTATCATTTCTCTAAAATACATGGGAAAGAGTTTCCAGGTCTTTAAACATGAAAATGTTGCAAGCTCCATGTCAGGAGACTGGCAGTGGCTAGAGTTGGCAAAGGCCCTACCACAGGGTGGTGACATAATCTTCAGTAGCAGCAATAGCACTTGTGGAAGGGGAAAAGAATTCTCCAGGAAGCCGAAGTGTTTGGTAATTAATTACCTCTGCAGGCATTGCCAAAATATCTTCTTTAAATGTTGACCTTAGACCCATGAGAACCATGGGCAGGGCATTGGTCCATTGGTTACCACCATAGCGATGGATAGCTGCCTTCAACTGGTAGGGAAGGTGTTCCACCATCTTATTGGATGCAGGGTGATAGATCTGCAGGTGCTTTGCTTGCATCAGCTGCCGGAAAAAGTTGCTTTGACATTGCCGCCCCTGGTCAGTGGTGATGCAAATAAGAGTTCCAAAACATAAAATCCACTCCTGAAAAAGGACCTTATGGCAGTTTCTGCAGTGATGTCTTGAATTGGGAAAGTTTCAGGCCACTGGCTGAAGTGGTCAATACATGTCATTATGTAGCAAAAACCATGGCTGCCTGGAAGAGGTCAACAAAATCTATGTGGATAGGCATCTGTTTGTCACTGGCAATGGGAAAAGCACCAATTGGGGACAAAACATGTCTGGTGATTTTACTCCTCCTTTGTAAACATGAGCGTGTTTGGCAGTCTCTCCACAAGGAAGGTCAAACAAAGTGCCCAGCTGCTACTAGGTTGGTTGTCTGTCAAATGCCAGGGTGTAATAATCCATGCATGCTGAGGAATACCTGTTTATGGAAAGGCTCGGTGAACACTGGCCTGGCTAAGGAAGTGGACATATCACATATAGGAGGATTTAATGAACCAGGAAAAGAAACTTTTTTCAGAATTAATGAGGAATTCTGAAGAGGATTGACAAGGTCATGATCAGACTCCTTAGAGGCAGCTAGTGCAGAGTAATCTATAAGGGCAGAAATGCTTTGAATGCCAGACATGGTGTCTGCTACAATATTATCTTTACCTGCTATTTACATGATGTCTGTGGTAAATAGGCTTGTTAACTCTAAATGCCTAAACTACCAAGAAGAACACTTCTACTGCCTCTGGGAAAATGCAAAAGAAAGGGGTTTATGGTTGATGAAGATTTGTCATTCCACCATATGCCGGAACTGGATCACTGCCTTATATACTGCTAAAAGTTCCATGTAATAAGCACTATAATGCCTTTCGGCATCACTCAGTTTCTTGGTCCAGTAACCAAGAGGCTGATATCCAATGAAAGTGAGTTGTTGAAGGACAACACCAACCAAAAACTCCAAAGAGTCTGTGAAAAGGGTCAGAGGAAAGACATGTTTGGATGAGCTAAAACGGCAGTATTGAATAAATCCTCTTTGCAGTCTAGGAATGAAGTTTCAGATGCTGGTGTCTAGCTGATTGAGTCCTTGCTGTTAACCTTACCTGCCAGAAGGTTGCTAAGGGGATCCTGGCTATTTACGGCATAAGGGATATAATGGTTGTAATAATTTATTAGCCCTAAAAATTGCCACAGCTGGTGTATGGTAGCTGGTAGGGGAAAATGATGCATAGAAATTAATCTTCTCAGTGAGTGGTTAAGTTCCTTCCTCCATTACCATGCATCCTAGAAACTGTATCTCATTCACACCAAACACAGACTTTGAGGGATTAATAACAGAATAATTAAATATTGTCGCCAGATGCTGCTCATGCTCTACAGAATTACGTGATGCAAGAAGGATATCATCTATGTATGCATATGCATAAGGGAATCCCTTTAACATGTCAACTATGAACCTCTGAAAGGTCTGCACAGTGTCTCGAAGGCCAAGTGTCATAAATGGAAACTTAAAAAGGCCAACAGGCATTATTGTTGCAGTTTTGGGAATACCTGCAGGGTTGACAGCTATTGGTGGAATGAACAAACTAAATCCATTTTCAAAAATGGTACAGCCAAATAACCCCTGTGCAAGACACATGATAAGCGGTACTGGGTAATGATCAGGCATGGTTCTGGAATTCAGCAAGTGGTAGTTTCCACACGGGCTCAACTTGGTGCTCTTCTTTGGCACCAGGTGTAAGGCAGACGACCAAGAGCTAGATGACCTCCAAGCAGAACCCATATGAAGCATCAGCTCAAATTCTTTATTGGCATAGGCAAGCTCATCTGTTGCGAGATGGTGGGGCCAAGATGAAACCAGAGGGCCAGGGATGGTGTCTATAAAATCAACCATGAAGTGCTTGACTTGCCCAGATGCTTGTGATTGATTTTTAATGTCAGGGAATTTGTCCAAAAGGAGAGAATAACTGGAGGCACCAGAGATAACTTACACTTGACCGTTGCTGGGAGAGGCAATGGCGCTCTTAAACGATTGGGTCATCGCATTGCCCACTAATTGTTTATGAGCAATACCCACAAGGAGACCAAAATGGCAGAGAAAATCTGCCCTTATTATTGGCTGCGGCACATTGGCGATGACAAACTTCAACAAAAATTCTCGCCAGAGGCCAAGGGAAAGGGAGAGAGTGGCAGTTCTGTATGTGGTGATGACAGTGTCATTGGCAAGTAAAGCTGAAGATCTGACTTCCCTCTATGCTCACGGAGCATGTGACTGGGTAGACACAGATATCAGCACCAATATCCATTAAGAATTGACACCGGACGAGGTGCCACTGACAAAAACATGGTTGGATAGCCAGGTAGGAGGTTCGGCCTTGGCTGAGGGAATGGGACAGTGAGTGCATACCATGCTCTTTGGTGTGCGCTGCCACTTGTTTAGAGAGGTTTTCTATCTTCTCTATCAGTGTACTAATAACTGGGTTGGGGGCAACTGCTACATATAATTGGGCAGCCACACACAGCATTATGTGATATAAGCACGGTTCTTTTTTCTGGATCTTTTCCTAGGCCCACCTTTGGTTCCCCAAGACAACATCTGGTATCCTGTTAAGGATCAGGCAGCTCAGGTCACCAGTAAAGGGGGACCAGAGAGGTGTGTGAAAAAAATCAATACCCAGGCTTCTCTGTATGTAATCCTAATATCTACTACTTGAGTCCTTGATCCTCATTCATTAATTATTATTCCTTTACATAACATACTTAAAGTAAATAAAATCCACATTCATAATTTTTCATTAAATTTCTATTCATCCATTTGAAAAACCTTTTCTAGAAGGCCAAGTCCTAGATAAGCACTGGCACTATATAATACAGAGACAAAAACTCTGAAAGTTTTAGACGCAAGATCATTGCACACTAATGTAGGCAGAAGTATTAATTGAAGACGTCAACTGAGCCATAGTTAATTAGACCAATTAATTGATTAAAAAAATGATATTGAAAGGACACATAAAAAACTTGCAACTTTATCATTGTACAGAATAATCGTTTCATGTGGAAAGATTATCAGAAAAAGCTAAATATGATATCGTTAATGTGCTGATAATTTATTTCGAAGATTCAGGTCAAAAGATTTATTGCTGTATTATTTACGATGTCAATAAATATTGGGATGCATTAACTGTCGTAGGTATACGGTAGTCAGAATATATTATAATTCTAGTATAATGTGCTTCTATTGACATCCTTTTTAAATACCAGTCAAAATTATACCTTCAAGGTTTGGACACAACTGCTGCTAGAAAAATTTAGAAATGTGATTATAATTATATATATACTTTATCACTTTAATATTCATTTGTAAATTTGTCAACCATTTTGCCAAACATGCAAATGTAAATTTTCCCCCTGAGTCCCAGTTATTTTGTCATAGTTGGAAAGAAAAACAGTAATTTGGAATTAATGCACTTTAAATGCCCGTATCAAAATGTGGAAGGTCCGATTTTTGGAGTTCCTCTCATAATTTGCAAAGTATTTAGTATACCAACACATAGAGTTCATTTTCAGAATTTTATGCCAAAAAATTTAATTACACAATTGTCACTTCCAGTCATTATTCTTCCAAGAAATATTTATCCCGAGAACATATTTATGTTATTATAAAATCAATTTAAGAAGATTAAATTTTTTGTTTAGGTACAAAATAAAATATACACAGATAAGGTAATGTTGAAAATAATGTCTCTCATTTCAAAACAGAAGTAATTTTTTAAAAACTTCTTGGTAGTGCAAAAGTGTTATAAATTCAAAGGAATGGCCACTATCTATTAAAGTGAGAGTTTAAATAATTTTAAAATATTGAAAAATATTTAAATATGGCGATCACTTAGCGCCGAAATTAAACGAAATCCATTCTTAAACTCGCACTCAGTAATCGATTCATAACGAACGACCCATCGAAATGTAGTCGGCCATTTTGAAAGGTAATTTTTTGGCGAAGTTAATGTTGACAGTGTGAAGTGCTCCAAAGATGCCTCGACACGAAAGTTTAAAGTGTAGATTATGTCTTGGTCGTGGTGGACGGTACACAAATATTTTTTATGAAAACAACGATGCTGAGAAATTGGTTCGGGAAGCGATAGAAGAGTTGTTGGAATTGAAAGTAAGATATCCGTGTTATGTTTACGTATTATTGATAATGATGCTTTTATAGTAAATTTACCCCGAAATGTGCGACAATGCCCATTTTTAGCTTAAAAAAACCTTTACGTTATTCAGATGATGATTCGAGTCCCATTGAGAGCAAATGTTTAAGGTTTAATACTTTGATAATCATGTTATTATAGGTAGTGAGGGAAAGGAACAACCCGTGGTTGCTTTGCTATAAATGCTTTAAACTGCTGACGGATTTCTACATGTTTAAGCAGCAGTGCCATGAAAACCACCATCTATTGAACAGGCAAAGGACAAAGAAACATGACGAGAGAAAACTCCGTCGCAAAACGGTGAGTCGAGTTCAATTTTGGTTGGTATTTTGTAATGTTATGAGCAATTTCCTGGAAAATTATGCATAATATTTGAAACTCTTTGAAGTAACGGTCTTTAGAACGGTGAGTCGAGGCCAACCAATTATGGTTGGTATTTTGTAATGTTATGAGGAATGTTATGGATAACGTTAAGCGTAAACGGAAATAACTTAAATTAAATAATGAACATATTTATTTTTAATAAGTGTCCTCGCTATTTTACGTAAATCTTACGGTCTTATTACCACGTGACTAATACTGGAGTTTATATAAAAATTGGGAATTGACTACGCTCCTGGTAACACATAAAGCAATTTCATTCTATATTTAATGCGAAATCTCAAGTAACAGTGTACTAGGGTTGAATTTTACTAAAGGTGTAAAAATATTAAATGCATTTTTGCAATCAGTTTTCATAAATTGTGAGTAAACCGAAAAGGATGATAATATACAAATGTCCGTGTAAACGATGATATCTGGTATTAAAATAAGATCTTGGAGTACTAACCTACAATATTATTTTTATTCGTAATTTTATTAACTCGTTCAATTTTAAGGAAATTGCCTGTAATATTTGTAACTCTATGAAGTAAAAGCACAATAAACTCGTTGATAGCACTTATTTAGTGATGTTAAAGGTAATTCGTAGGAATTATTTTGTGAAGCCTAACCATCTAGTCATCATAATTTTAAAAAGATAAAAAATACAAGTGTTGAGTGGAATGTTGGACATAGATTGATCCTTTTGATATATTTTATTAGTTAATATATTTTTTCAATTAATATCTTCTATTTTAATAAATAACATAATTAAGAATTTTTTTGTGAACTGTTCATTAATATTTTTAAAACTCAAAAACTAAGGCTTCTATTAACCCTAGTTGCAATAACCCTATTTAAATAGTTATTAATATCTACTAAAGGCTGTATAATTGTAGGCTGCTCAATTTCATTTTACAGCATTTCGCTTATCATTTTTTCCAGGATGTTACTACTGGTATATCTACTGAAGAAAATATATTTCCAAATAATCGTGTCACATTAATTTTAATAAATTTCATTGTTGGTTTATTGTAGAAGAATCTAAAGGTAGAGACAGAGTCAAATGATGCCTCTGATGATAGTGATGTGGGAGTAGCCAATTTGCGGGTTGTCACTAGAGCATCAAGCATTTTAGGAGAAAGATGCATTCCCAGTGTAAACAATGTAAGTACTCATTGAAATTCTAAAATTGATACCTTTATCCTCTGGATTCTATGGAAATGAATTTTGGTAACAATTTTGAATAAATCCATTAAATTGAAGAATTTTTATTCAGTGAATAAAGAGAAACTGAGATTTTTCTGATTCCTTAATGCATGTCAATAATGGTCTGATATTATGTATCTTATCTCTTATAATTCTCATTTTTAATGCTGTAATCTGTTAAAAGGTGTTGTGGTTTTTCATTTTCAAATTACATCCTTAATTGATTGCTTTTGCTGTTATATCTTACTATGCTTCAGATATAAATTATCTCCCCACAGGTAAAACATTGATACTCTCATATCATATCCATAAGATATTAAGAAAAAAGCACTGCTGTGTATTTTTGAATTGCATTCATGCATAGGAAATATATATGCATAGAAAAGAAATGGAAAATGTTTATCAAGAATTTAAATTTAAATTTCAATGTTCATCCTCTTTTTTAAATCTTTTTCAATATTTATATTTTGAACAATTAGGTTCAGATCACAGTAAAAAGAGAAACTTCAGATAATGAAGATCAGGAAAATGTTGAAATGACAGCTAGGCTTAAAATAGGAGACCACATTATGAATAATCATGAAGAAAATTCTCTTCAGGTAAGGAAGACATTGGAACAGTTTGACATTTTCAAAGCTCATCCAAAGCTTTTGTTATTTTCCAAATACTTATTCATTTGCATCTGAAAAGACTTCAGTGACACTGATTTTTACTTAATATTAGAAATTTGTTTACTATATTTTTCTATCAATAACTGAAGTTCCATATTTTTACTGTTTAATAATTATTCAATGAACTCAGGGCATTATAGTGAAGACAGAGGAAGTGGATATTGAAGACCAAGAGACCAATGAAATTGTAGCTAGCCAGGGAGATGCGGACCAAAATGTTAAGAATCTGGTAGGAACTTCTCTTGAGGTAATTAATAAACTAAATCTGTGATAATAGTGCTGTAATGGCTCATGTTCCTTTTTTCAACTCACGGATACTTACAGTAGAAACGTTTTCCGTAGGTCATCTTATAAAATACAATACTTTATACTAAATCTTTGATGCACAGATAGGTATTTATGAAAACCACTAATTTTTTTGGCTTGAAAGATTATACACATCTATGTAATAACTTGCTAATCAAAAAGACAATAATGTTATATTATTGCTTATTATACAGAGGATGTGTTTTTATTGCATGTGATTTGTAAGTATTTTTCAATGCAAGAAGGTATATCTATGAATAAATATAGTAGTAAAATAATAAATGAAACAATTACTGTAGTATGACATTGCAGAAGGTTTTGTATAAAAGTTATCAGACCCTAGTGGTGGAAGTTTAAGGTAAAGAGAGTTGAAATTTGCTTAAATGATAGTGATTAGGACATTGCCAATCTTCAAGTCATCATAAGAAATTCAGGCAAATTGCAAGAAGAAGGCATTTATAATCTAAGTGATGTAAATACTCATTTAAATTCTTAAATAAATAACTTGATCTTCGGGAACCATTTGATGGAATAGTGATTGTAATTTGGATTAAATTCATAATATAGAATAATTCTTGTTCAATGATTCTGTACAGTCCGACATTTATCTGATTTTTTCATGCATGTCAACTAAAGTCCTGATATAATTTATCTAATCTCATCTGTAGTTCTCATTTATAAAGTTTCAATTATCTAATGAGAGTTTATTTTTCATTTTAAATATGTTTCCATCATTTATTGGTTTTCTTTTGATACCTAGTGATATTATTCATAAAAAATAATTAATGCTCAAGGTAAATATGAAAATTTAATAACAAATGCAATTTTAATCAAATTTGAATTCCATTTATGTTAAGAAAACTCATATACCTTATAATTATACCTAAAATCATATATTTTTACTGTTTTTTCACCATTTAACTAACTTTGCAGACGATTGTAGACATGGATAAAATAGCAATTGAACAGCAGGAAACTGTTCCAGCTAGACATAGGGATATTGACAACAACGTGGAGATTCAAGAAGGGACTTCTGAGGTATTTAAGAAATATTATAACCATAATGGCACCAAAATAACCAAATTATTTTGGTGATATATGTGCTGTTATTGTAAATGCTTCTTTTTACAACTCGTGAATATCCCAAAATAGAACAGATATTTGTTTGGCATTAAAGAACCCTATTAAAATGTCTTTTTAAGAGTTTTCAGTTTGAAGGAACAGTAATAGGTGACATGGTCAGGCTAATTGGAGATGTCATAAAGTATCATAAATGTTTTTTATGTGATTCATTTCATTTTCTTTTGGTTGTAATAGCCTTATTGACACTTTTTCTTAGCCCATTCATAACTTAGGTCAAAAAATATAAAATGCGGTCCCTTCCTCAGGAATAAAGTTTTGAATGACCACGTCCTAAGCATAAAATAAAATGACAGGCACTTCTTTCACTCTAAAATTGCCTGATGGAAATCTTTTTAATTAGGAGGAATATTTAATTATTTTAATTAATTTTCATGTATTTCAATTGCATTCTTAACTGTTCTGCTCTTTTAAATGTTGCAGAAGGCCATAGCTGCAGACCATACTCTGTTTATGTTAACCTATAAAATATTCCAGATAAAACTATTTCAGTCTTTGGTGTGAGTAAATTTTTTTAATAAATGTGTGCACTGTCATATTGCCGACCAACATAAACCGCCGTCAATTGACCAGTTTCTGTTGGTTCAGAATTCAGCTGCTCACTAATATTTTGCACATGGAAATGACTTCCATGCCTTGACAAATTAGGATGACAGGAAAACAGTGACCTTACCCTAGATGTGAATATCTCAACCTGAAAGTTATATTATTGATAAATCATGTTGGAAAAAATTCGTATATGTCTATAATCATTTTGAATATCCAATTTTTGCTTATATTCCCTACTAATTAATGTTATAGATTAATATAAAACCTTTAAGATAATTTGACAAATGGCCATACAATTTCTAAGTACCATTCAAAATTTGCTTTTTCTCTGCAACATTAATGATGCACAAAATTTCTCATTCAGAAATAAAATGTAACCTAGGGAAAGTATATTATCTTTTCTCTCTATGATATGCCTATGAATATTATAATTTTAAGTAATGCCTATGTAAGGCTTATTTTTAGGTGAACTTTATATTTACCTATCAAACATCTTGGTGTTGATTATGATTATTTATGTTTATTAAGGAGCTGTGTGTGCTCCCAAGCCTTCAGAAGGATTCGGAGATCCATGGTGTTGATTTGGTGAATGATAAAAGAAGAAATTTGATGGTGTTGAGAAGTTTAATGAAAGATATTAACCAGTCAATGGAAAAGTCATCAATTGAGGAAGAGGACAATTGTTCAGCCAACACTAATGTGAATTTGATGGATGATGATAACTGTGAAGAAGTTGAAGTTCAGGTAAGGAAAGAAAGCTATTATGCATTTCTTTTATAACCAATGCTCTTTGATAACAATATGCATTATGTTTTATTCTGAGTTCATTGCTTTTTAAACTTAGGTAATGTTATGAGATGAAATTGCCTTCCATGTGGTTTTGCATGGCTAAATCCTTCTTTAAATGAGGACTGGTATAAAAAAATCTTTAATAACTTTATTGAATAATACGTTCATGCAATTCAACTATTAACACTATCAAATGTTCTGTGTTTAAGAAAATGAAGGACTACCAAATGATTGAGGTACCAGAGTAATTTGAAGAAATTAGCTGCCAAGATTTATGTTCTTGATTAAATTATTTTGAAATTTTGACCATCTGTCATAATAGATAAGAATGGGTATCCTTGGCATTAGTATCATGATATATGAGGAGAGCTTTAGATAGTGTTTTTCGGTGATCAATTGGGGCTGTCATTGCTCAAAATGACCAGGTTGTATTCTTGAAGAAGATCATGATTCCAATTAGACAATGTGATGACATTTTATAGTTTGTTAAAGAATCTTATTGCTATGAGAACAATAAGCTGCCAGACCTACTCTCTGCATTTCATATGTTATTTCATTTAATTGGAGGGCCAAAACTATTATTCACAATATTAGGCATTTTCTTGTTAACAGTATTTAAATATTTTCATTTTATATTTTTAATCCATGGATATCAAAGGTTTACTTATTTTTAAACAGTAAGCTCTTTTATAATTTAACTTCTCTAAACATGGATTGAAACACTGGCAATTTCATTTGATGTTAGAAGGTTCAACGAATAATGTTAATGTTTTTGAAGCAATTAAGACAAATGTTCTGTATAAATGCGTGCTAAAATTATTAATTTAAATTGAAATGTAAAATTTTAAACCCTGTATAAACTTATAGATTAGGTTTGAAAGTTTCTTGGGCATTTTATTAGTGTTTTACATGGATGCAATCTAAATTGGTTATGTTGGTATTTTTCAGGATGATTTAGAAGATTTTGAATTGCATTTATCCTCTGATGAAGAAGTAGATAATAAGGAAGAATGTAATAAGGATACTTTGCAGGAGATGGGTGGAGTTACATTGGAACAGTTGAAGACACAAGGTGAGGGGAGCTGGAGACTGTTGTCTTCCTTTTGCATTTTGCATATTTTAGAAATACCTTAAATGTCAAATACAATGTTATGACTAATTACAAAAACTGATGGGAAAATATTTAAATCAGAATAAATTTGTAACAAAATTATTATTATCAGTTAATCTACCAGACAAGGTAGGTTTATGGATAGACATAAATACTAATTAAGTTACTTGTTACCCCTAGCAAAACACAGCATACTATTCTATTTCAGGTCCTTCTTCAGCTCTGAGTACTTTCTTTCTCTCATAATCCAGTCTAACATCCCTATTCTGTTACTTCCCTTTCCTCATTTGCCTCACATTATACCCTCCATTAGTCTTCAATATCCAGCTGCAAGTTAATAACCCCTTCAGCAACTTTTCCTCCCTCAATAAGATATCTCCCAGCAAACATCTTTCTTTGCCCACTATACCAAGTACTTCCTCATTTGTTTTCTTCTCTTTCCATTTTACCTTCTCCATTCTTCTCCAGATCCACATGTAAAAATCCTTCAGTCACTGTCTATCCCCCTGCTTCAATGACCACGTTTCTGCACTGTATATCACTATCCCCAATATCAAAGTTTCCAAAAGAGTCCACTCATTATGTCCCTGCTCAACATCCCTTCGCTTAACGCATTTCTTATCCCTATGTCCCTATTACTTCTCCTGTGTTGGTCCAATCAATACTGATATACATAAACTGTTTTTCCAGCTCTAGTTTTTTCCATCCTATTTTAATGTTAAGCTTAGCCTTTTTCATTCTAGAAAATTGCATATCCTTGATTTTATCAATATTGATTCTCATCCCATACTTGTTGTACTTAATTGCCAATTCGCTAAGCAATGCTTGCAGCCTATTGGCTTACTGACAAACTAAAGCTTATTCATCAGCAAACCTAACTGATTTTATGAATTTCCCGCCCACTATCATTCCTACCTCCAGTTCATCCCATGCCTCTTTATTCATTTCCTCTGCATACATGTTGAACAACAACGGTGATAATAGAGAACCATGCCTTTCACCTCTTTCTAACACTGCCCATCTGGACTCCTCATTCCTTACTTGCAACTGAGCAGTCTTGGACATGAACAGGTTGCAGATTAGCCTCATTTCCCTCTAATCTATTCCTATTTTTGGCATTATACCTCGTGGTCATATTCTTTATTCCTTTTGATTAAAAATCTTATTACTGCAATGGCATCAAATGTACCTTTCCCCTTCCTATACCTGAACTGATCATCCTCTAAGTAATTGATTGCCTTACTCTCTTTCCTTTTGTTTATGATCCCAAGAACAACTGCAACAGATGTTGCAAAATAAAATGCTCTCAGGCATTGGCAGGGCAAAAATCCTAAAAATAAACAAAATAAAATGAATATAATAGATTTCATTTCACTGCCTCAGGTTGTTATTTTCTAAGTAATCTCTTGTTTTCAAACTTTAATAATTTAAGTACCAATCTGATACATATGTTGAACCGTAAATATTCCATGGTGTTTTTTTTTACATTTCATACTAACAGTTAAGGATCTTTTCCCCTTTTGGCCAAGATTGTAATTGAAATTGTTGAGTATTCTTGCTCTGTTTGGAAGTTACCCTCATCAAGCTTTTAGTGTATTGATCAATTTAACTCTAGGTTTATTTACTATGGTGTTAACTTGTAGAAAAGTTTGTTTAAACGGTATTGCAACTTTTTTGTGTTGAATATTTAACTCTAAATTATTCTCTTTCGAGATTGTGGGTATAAAATTAAGCAGGATCCTTACAATAAGTATCATTGTTGGCTCTAAAAATCAAAAGCCAATGATGTTATCCTCATAGCTACCTAAATAAATTGAAAATATGTTCATCCTGCATCAATATATGTAGTTGGTTTATCTGCTATTCATCAAAAGTCCACTGAAAATCATTATCTAGAATATTGTTTCAGCATTTGTCATCGGTACATGAACTGTTAGAATGGAGTATATTTGATATCTTTTGATCAGCCTTTTTATTTCAAATACAAGAAAAGGGACACTAGAGCCAGGTCAGGGCTTATAAGAGCATTGAAATGGCAAATTATGTCTGAAGATTCTTTCTTTTTTTGTTCCCTGCTCAAGACTTTTGCCACCAACTTTGAACATACCTCCTTTAACACTAGATCCTCAATAATTTGTTAATGTTGGTTTCACCCAAAGGGCTCGATTCTTTCCTAATAAGGGAGGTTATTAAATGCATAGCAGAGTGAAAAACAGTTTTATTTTTGATACCTCATTTTCATATTGAGTGTTCATCAGGTGTCTTACATGGCCCTTATCTTTAACAAGTTGTCACGCTTTCTTAAACATTTTTTGCCACTTAAAAACTTCTCAGGGGTATGACATCATCTGCATGAGCCTTTTTAATTAATTATAGGTCTCCAAATATGAATATCTTGAGTTAAATGCTAAACTGAACATCAGAGCATTGCTCCTTTATACACTCATTGCTTGCATGAAAACAAAAAAAATCAGTCATAACTAATATCCACCATCTTTCTCAATACATGCACAGAGCCAACTAAACTAACGTTTATTATTTTTGGGGATACCCTCTACTAAGCCAACAAGTCAGTTACCTATCCAATGCTCTATTTAGGCTACAGCAGGCCAGTCCTGATACCTATTATACTGACCCTATAACTGCATTCACACAAAAACCACCATTTTCCATTAAAAAAAGTCTGAAGCCTTTTGTTTAAGAAGAGCCTTATTATCATGCCATAGTTATCAATGCCATTTATTTATTAATTGTACAGATCCAAAATTTGCAGTTTCAGTATTCTCCTAGTTTTGTTTGTAATTCCTTAATAATATAATTTTTTCTTGTGAATAAAACAATAGTTTCATATATTGCCCTTTTATAGAAATGGCTTACGTTCTTATTTTTATATATATTCTCTTTGCTTATTTAGTTTCTAGTTTTGTTTTGCGAAAAACCCCCTAGTCATTATCAAAGTCCTTGTGGGTAGTAATTACCTTTTAAAAAGTTAGCACCTTAATATTTTTTATTTCATTTCCTGTATTCAAGAGATATTTCAGCCCGGAATTACTCAAAATCTTTCCATGGTTCATTATATCATAATTTACCAGAAAGCAAAATAATGTAACATGAAGTCTCAAAAAATCAAAAATATTATCCCTACTGTTGTAATGTTTGTGTGATAGATATTATTGCAGCTAAAAGTAGGTTTAGTAGCTACTAACATATTGTTAATTCTAAGGTCCTAATGAGTTATTTTGGCATGGTTAAATATAAACTTAGCTTGGTCACTTTGAGGTTGTAATTTTTCTTATTGGTCTTATATTTATTTCATTGCTAGGTGATGTAATTTAAAAAATATCAAGAAAAAGAATATTTCAGTAAATATAATTTATTCTTTAGAATTCTTTTAGTAGCCCATGTAATTGAGTCAGAATTATCTGCCCATTAAAACAAGATTATACTTTTTCATTCTTGTTTTTTATTAAAGCACAATTAATGCTAGCATTTGAAATAGTCATGACACAGAAGTGCCTCACAATAGATCTTGTGAAAAGCTTGCCAGCAGCTAGCAATAGCTGTTCAGCATAACTTTTTGTGACATTTAAATTTGGTAATAATAACTTGTTTCATTATAATTTTATCTTAAACCTAAAAGAATTGTCAGATATTATTCACTGATACTTTTCTTTTGTTTAAAAGAAGCACCATAAAATTTGTTTTCTGACCATAAACCTAAAAAAATTTGTTTTTAAGTGATAAATATGTTCTTAAAACGTTTTATTAACAGAAAAGTTAAAGTAAGGGTTGTATTTTCTTTCTTAAATTTCCTGTGTAAAATATATTTGTTGTTAAAAGTTCTAGCAATCTAAAGGACCACTATAAGAAAAGTTATGCCAGAAAATTTGAAAGGTCTTTTTTAGATAAATTGTATCAAAGTCTTAAATAAAAGTAACTTTAAGGGTACCGTATGTGTCAGTTGAAATTCAGGGATTGCCATATTAATAGTAGCTTCACATAATTAAATAGAAGTAATAAATAAATTTAGTATTGAATATAAATTATTTTAGGTGAATGACTTTCTCACTCACTAAATTGACCATTTTACTTGATTAGTAATTTGTCCATGAATGAATTGATGATTTTATTAATCAATAAAGATAGTCATTCTCTTAGTTCCCATCTTACATGTTGTAATTTTGGTATTTTAACTTCTATTGTTGGACTTTGTGCTTTTGGTGAAAAACAGATATACAGAGTTAATTTCATTTAAATATCTACTTCCTTGAAAAAGAATTTCCTTTCTTTATACATTTGTCTTTTCTCATATTCCAGTCTTTTAAAAAAGGAAATATTCTTATTCCTTCTCAAAATCCTTTTACAAATTTAATTTTGCATGCTAAGGCATTTGTACATGCTAAGTAAACATTTGTGGAAATGTAATGAATGATGGCATTGAACCCTTTTCTTGATAATTTTTTATGTATGTAAGTCTATTTACCACCAATTGGAGATAACAAACTTGTTAATTGCAGGTATATAATTTTTCATTGATTCCTTTTCTTCAAATCTTTCAGGTAATTGCAAGAAAAAAGATGGTGCAGGGAAGGATGCAGGAGGCATTTTATTGCATTCTTGTCAAATTTGCTACAAGGAATTTGCACAAAGGGACCTTCTCAAAGATCATGTCTTGAATGTGCATGTTAGGAAGGCAACACAATTCTATTGTGACTCTTGCTCAAAGGCATTTGAGAGAAAAAATGACCTTGCAAGTAACATCACCTTGGTGCATGTGATGAAAGGGAAGTACCAATGTGAATTCTGCACCAAAAACTTTCTATTTTTGAGTAAACTCAAAATCCACAAGTCATCACATACTGCAGAAAGACAATTTAAATGTGCAATATGTTTGAAAGGTTTTGTTCAAAAGAAGTATCTAAAGAGGCACATTTTGACCCATACTGAAGAAAGACCGCATAGATGTGAAATATGCTCAAGAACATTTACACGGAATAGTTATCTGAAAAGGCACTTGTTGACACACACAGGTGAAAAGATCCACAAGTGTGATCTATGCTCAAAAGCATTTGCCATGAATAGTAGTCTAAAGAGGCACTTGTTGACACATACTGGTGAGAAGCCATACCAGTGCATGGTCTGTTCTAAAGGATTTACTCAGAATGTTGATCTAAAAAGGCACTTGTTGTCACACACAGGTGAAAAGAGCCACAAGTGCGAGATATGCTCAAGAGCATTTGCTCAGAATATTGATCTAAAACGGCACTTGTTGACGCACACTGGAGAAAAGAGCCACAAGTGTGAGACATGCTCAAGAACTTTTGCACTGAATTGTAGTCTAAAGGCACATTTGTTGACACACACTGGTGAAAGGAGACACAAGTGCAAGATATGTTCAGGAACTTTTGCACTGAATAGTAGTCTAAAGGCACACTTGTTGACGCACACTGGAGAAAAGAGGCACTTGTTGTCACACACAGGTGAAAAGAGCCACAAGTGCGAGATATGCTCAAGAGCATTTGCTCAGAATATTGATCTAAAACGGCACTTGTTGACGCACACTGGAGAAAAGAGCCACAAGTGTGAGATATGCTCGAGAGCATTTGCACTGAGTTTTAATCTGAAGAGACACTTGTTGACGCACACTGGTGAGAAGCCATACCAGTGCGAGGTCTGTTCTAAAGGATTTGCTTGGAATAGTAATCTAATAATTCATTTGTTGACCCACACTGGTGAAAAGAGGCACAAGTGTGAGATGTGCTCAAGAGAATTTGCTCAGAAGAGTCATCTAAAGATTCACTTGTTGACACATACTGGTGTGAAGCCATACCAGTGCATGATCTGTTCTAAAGGATTTTCTCAGAATGTTGATCTGAAAAGGCACTTGTTGACACACACAGGTGAAAAGAGCCACAAGTGTGAGATGTGCTCAAGAGAATTTGCTCAGAAGAGTCATCTAAAGATTCACTTGTTGACACATACTGGTGTGAAGCCATACCAGTGCATGATCTGTTCTAAAGGATTTTCTCAGAATGTTGATCTGAAAAGGCACTTGTTGACACACACAGGTGAAAAGAGCCACAAGTGCGAGATATGCTCAAGAGCATTTGCTCAGAATGTTAATCTAAAGAGACACTTGTTGACTCACACTGGTGAGAAGCCATACCAGTGCGGGATCTGTTCTAAAGCATTCATTCGGAACAATAATCTCAAGTCACACATGAAGTTACACACTGCAAAATGATCAGTGAGCAATGTAAATAATATTCAATATCATTGACTCATGTTCACAACTGGAGCCTTATTCACAGCCATATACTTTTGAAAGCCCACATAAATGAGTTACATGTTCGTCAGAATTTTAACAACGAAGCATCATCATTGAATACAGGAAGGCTTAGACAAAAGTAAGAAACTAAAGTGCTTGAATTATACAAATCCTTCCCCCAAGAATTACAGAGGCAATGTATGAATGAATGATCATACACTCTTCCAAATAATTATATCACTACCAAGGACCATCATTATACATTTATTTCAAGTTTTTCAAAAAGTGTCAACATTCTCCTGTTTTGTGTAACTTATTTGAATAAAAGTTAACAGCTATGAAATATTTTATTTTGCTATCTATCATTTGAATATTGTTAAATCTATTAGGAATCCATTTTCAATTGCACAATATTTAGTTCAAATGAATTTGAGGTATATCTACATAGGGTTCATTGCTGAAAAGCTGCTAGGGAATTCCCTAGTTCTAAGTTATCATTAATGGAATTGCAATGCTGACATTGTCTTTGAGACAGTGCTTTGGGAATTTAAGAGTTTAAAGTATCTGTTTCTAAATAAAAATAAAGATTGGAATGCTATTGCTATTTGTGGTATTTTCCTTCCAGAGAAGGAGTCTTTAAGGTATTTCAGTCCAAATCACACTGTTTAAGGAGCAAAATAAGGGGTCTTTGAAGAAAGTTTTACTCATCCAAACATTTCAAATTTAATCATCTCAAATACTCTTGCTTCTTTTGGAGAAATGCCACTTAGTTGGAAATATAAATGAAATTGTTGGTATTCTGGCATTGAAATGCATGGGTTTGGATATTTTTGCAATTTGCTGAAACATATGCTTTTCACTTTGGTTTCTTTGGCACTGAGCGGCAAGGTTAAATGTGTTGGTAACTTCTGGAATCTACGAAACTTTGCTGGGAAAATTGCTTTTAAAGGGCTTTTAAGAAATGCAGCACTCACCTTGCCCAGAGTTTACCCATCCATATTCCTTACTGCAAGTTATTTTGCAACTTTTCTGTTGCTATCCTAATGGTCTAAGGTATCTCATGCCCTTTTGGTGGCTTAATGTCATACATGATGTTTTGTATCTTTTTCGATATTTTTCTGTATTGTAGCACTTGATGGCTATCCTTCTGGGAGGTCATCTGCAAGGGATTTTGGTCCCTGTTGAAAATTCAGCAACTAAGTTTTGGTTGGCTGAAATTAAATGAGTCCCTCTCTACTTTTATAAACTTCATATGGATTTCCTATTAATCCCTCTATAATAAGGAATTTTATTACAGAAATAAATTCAAGTTCTTCATTTTAATCAGAAATCATGTTCTGCCACAATTTGATTACAGACTCTATTTGACAGAACCATTTGGAACTCTGCTTGCAAACTAAACACACTTGCACCCAGGCTAGAATAATAAATATTTCTCTGATTGGAATACCATTCGTGTTTAGCTGAGAACCTTTATACTTATCCCTTATTATCATGCCTTTTCATTCACTCAGGAGAATTCTCAGCTTAATGAGGATTTTCCTCATTAAAGTAACTGAATTCTATCACCATCATTGAAACAACTTCATCCTCTTTCATCAACTCTAAATCACTGAAATTTGATAGCAGCATAAGGTTTAACTTTTCTTGCTGTAGCCCAAGAAAATGTTTTTGTCAAAGATACTCCTCAAATATACTGGATGAATGCAATGACTTAAAAATTATGCATGCATATTAAGAAAAAAGGTGACTTCCAAATATCACAAGGAATTGTCGTGAAGTTCATTTTGAAAGTGGTTTACAAACATGTATGCATTAATTTAAAACCTCTTCTCATGTATCTAATTGTAAATGCAACCAAAGAGATTGAAAAAGCCACACGGAGTCAACTCATAATTAGAACACTTCGTTAGAAAGCTTTACCAATTGAAAAAGTTTAATTTTTAGACGTGTATGATTTAAAAAATGTTGCTGCAGGACTATTTGTTTCTCCAAACCTCATTTTTTAAAAAATGGTTCTGGAACAAACCCTTGACCATTTCTTAAGGATAAAAGCATTCTTACTTTTTTAGAATAATAATTTTACACATTCACCAGTGTAAACAGCTATAAAAACCTTTTCCATCTTAGTCAGAACAGTTGAGGAAATTCCAAAGCTAGGGGTTGGAAATGAGTATCCTCATTCTCATTCTTAAAAATTGGTTTTTGAACAGAGTAACCATGAAAAAGGAGTCTAAGAGACACAATAAACAAATTAAAACCACAGGTATTGCAATTTTCCACTAATATCTAGTGGAAAATTGCCATACTTGTTTAATATGTTACGCTTCCACCATATCACGCCTGAGACCTCATCATTTGACAATAAACAAAGTTTTAAACTAGGTTAAATAAAAATTTAAATATGTGGTGTAAAAAACCCCACTGCAAAAATGGCAGATGGAATTTTTATATTCTGATATTAATTGAATTTTATTACCTTTTTTGATTTTTGTTCAACATCAGTCACTGAGTCACTTGGACTAAAGTTTAGCAAGTTTAACGATATTTCCTTGTATGCAAGCCTGTTTTCCAAATGGCCCTTGATAAATTCTCTCAAATCTCTAGAAGCATTTATTAAAGCTTAAAAGCAGCTTAATTGTAATTTTATACACTCTTATCGTGCATATTTATTCATATAAAAATGGTTAGCTCTCTCTCTTTTGGTCATATTTTAAACCTAATTAAATTTTTAGGTTTGCAAATTATTGGCTTATTTAAGTATTAATTGTATCTATCTGGAGTGGCAAAATCTTCAATAGCATAGACAAGGTTGCACCCAAAAGTGGAAGGACTGATTTTGTACAAGAATTTTATTGAAGATATACTTACATCAGCTTAATAATCTTCTAAGTATGCTCCTTGAGCTGCTACACACTTAGTATAACATTCCTCCCATTCCCCTTACGCCCGCTGGAAATTTTCTTTGGGGATGGCATTGATGACCCTTGTAGAAGCCTCTTGAAGGGCCTCTATTGAGTCTTAATGTCATCTCTTGAGCTGTCTTTTAATCAGGGGGAAGAAGAAGAAGTCTGGTGGTGCCAGATGGGGGATATAGGGCCGGTGCAACAATGTGGCAATGCGGTGTTGCCCCAGAGCTTTCTGATGACAAGCATGCCATGGCAAAATTTTCAGCACCATCTTGGCGCACACCTTGCACATGGCCAAATCCTGTGAAATAATGCATTGGAGGTTGGATGCAGACAGACCCAACTGGTCTGCAATTTGTTTACTGGTTCTGATTAAGCATTGATCTGTGTTTAGCAGTGTCCTCACTCTGTCCACATTCATCTCAGTTCTTGCATTTGACAGCCGTCCGTAGTGATGGTGGTCTTCAATGTGTTCCCCACCCTCTTTAAACATCTTGTGCCACTCAAATACAGTGGAATGGCTTAAGGCAGTGTCCCCATAAGTCTGCTTGATCATATTGCAGGTCATAGTTACCCATATTCCCAAGTTTTGCACAAAACTTCACAGAATAATGTTGCTTTAAATTCAGATTCAATTTTTTTTGATGTGGACAAAAATTAGCTTCACTAAAAATGGTGTCCTCACTCAATGATGGCTCGCAGGCAAATGAATGAGGTTTATGCTGGTCTGTTACTTTGAGCCCCCTCCATCTTACCCTGCCAGGCAGACCCCCCTCCACCCCTCCATTCCTGCCAGAGAAAATCAGTCCAACCACTTTTGAATGCAACACTGTATATATTGCAGTTTGCTGCTGCATGTAGTATTAAAACAGAGATGCAATTATTACCTTAATTTATACACATGTATTCTTTTAAAACAAAGGATAAAAGAACTAAGTATTTTAAGTTTTCATTCCTAATCCATGTTTATTTATATAAATAAATCCTCTTCTTTTTACCTCCCTTCACTGGCATTCAGCCTCAGGTTAACATTCAAGTACACTTTCAAGGTGGCATCTAAGAGGGAGGTTCAATAAGTACCCAGGTTGGAAATAAGGAAACTATTTTTTCAAAAAAACATTTATTTTATTTTTCAACATAGTCCCCTTTAAGAAATATACAGTTCTCTCATCAATTTTGCCATTTGTATGACCCCTCCAAAAAATTAGATTTGCCTAACTCTCCAAAACACACCTGTCTCAGCAATAACTTCCTTGTTTGAATAACATTTTTTCCAGGTAAATACAGGGGATGTTGCAACATTTCCTAATGTAGTTAATGCAGTTTGGCAGTACCAACTCCGGATGAATATGCTGGTGCATTATTGCGGTGAAAAAGCACCTTCTTCTTTGCCAAATGAAGCCATGTCTCCAATTTTTTATTGAAACGTTCCAATAACTCTATGTAGTATTTGATAGTGATCATTCTTCATATTTCTAAATAATTCATGAGATAGATGCCTCTTGAATCCCAAGAAACAATCTGGATGAATCCAGCCTTTATCAACATTGATAACTGAACACAAGAACACCTTTAGATCTTGATTAAATTGCTGAATACAATATTTCAAAGTTGTCAGCCAAATCAGCTTGTGGTCCGCCATGAGCAATCGCAGCATCCATTGGGGAGAACATTTTATCATCGCCAACTTATTTAAAATATTAATTACTATTCTGGTCGACACATTCAATGCATGGCCTCTGCTACTTGAAGCACTTTTGATTATTGATCAGCAAGAATCAAGGATTGGACTTTTGTAATGATTTCTTTGGTAATCGCATGTGACAGGTGTCCTGGTAGCTACTCATCAAAAACAGATGTTTTCTCACATTTAAGTTTGCTAAACCTATATGTTATTGTAGTCATAGATGGATCCTCCAATCCAGAAATACGCAAATTACTGAAAAATGCTACTCTTTTTCAATCTTAGGAAAAATTAAGAAACATGCCATACTCAAATGGCTGTGAAGTTCAAACTACTATTTATATCGGTCTGAAATCTGTTTAATCGCCTTTTGATATAAGGTAGCAAATGACGATAACATAAATATCCCTCTAAAATACCCTTAGTCATCAGTCATTGAACCAACTTTGAAAATATATGTTCGTTCTAAAAAAAATTCATTGATGGGATTTGCCTCGGTGGTTGGACATATGCTCTTTTAGGTACTCCAAACACCTGAATACCTCACAATTGTGCAGACTTCCCCCCAGCATGGATATGCATATGACCTTACAATTATTGCTTCAGAATGATCATGTTTGGAAATTCATTGTATTTATATGGTTTTCCCCATTAATGGTCAACATATGAAATATAAGGATTCATTTCTCATGAACTTCTTTCAATTTTTTTTTAAAACGAGGTGTAATCTAGTATTTACAAAGCTTCATGAGTCCTTACCTCTATATTGGTGGCTCAATTGGGTCAGCTACTTCAGTACCACAGACATAATTTAATATTAAAAGGACATCAGAAAAGGCATATATCATATCGTTAATGTGCTGTTCATTTGTTTAGAAGATTCGGGTCAAAAGTTTGACTGCTGTATTATTTACAATGTCAAAATTAAAAAATAACCATAAATATGTGGATGCATTAGCTGTCGTAGCTATAGGATAATCAAAATATATTATAATTCTAGTATGACGTGCTTGTATTGACATCCTTAATAAATACACATCAAAATTATTCCTTCCACGTTAGAAATGCCTGCTGCTATAAAAATTTTAAAATGTGATATAATACATATCTTTGAATGGTTTGAAGTTAACATTGACCATTTTATTATTCATTTGTAAATTTAACCACCATTATTTTCCTATGAACAAACATGCCAATGTAAATTCATTCTCTGCCTCCCAGTCATATTTTTTCAGCTGTAATGAGAATCTGAAATTTGGAATTAATGTACCTTTAAAGCCCGTATAAAAATGTGGAAGGTCTGATATTCGGAATTCCTCTGAAAATATGCAATGCATTTAGCTCATGGACCTTATTAAGATAGAGAATCTCCTAAGAGTATGAAATGATATAAGTGGGTAAGGTGAAATGTTCTGTGCCTGGCCCATAATTGGTATATTCGAAGAAAAATTTAAGATTTCTGTCTGGATACATGTCCTAAGAACAGTTTCAACTTACTCTCTCAAGGAGTTTGTTCACCCATATTGTTGCAGTACATGAATGATATGTTTCTTATTGAAATAAATAAACTTAAATTTCTTGCAGCCCTAAAATTCCTCAATATGGATGCATTGATCCCTGAAGAAATTAATGGAAAGTTAACTAAATGTACAGGGATTATACTCCTTCAATATCAACCATTTAAGGTGAAGCAACACATTGAACATTGAATGGGCATGAGTTTATTATAAGAAAAGGTGCAAAATGTATTCTGCAAAGAATTAGGGATGGGAAATCTTTGCGGAAGGTGTGTCCTGCAATTGCGGAAAGCCATTTACAAGAAAAGCAGCAATGGTTCAACCAATTCAAGAGAAAACTCACCTGCATGGCCAAATCCTGTGAAATAATGTGTTGGATGCAGACAGACCCAACTAGTCTGATATTTCTTCACTGGTTAAGTGTTGGTCAGTGTTCAGCAGTGTCCTCACTCTGTCCACATTTGTGTCGGTTCTTGCCATCGATGGCTGTCCGGAGCGATGGTCGTCTTCAACGAGCTCCCTACCCTCTTTAAACAACTTGTGCCACTCAAATACTGAGGAACGGCTTAAGGCAGTGTCCCCATAAGCCTGCTTGATCATATCAAAGGTCTCAGTTGCCGACTTCCCGAGTTTCGCACAAAACTTCATGAATAACATTGCTCTAAATTCTGATTCATTTTGTTTTACGACATGGACAAAAAACTGGCTTCACTGAAAATGGTGTCCTAACCCAACGACAGCCCGCAGGCAACTGAGGTTAGTGTTGGTCTGTTGCTTAGAGGCCTCCTCACCTTACCCTGCCAGGCAAACCCCCCTTCACCACTCCCTTTGCACCAGAGAAAATCTGTCCTACCAGTTTTGGGTGTGTACCTGTAGGTCTGCCACAGCATGCATCCAAACAGCAGATAAAGCAAGTTTCGGAAGCCTGTGGTCCAGCATTAAAGAAACCAAAGTCAAATGCTTCTAGTTTGGCAAAGGTACTTCATATCCAAACCCATGCATTCAAACTATTATAATGTTCAACTTCTATAATATTCTCAGCCAGTCATTTTTCTCCACTAAGCAGCCAAATTTTGATTGAGAAATATAAGGTAATCTAGCTCAAAATGTCTAGATTAGTGAAATTTTACCAGTCAAAAATAGAGGATTATCCAGACTGAAATACCTCAACATCTTAAATAAAACTTCAGCTGAATGTAACTGGGTTCTAATCGTTATTTTTGTGCAGAACCAGATAGGAGCATCCCAATCCTTTTTTAAAGATGACATCATCAATATAATCCCCAGAATCATTCACCAAGAACCAGGGAATACCTTCACAGCATTCCAGTATTGGCATATAAGCACCTATGTAAATATACCTTTACTTCTTCCAAACAAAATGCTGTGTGATTCAAGACAAATGACTTGTTTCATCCTACTCTCTTAGGCATTATGAAACAATTCATTTTTCATCAACAAACTGCCAAACAGACTCCAAATTTCCTGTGAACAAAACAGTTTAACTTTTTTCTTGAACAGCCAACTGCAATATATTCATCTCATCCTCAAAGAAATTGAAAGCAAGTAAATTTTGAGACAAAGAGGCATGAGACACAAGTGTTTTCCCTTTTAGAAACGGATCTTAGTAGATAGCACAGAAATGAACTTATTAAAAACAATCTCAGCATAATGAACAAATAGATGGTATAGATTAAAAATGGCCATGGAAGCCTTATATTTGAATCATGTTTCATGAGACCCAAAAATTGAAAGGTATCATTGTTTGAGATAATGAATTGGAAGATGAACATGTGAAAAATTATGAAATTTAAATTCTTACTTGATGAAATTGTTTAGATTATGTTATAACTATACACAAATTTATGCAGATTTCACCTTAACAGTAATTTTTCTATTTTAAAAAATTACTAAAAACAGGACAAAAATATCACTTTGTTACAAAGTTGTTATTAATGTTTTACATTGGTTTCTTCAGGGTGTATGGGATATTATGGATGAAATAGGTAATAGCAAATAATACCCAACATTTTAATGCACTTTAATTTTATGTTTCCTCAGCACTTTTCTGTTCATAAAGCCCCAGTTAGGATTTTAGTGACTGATTTTAATTATATATTATTCATTTATATTATCATTTCACAGAGTGTCCCATCATGTGTGGAATTAGATAACATTGCTGTTTGAATGCTTTTGAACAGATGTTGCACGTGTCAGCATGTGGCCCTTTAGATAACTTCTTGTAGCAAGTGGTTTAGTACACATATTTATACTGATGTGTCAACATATTATTCTTTAGAACATCATTATATGCAAATGCTTTATAAATTATATTCTACTTTTATTTCTTTTTATCAGTGTGTGTCAATATTTGCCTCTTTAAGTGACTATAAAGAGCAAATCTAATGTGTGGCCTTTCTCCAGTATGTGTCAACGTGTGGATTCTAAGTTCACCGGGATCCTCACTTTTTCACTCAAATGCATAAAAGAAACATATACATCACATCTGAATTGTCTCCCTTTCCCAAGGTACTCTCACATGACATGAAATCTTAAAAGATCATACTACTGTTAATATCTTGTTAAAAATTGGACCCGTGTGCCAAAGATTTCCTGCACCATCATTTACTTGGCTACCTGCCTTCCCTACATCATCAAGGCCACATGCCTTTCCCACACCATCTATGCCACCTCCTTTCTTGTGTATGTGTGTGTGTGTATATATATATATATATATATGTCTATGAGTATATATCTATGTATATGTACATATTCATACATATGTGCATAAATATATAGATAATGTGGATGGATGTCAATATTAATTTATTGTAATAAAGGAACTTATTTTGTATAGCTTAAAAAATTATCTTCTGTTGTAAATGAAATTTATATAAAATGACAATAATTGATAAGGCTGGTTTTACATTATAATTCTTACAAATATATTAAACATATATATTGTCTATCATCAGTATGAATATTGGAATTATTTTTGAATGTGTGTATATGGATTGATGATTTTGAATATATTAATAATTTGAAAGATTTTGAATTAATAAATAATAGGAAAAAATATCATATAGCAGTGCGTTTCATCATATGTGACTTAAGATAACTACTCTTACCGTATCCTTTAGAACATAATGTGCACTTGTATCGCTTTTCACCAGTGTGCGTCCTCATGTAATTCCTTAATTGACCATTTTGAGCAATTTTTTATGGCATAAATCTATGAATGTGGCTTTTCACCAGTGTGTCAACATGTGAGTCTTTAGACTACAAGTCTGGGTAAATGTTTTCTGACATATCTGGCATGTGTGTGGCCTTTCACCAGTGTGAGTCAACATGTGAGTCTTTAGATTACAATTATGGGTAAAAGTTTTCTCGCATATTGCGCACTTGTATGGCCTTTCTGCAGTGTGTGTCCACATGTGCCCTTGTAATTCTCTCTTTCCAGCTAAACATTTTAAACAAAATGCACATTGAAATGGCCTCTTCCCAGTATGGGTTGACATGTGACTTTTAAGTTTACTTAAATGTAGAAAGTTTTTGAAGCAGAATTCACATTGATGCTTCTTCTTAGGATCATGCACCAATTTGACATGACTTGCAAGATCATTTTTTCTCTTAAATACCTCCAAACAAACATCACATCTGAATTGAATCGCCTTGTTAAGGTGGACATTCATTACATGCTCTTTGAGAAGATCCCTTTGTTCAAATACCTTGTTGCAAATTTCACACACATGCTGTTGAGTGGCTGAAGTTTCTTCCCTTACATCATCTTGTTTTTGGTGTTTATCTGAAAGATTTGAAGGATAAGGTAAAGTAGATATTTATTAAAAAGGTAATATCTCTAATGAAAAAATTGTTTTCACCAGTTTGGATAAACTCATTAATGTAAATAAATAATTATAGATATGCATGCTCACATTCAATCACATACAGGGTTCGTCCGGAAAATAAATGTACTGATTTTTTCCCGCCGCTCCAGGCGTGTCCAGCATCACTCTGACGGGCTGCGAAGGAGGGGGGTATGTTGGCAAGCGATGCTGAAAAAGGCAGTAACCTCTGAGCTGTGGTGTAGTGAGGAGCCCTGTTAACGCGAACCTCCACGCTCGACCCACGTCACGGAACGCGATGCCGAAGTTTTTGGAGCAGCGTTATTTCATCAAATTTGCGGTAAAGCTTGGGAAATCATCTACCGAAACTGTCGGTATGATTAACCAGGCTTACGGGGAGTCAGCCATGTCCAGAAACATGATCTTTCGGTGGCACAAGATGTTCGTGGAGGGCAGAGAAGAGGTTGACGACGAACCACGGCCTGGATGCCTATCAACAACACTCACCGACGAAAATGTGCGAAAAGTTCGCGATGTACTGAACTCTGATCGTTGTCTTAGTGTTCGGATGATAGCAGAGCAGTGTAATGTGCCATAATGAGTAGTGCACGAGATTATTAGGCACCAATTACAGATGCGAAAAATTTGATTTGGCGAAAGTTGGTGCCGAAAGTGCTCAGTGATGATCAAAGACTCAATCGTTTGGAAATCGCGACACAACTTGCGGATCAATGCAAAAATGATCCACATTTTTTAGAGAACGTTGTTTCAGGTGACGAGACATGGATCTTTGAGTACGACCCGGAGTCGAAGAGACAAAGTGCGGAGTGGCACACCCCATCATCACCCCGTCAAAAGAAAGCTCGCATGAGCAAATCTCAGATCAAGGCAATGCTCATTGTCTTTTTTGACAAAAGGGGAGTCGTCCACTACGAATTTGTACCTGAACAACAAACTATAAATGCTGCATTTTACGTCCAAGTGCTCGACAGCCTTCGAAAACGAGTCGCCCGCGTCCGGCCAGCGAGCAAAAACATCTGGCGGCTGCATCACGACAATGCGCCGTCTCACACCGCGCTTGTCGTGTCGGACTTCTTGGCCAAGCATGGCGTGGCAACGCTGCCGCACCCGCCCTACAGCCCGGACTTGGCACCACCGGACTACTTTCTGTTCCTGAAGATAAAGAGGAGTTTGAAAGGAACGCGATACGGGACTTTGGACGCCGTCAAAGAGGCCGTAACGACGTGTCTTCGAGAGGTTCCCGATGATGCCTTCGCGGGAGCGTTCCAGGAATAGGAACGCTGCTGGAACAAGTGTATCGACTCACAAGGGTCCTATTTTGAGGAATATTAGCTTAAGATATGTAAAAGTGTGATAAATTTTTTTTCCTGAGCTCAGCACACATATTTTCTGGACGAACCCTGTATGTGTGCATGAATTTATACAATCATATGTCTAGTCTCTTCCTGTACAAACTCATCAGTCTAGGTATGTATGTTAGAAATCTAAGCTGTGCTGAAATCCCAGGAATATAGAATCTTTCATCACCTAATGCTGACCTGAATAAGGCCTTCAGGCAACTTTGGTTTTACCTTCTTCCATGTCAAGTGCTTTCCTTACTATGCTCTTTTGAGCCTAGGAAACCTAAAGACATTACAGGAAGCCAAATCTAGTGAATGCAGGGGGAATGGACAATTGATGCCATGTTATTTTTTTTCAAAAACTGCACAAAAGAGAGGGTAGTATGAGCCAAATTTGGAAGCAAATCTCTATATGCAAATCTTCAGATAAAATCCTCCGAATAGAAACTCTAGGACACATGACATCTCATAGGGTTGATCAATGGTTTTAATGGTCTACATGAATTAAGGCATTAATTTTGTCAAAGTTTTTGCCTACTGATGATGTTGTAGACTGGTTTTGCTCAAAACAGCTTTCCCAAAACAAGTCTGGAACATTTCAAATGTTTCTCCTGCCAATTTACCCAACAGGAAATAAAATTTCACTGCAGTGTATGGCTCTTGATAATCCAACATCATTTTTTTTGCCAAAATGAAAGAAAAATTTTTTCACTGAAACAGCTATCACTAACTACTGCAGCCATATTTCAGTTACTTTTGGGTCCTCCTTTATGTTTCAGCAAAATTTTTCCTTCTTGTTATTATCATGATTGTTTATTTCACCAAGCATACTTAAACAATGAGCACCTTATCCTTTATAAGTACAGTAAGTAAGTAGGTAATAAAAGACACTCACAGCTTCTTTAATATCTGCCCAATAAACAAGAGATATAAAGTCTGTTATTTTGCTTGGTAATATTCTATTGTTTAGACTTAAACTGCTATTGTTGTGCAAAGAAAAAGGAATATAGCATAGACTTGAAGTGAAATGAATTCAGTTTATTCCTTGCAAATAAAGAACAATAAAGGAAATTATCAATTAAAAGGGTGTATAATTCTCTCATATAACTATTATACATGGGTTTACTTAGATTAAAACCCTTAAGAAACAATTATTTTATACACAATCACAGGAACTAGAAGAACATTTCTTTAGCATTTACAATAAAATTAGCACACAGAAAATGAAATATATCATTTCAGGGACAATACACATTTTTCTCGGTGAAAAGATTTCTAAACATCAGGGAAATTTTATACTTCTGTTTTGAATGTAATGAGGAAAATATATCAATAACAATGGATATGACATAACTAAGAAAAATGCTGGATTAGGACTAGGAAAATGAGAGTATACAGCAGTAAACATTAATTTGTGCAAGTAATTACTTTTAATTATGGTACTTTTGTTACGGTTTATTACGATAAATAATTTATTATGTTGGTAACATAAATTGTACATTTTTCTTGGCTAAATTATACAAATTCCTGAATTAATTTGTAGCAAATTATTTTGGCAACTTATTTTAATGCAATGTAATTTACTCTACATGTATTTTTCAGAAGATATTCAATGAAAATTCTTTTTAATTTCATGAAAAAGTATTTAATCAAATTTTAACATGAATTTTTGCAGCATAAAAATGTGTCCTGCATGTCTTAGCTTATCTTGATAACTTAAAGACAAGATCAATTGTGAGGCAGCGCTGTTTTATGACCTTCAAAACTTCAATTATTCTAAAAAATCATTTTTCCTTTCTTTTGATTTGGTTTCATCTAATGACTTTTTTAAACTTTAACCAACTACCAATGAAAAATATCATCTTTTGGCAAAATTTTATCGTCAAGTTGACCAAGACCATTTTTTATTTTTTCCATACCAACATATCTCATGAGGACCTTAGGGTAAAGGTAAAATTAGAAGGCACTGAACTAACTCTCATTTTGGGATGGTAGATTTTTGCAGGGTTCAGTTAAAAGACTTTCACGGAATATTACCACGTAGATTGTTTTTCTGACAAGTTTCACCTGTTTCAATGAGCATCTTCAGGTTGAAATGAACCAGGTCAGGTCACTTTAATCTGAAGATGCTCATTGAAACATGGGCAAAACTATTGTCTGAAAAACAACCTATATGGGGACATCCCGAGAATGAAATCTGTTGCTTATCTTAATGTTTCATTAAATCTATTGCACAGACATCACATTTGGAACAAAATATTTCCCATGTTAATTTTTCAAAAAGGTACATATTTCTAACAAGTGCTTAGATAAGAAATTTGACATTTATTCCAATGAAAATTAAATGAATTAGTACAGCAGGAAACTAATATTTCAAATGATAATATGAGGCAATTAGAAATAAATAAATAATTCCTTTCCTGTTGCTTCAAACAAAAGAAGTAAATGCATTACGAAGAAATAATAGACATGGAAAATCAAAGAAAATAATCTAACTGTAATTAATGGACATATAAAAACAACAAATGAATGGCATTGACATCTTTCACATGATGTTTATATCTTACTTGGGTGAAAACATAAGATATTGAAAGGGAAAATGGTTGTTCTGGGTCATTTCATTTACAGTTCTTAACTGATAAAGTCCAAAATCAGCATAGTGAGGTAAAACAAAAGAAGAGACTTGAAAACAGCAAGAAAAATAAAAGATCTAGAGTCTGAGTGACTAATTTATTGACTATGGTAACAGAAGCAGAAATTTAATTTACCAGTGCACTGAAATTTTGACTAAGGGAAGTAGCAGGTAGAATGAGAGAAAATGCATTGTTTGCAGTGTTTTACTTTTATTTTGGACCAAAATAATTTCCAAATTTATGTTTTTGTTATAATATTATCATCTTTCTTGCAATTAATCATAATATTTTAAATGGCATTTCAGTTATTTTTAAAACAATTTTAAAGTTAACCCAGTTTTTCCACACTACATTATAAGTCCTGCTGGGGTTAACCACCAATAATTGTATTACACCAGAAAGAAGTAAAAGTGAAGTGACAGCACAGTCCTAAGCTCTCCTTACCTTGTTCCAGCAATACCTCTCCTCCCAGTCTTATTTTCATCTGAGGAATTAGAGTATCACAAACTTTCTTAATGTCCACTTCCTCCTCAGAGGGCATATTTATTTCTGCATCTTCCAAATGATCATGCAAGATCAAAGAAAAACATTACAGATTTTTAGGATATCCATGAAAAATGTTTAAAGAAAAAATTAAATTTTTTTCTTCAAACAATTTACTTGCATTGGTTAGGATGAAAGGATTTATGCATGCAGAGATTAAGAAATACTTGCTGTGAAGTTGTGTCAGCCTGTTCTGTAGAGAAATACAAGAGAAATAACTGATTATGACTCTACACAGTAAAAAACATTTTAAACCTCTTGCTTTAAAAAATAAAACAAAAATGCCTCTTGAGACTTAATATTTCTATGGCCTCAGTCCTATTGAACAGATAATAAGAAGCCATCAACCAAGGCTGTATAATTTACGAACTAGTGCTTACTTCAAATGCACTATAATTTTGTTTAGGTAATTACCGGTTAAGGTAGATTATGGATGGACATAACTACCAAATAAATATTTTGGGACTGCTTACAACACAAAATCCAGAGGCATGCTTCACATTAAGTACTCCTTCATCTCTGAGTACTTCTTCCCTTCACCCAATCCAAAATTATTATCTTGTTCCTGCCCTTTCCGTGTTTGACTAATATTCTCCCTTCTATTAGTTTTTAGCCTCTCACTGCCAGTCAATATGGCTTTCCTTTAATTTTTCCTGCCATCATAGAATTTCTTGGACAAACATATACCCTTGCCCACAATGCCTAGCACTTCCTGATATGTTTTCTTTTTGCTCAATTGCATTTTCTCTATTCTTTTATATACCTCATTTCAAAAGCCTGCAATTCTCTTCTACTAATGTCCCATATAAAATTTTAACAAGTCTTTTCTTTTCATCTTTACCCCATGTCCCTGTCGTCAACTCCCTCCTTTCTTATGCCTCATTTTCTAGTGCAGGTTTTCTTCTCTTACAATCTTTGTTTCATTAATTTTGATTCTCAGTCAATATCTATCAAATAATGGACAACCCTGACTTACATCCCTTCTTAACACTGCCCAACCAGACTGTCCGATCTTCACTCAACCCTTCCCAGTCTGAGGTATGTACACGTTAATGATTAGCCTCCTGTCCATTCTATCTATTCCTATTTTCTGCATTTTACTTACTAGTTAATCCTAATTCACTCTATCAAATGAGCTATTGAAATCAAAAAACAGATAGGTACATACTGATTGTAATTTAAATTCCTCTCAATAATAAAGTTTCCGGCCAGATTTACTCCTCACATCTACTATCAATCAGTCCATATACCCTTCCTCCCATATTTTCCAAAATCTTTTTGTAATTCTGTGAACATATTGTCTACATCTACTGCCTTATTTAACTTAATCTGCTTTAAAGCCCTTCCCATGTCTTCATTGGATATGCCTGGACATTATCTATATTCCTCACTGTCTTTTTTTCTATGTATAAACTTGGTGACCTTATTTCTTAACCATTCAGTTCTCTTTATATTCTTTCCAAGTTTCTTTGATATTTTCTTTGTCTTAGCTTTCTTAATCTGAGTCAAGTTCCTTTACTGTGTTACCATGTTGGCCTAAGTTCTTTAACTGACGGTTTTACACATTTTTCCTTTCAATTATCTTGGATCTTTTTTATGTCAGCTATAATCTTACTCAACATGTGTCTAATGGTTAGAATAGATCTTTCCTTCTTACTTTGATAATAACTTAACCTTGCTAAGTAGTACTCTAATTTTGCCTATCTTCTGCAGACTTACCATATCCTAGCATAATCCTTAAAACCCTCATTTTATATGCTACCATAAATTCAGAGAACCAATAACCTCCAAATATAATGGGAAGAGTTAACCCTCGTTAACCTATACTCTTATAAATGGGCAAACAGGGAAATTAGAGAGGATATAAGCCGTAAATCAATAAAAATGGGTGAGGGAAATTGGAGAAGGTACAAGCAATTAAACCAATACAAATTAAAAAATATATAAATATCTAAAAGTAAAACCAATAATAAATATAATAAAAAAATTAAAATAATTGAAATAATTAGATACCACACATGCTTAGAACAAAGAAATTGAAGACTGCAAATAAATCACCTAGTATCTAGCTTGGATTATATAGCATTGATACTTGCTAGTCTTTGGCACTCAAACACAAGTAATAAAATAAACATTAGTATAATAATAAATGAAAATTATTCATGCACTATATAGCTTGGATGTACTATCCAGAATTAAACAATGCTAGTCCCTTGCACTTCCACTCTCCCAGGGCTTATGAGAGGTTTTCCTCTGCGCTTATCATAAGAAATGAAAAATAATCATATACCCTCTAGCTCAGATGTACTATACCTTGCTATTATAAAGCAATCACATTCAATCAGGGCTTATGAGAGATTCCCTCTGCATCAATAGCCCATGAGGCATACATAGTATAATAATGAAAACAAAATAATAACAAACCCTCTAGCTTGAATTTATAAAGCAGCATTGATCCTTGCTTCTAAAATGTACTTACACTATCAGGGCTTATGAGAGGTTTCCATCTGCATCAGGGCTCACTAATCACATGTAGTGAAATAAAATAAAAATGATGATAATAGAAAAATAATCATGCACCCTATAGATCGGATGTTCTACAGAGCATTGATTCTTGCTACTCTCAAATAATCACATTCAATCAGGGCTTATAAGAGACTCCCTCTGGACCAATTTCCTATCAGTTACACATCAGGTAACAATAAAAGCAAAATAATCATAAACTCAATCTTGGATGTACTAAGCAGCATTGATCCTTGCTTGTTGCCTGCACTCATACTCTATCAGGGCTTACGAGAGGTTTCCCTCTGTGCCAGTGGCCCACCAATCAATCACTTGCTTGGGTATGGGAAGATGCCTTAACCCTTGCAAAACTCACTCACTCGTGTATTGTGGAATCTTTTCTGACATTAGTACTGTGACTCACACTTTGTGGCAGAGTAGGGAGAGCGCCCGGAAGCTCTTGCATTATAACACCTTGGAGGACAGATATTCAAGTCAGACGAGGAAGTGCAAGAAGCAATATTCAGTCAGCTTTAAGACATGGTAAAAGAAAGGTATGACTGTAGTATTATAAAGCTGCTTACAAGGATAAGAAACATGATAGATTGTCAAGTTGAGAAAAAAATTGTTCTTCCATGGAAAACAATGCTATACCTTACTTTTTGAAGGGTCTTTGTAAAATGCAGTGAATGCATATGCCTATAGCTCCTGCATATGCCAATCTATGTATGGGTAAACTTGAACATAGGTTAGTCATCAAAGACATACTCAAACCATACTGTCATGTCCTTTTTTTCCATAGTATCTTTCAAGTAACGTGCATCTGAATCGAATATATCTTTCAAAGCTATCAACATTCACGCCTGGAAAAATCATTTTAACACAGTATGAATGAAACTTACCAACTCACAACAATAAATTTATTTCAACTGCAGCCACCTATCACATACAAAATCCTTCATCTCCTTCTCACTCTGTCTGTGGCATCTGTTTCTACAAGAACACTCCCCCCCAATAAAAATATACCAACCAGCTACTTGATTGTCACAGAAAAAATGGGTAACCTGAAAAACTGCTGAATAGTAAAATTCTGAAACCTTCAACCTTAAACACTCCTCTTCCTAAACCAAACCGCCTGAAAAGCCCCTACCTTATCATCATTTCTTTATCCAAAAACCATAAAATGAAACAATCTGCGAACTTGACTGAACTAAACTTTGTGAACTTAAAAATGAATTAAACTTTTAATACAACATTCTCCTTCTATTTTAAATGCCCATAATATTTCCTGGACATTTGAATCTTCAAGTCCACCCACAAGCAGTCTCTTCTAAGCCTCTGTTGGCAAACCTAACAGCACATGCTGCCATTTTCTCAAACCCTTTGACTTGCTTACTACCAAATTTCAACTCTATACCACCTGCACCACAAAAACATTAAATTTGACTCTACTGTAACTTCTGTCTAGTCTAGTATATCAGTCAATGAAACACCACCCTTTCCCTCTCCATCATAACCAATACTGTTCTACCAAAACCATCATTATCTTTAACTATCCCATCCTTAATCACCCTGATTCTCACAACCAATCTATTGATGACCACTTCTCTGTTAAGGTGATTGAAAACCTTTCAAAACCTTTTAAAAAGCAAGTAGCAGACAGGTAAGTACTGAGAGATGGTGCATATCTGAGTGCCCCAACTACTTGATTATCTCAGAAAAAGTGATCTAAGTGCTCCTGTAATTAAATGCATTCCAGCCTAACCACACCCACTGAATGCATCAAATACCTGGCTACAAATAATAAATTCGTGTGTCAGGGAAAGAACAAATAATATGATTTGTAGGTAGAGGTGATAAAAAGAATAAAGAAAGGAACAACTCAGGAACTATTCATACATATATATAACATATATAAACATGTAGCCAAGTGGTCAAGAGGTCAATCTGTAAACTGTAATCAACATGAAAGTTTGTTTGTTTGCTAGGTAGCAGTAGATTTCACCCAGTACTAAGTCTGATTGTGAAATTCACACATCAGGGTAAGGGAGCCGGTCCCTTTCCCTGTTCCAGAGAAAAGACTTGGCAAGCCAGGCCAAAATTACAGTTATTTAATAGAAAAACAATCTGTATGCACCATAAAATGTGCCATAGCCAAAACTAGTGAATAACATAACCCTAAGTTCACTGACATATGTTCATTGCCATATCAATGGTTATTGATTTATTTTTTTCTTTTGATTAATAGCAACTGCATGAAAGTTGTATTTTGACCTTTTGAACAATTTCTTCCCTAATTATTATTTTTTCATTTTTTTAAAGTGCAGGCATGGCTCTTTTTTCCTTCCTAAAGTTCCTGTCAAAAATATATTTTCTTGAAAAAAAAATATCCTATAAAATTATAGGTTTTGGAAAATTTATGCAAGACAACATGGAAACCCCTTTTTTTTAAATAATTCCCTTTCATCTTTTTTTGCTAAACAAAAAGTAATCAATATAATAAGTGTCCCATATGTTTAATTGGGAAATCATGTGGCACAGGATAAGGATATGACCCCTTAATAATACTGCGCTTATAATTGGTTTCACATAATTATACATAAGGCTTGGTTGTTAGGAGAATTAAACCATCAATAACTAAATTGACCATTATTTTCATTAATTAATTGGTCATGATTGAACTCATGATATTATTCATCGCTAAGTATTGTCATTTTCATAGATCCCATTTTACTTTTTTTAGTTTAGCCTTTTCAGTGATTGTTGTTTTACTTTGTTCCATTTGTTGAAAGCAGTATAATGTTAAGTTTTTAATTTAATTTTCTGTTCTTTATGTTAAAGAATTTCCTTCTCTATGTGCTATTTTCTTTTCCTGCTTGCTTTTCTTTTAAAGCATAGGAAATATTATTATCCCTTCTCAACTTTAATCAACCCTATCCCGTCATGACTTTTAATACCTACTTGTTTTAAGTGAACAAAAAGGTGTATGTGTAGTCAACAATAGGGTGAAATTTTGCACAAGGGTCATAGTTTTCATTCAATGGCAGTTAAAGTTTAAATTATCAACGAGAGGAAATAATTTCTAAAGTATTTAAAAATTACTCTTTGATATGATTTTACAAAACCATAGAATTGAGCAAAAAGTATCTGTTCACATAAATTGTCACAAATGTCATTCCATTTCCTGACAATATACTTCTTAAAAAAATGTATACATAGAGGCTAACAAGTATTGAGTCTATCTTTTCGTTGTGAGTACAAGTATTTTCAGTGGACATTCTGGGAAAATCTCATTGAAGTAACTATTAAGGTTATCATTATGTGATGACAGCTGCCTTTTTCCTAAGATTTTAGCATTATTGCAGTTGATAAGATACACAGACAGGCTGATAAATTTGTATGATGGCAGACTTAAGCATTTGATTGTAAACCTACATGCATTAATACAATAAGAATGTATACAAATATGTTTAAATATTATTATTTATGTACAGAAACGTGAATATCCCCACTCGTGATGAAAAACTCGTTTATAACTAGTCATTGATTATCATCTTTTTCTTAAAATATTTAGAGAGAGGCCAGAAGCAGGATGGTACTGGGAAAAATGCTGAAAGTAACCTACTGCACTCTTGTCAATTTGCTGTGCAGCTTAAGAAAAGGATAAAATTCATATGTGATATTTGCTTGGAAGTATTTAAGTGTAAAAATGACATTGCAAGACATATCAAAGTAATGCTCTCTGGAGAAATATCATCAATGCCAACAGTGCACCAGAAACTTCTTAAGATTAAGTCAACTCAAAAGCCACATATTAACACATCCTGAAGAAAGGCTATTTAAATGTGGAACATGTTTGAAAAGTTTTTCTAAAAGGTGGATCTTAAAGAGATACCTGTTCACACATTCTAAGGAGAGATCACACAAATGAAAGGTCTGTGCAAAATCTTTTAAGGAGAAACGTCTCCTTGGGAATCATGTGCTGACACATTCAGATGAAAGGCAGCATAAGTGTGATATATGTTCAAGAGTATTCTCAATGAAAAGAAGTCTAAGACAACACATCCTGACACACGCTGCTGAAATGAGGCACAAATGTAATATATGTTCTAAAGAATTTTCTCTCAAGGGTAATCTGAAGGCGCATATGAAGATGCATGTCAGTGTAAGACCATACAAGTGTGATATATGCTCAAAGGAATTTACTTACCTTAGAAATCTAGAGTCACATGTTGAGACACACTAATGAAAGGCTCCACAGATGCAAAATTTGCTCAAAGGCATTTCCTGAAAATAGAGATCTAAGGAGACACATATTGACAGACACTGGCGAGAGGAAATACAAGTGTAATATGTGCTCGAAATCATTTGCTCTAAACAGTAATCTGAAGAAGCACTTGTTGACACACGCTAATTAGAGATCTTAAAAGTGTAAGTTTTGTCTGAAATCATTCAATCGCAAAGTTTACCTGGATTGTCATCTTCTGACACATGCTGCTGAAAAGCCTTTTAAGTGTGTAATGTTTGAAATTATTTAATAATAAAAGTAACCTTAGGAAGCATATGAAGTTCCATGGAAATGGAAACACTGACTAAAGTGCCCTAATATCACACTCACATCTATCACTTGAAGAGAACCAAAATGAGAACTAATATTTGAAGTGCAGAACAACACTGAGTACTATAGAAAATTTAAAAAGTTGCTTGCATCAATTCCCTCACATTAACTAGATGCCATTATAATCACTAATATCACAATAAAAATGTTATTCTCTACATACGAGGGTCATCCGGAAAGTAGTACCCGTTCGTGCCGCATGAAGTGCTGACGACGCGAGTAGCCGCTGGACGAGGTCAGATAGCTTCAGTGGCTTGTCTGCCTTCTCTGAGCCAAGTTGCGTGACGCTAGCATTGCCTGTGTTGTTTCTGTGATTGTTTACAATGTTTAAAAAAATTGAGAACGCCGCCAGTTGTGAAGTGAGGGCAGTGATTAAATTCCTCAATGCAAGAAACGTTCGCCCATGTGATATTCATCGCCAATTAAAGGAGGTGTATGGAGACAATGTAATGGACGAGTCGTCTGTTCGGCGGTGGTGTCGCAACTTCAACATGGGGAGGGGGAACACACACGACGATGAGCGTTCGGGGAGACCGTCTGTCATTACAGACCAACTGGTGAGCTCAGTTGACGAATTCGTGAGGAACGATCGGCGCGTCACAATTGATGACATCTGTGAGCATTTTCCCAATGTTTCTCGAACAATTGTTCATGAAATTGTTAAACACCATCTGCATTATGCAAAAATTTGTGCAAGATGGGTCCCTCGCGTATCTCAATGAGCTGGCGGCGAAGGACTATGCAGCAGGAATACAGAAACTTGTCACACGTTATGACAAATGCCTTAATTTGCTTGGAGATTATGTTGAGAAGTAGTTTAAAGTATCCTCTTTCAAATAAAATTTTTTATGTTTGTTAATATTTACTTTTGTGTCTTTATTTCACGAACGGGTACTACTTTCCGGATGACCCTCGTATTATCATGTTGTGTTGTGATTTTCTCAATAAAATATGATATAATATATCACTTTATACTTTTCCTTTACGATTACATCAATTTATTACAGAACTCTTCCATACATTTACATTAAAATTTCATAATCATCAAATTAGCATTCTTTCAATTTAATATCATTGTCTCAAGAAGTAAATTTTCATGTTTTTGGTGTACTTAACAATGAATTAACCACGAGGCTTCCATGGCCATGTTTTTACTCTGTAGCCCTTTAATTAACCGTTTTGGGAAGCTGTGGGAATGAAACTTTCACCTATGCAGGGATGCTTGGAAGGGCAAGTGTTATATTTATATATCTCACAAATCTTTGAGAAGAAAATTTCAGAGAAATAGCAGAGAAAAGTCTACCATTGATGAAGGCTGGCAATGATATGTGGCGTTGGAAGGAATTCAATCATGGTAATGCTTGCTTTGAATGGATATTAATTTATTTTAGAGGTTTGCTTTAGCCAGATCTTTACAATCCAGAAGGAGGTAACTGAAGCATTTAAAAATATTTTTTTTGAGCATTAATCATTGAATATTCAAAGGAATAGGGGTGGTGGATTTTTAAATAGCAAATGTAGGAAATTTCTTTATGATAGAGGATTAAAATCAACACTTGAATTCGTCAAAACACTACAATGAGAAAACATTCGCGATTCCATCAGAAAACACTCCAAATGAAGCAAAACTGGTGTTTTTTAGCGGGCAAACCAATTCAAAAACGCGAATTTAATGCGACGGCATATTTTTCGATGAAAAACTCAACGAATGGGGAATGTAAGTGGCCAAACTACTTCCATGAGAAATATTAAGTAAAAATACGTGATGTCATTGGGCACAAAAAATGGACAAATAAGATGTATTTTTCAAAACCAAACCTTAACACGTGAAGGCGTTAATTATCGCGTCGTATTGTAAGACGAATCGTTAAACGAATGGTGAAACAAGCATTTTAATATTTTCAAAGAAAAGAATTAGGAAAAAATACGAGTTTTCAATGAACTCCAGAAAAATGAAGGAAAACGGTCGTTTTTTAGAAAACCCACCAATTCACAACCGCGATTTGAATTGGAACCCAATATTTTTCGCTGAAAAACTCAACGAATGAAGAACATAGGTGAATAACCAAATTAAATGGAAATTAACGAGTAAAAATACGTGATTTATTGGAAACACGAAAAATGAATTAAAAGATATATTTTTCAAATCTAATTGTTAAAAACATAGAAGAATTTTATTAATTATAAAGAAGTTTTGGACGAATAATTCAAGGAAAGGTGAAACGAGTAGGTTTAAATTTTAAAAGGAAAGAAATTGAGGAGAAATACGTGAAAACACTAAAAATCAAGTTACTCGGTCGTTTTTAGGGAATAAACCAATTGATATACGCGAATTGTATTGCTACGTCTGTATTTGCGAAGGAAACTTCAAGGAATGGAGAACAAACGGTGACAACCTACAAAACTGGAAATATCGTCGGAAAACGCTCACAATGAAGGAAAAGGTTTTTTATAGCTGGCGTACCAATTCAACACCGCGATTTGAATTGCAACCCAAAATTTTTCAATGAAAAACTCAACGGATGGGGAACGTAAGCGGCCAAATTACTTTCATGAAAAATAAAATTTAAAAAAACGTGATTTCATTGGTAACACGATAAATGGATAAAGAAGATCTATCACTCAAGACCAAACCTTAACACGGAACGGGCGTTAATCATCGCGTCGTATTTTAAGACGAATAGCTCAACTGGAACAAGCTGATTAATATTTTAAAAGGAAAGAACTACGAAAAAATACGACATTCCAAACTAAACCAGAAAAATGAAGGAAAACGATCGTTTTTTAGAGAACAAACTAATCCACAACCGCCATTTGAATTGCAACGCAATATTTTTCTATGAAAATGTCAGTGAATGGGGAACTTAGGTAGACAAACTATTTGCATAGAAAATATCGAGCAGAAATCGGTATTTTTTTGGAAGCACGAAAAATGAATTAAAAATATATATTTTTCAAGTCCAAATGTTAAAAAACGAGAAGGATTTAAGTAATACGATGTAGTTTTGGACGAATAACTCCACAAATGGTGAAACAAGCTGGTTAAAATTTTAAAAGGAAAGAACCTGAGAATAAATACGAATGACTCGACGAATGGTGACACAAGCGGGTTTTTTTTTTAAAAGTAAAGAAATTGTGAAGGATACGCGATTTCATTGACAACATGAGAAATAAAATAACACGGTCGTTTTGAAGAGAGCAACCAATGCACATCAACATTTCAATGTCAACGCCATATTTTCGGATAAAAACTCAGAGAATGGGGAAGAAAGATTGCTTACCAATTTAAATGGAAAAAATAAAGTGAAAAAACATGATTTTTTTGTAAATACAAAAAATGGACAAATAAGATCTACTTTTCAAGACCAAACCTGACAAACGTAGAAGGGAGGAATTCCGTCGTATATAAACACGAAAACATCAACGAATGGTGGAAAGAGGGATTCAAATAACTTGAAAGGAAAAAAAATTCTTAAAAAATACGCGATTTCATCGAAAACACTAAAAATGAAGGAAAACGGTATTATTTAACTGACGCGAATTGAAAAGCAACGCCATAATTTGCCATGAAAAACCAAACGAATGGGGAAAAAATGAAGACAAATTACTTACATTGAAATTATTAAGTAAAAATACACGATTTTATTGGAAACGCGAAACATAAATTAAAATCATCAATTTTGGAAATCCTAATGTTAAAAACGTATCAGATTGGTAATAAGACGTATTTTTAGGCAAATAACTCAACGAACGGTGAAACAAGCTGGCTAAAATTTTAATAGGAAAGAACTTGAGACGAAATACGAGATTTCAATGAAAACCAAAAAATGAAGAAAAACGGTCGTTTTTTAGAAAACAAACCAATTCACAGACGCAATTTGAATTTAAACGCCATATTTTTTTTAAATCAAAAACTCAATTGGTTTGGGGAACTTTGTTGGACAAACTATATACATAGAAAATAACGAGTAAAAATTCGTGATTTTTTGAAAAAACGAAAAAAGAATTAAAAAGATATATTTTTCAAGACCAAACCTTAAAAACGTAGAAGATTGGAATTACTGCGTCATAATTTTGGACGAATATTTCAAGGAATGGTGAAAAAAGGTAGGTTAAAATTTGAAAAGGAAAGAAAATGAGGAGAAATACGCGAATTCATTGAAAACACTAAAAATAAAGTTACTCGGTCGTTTTTAGTAAAGAAACCAATTTTTAGACGCGATTTGTGTGGCAACGCTATATTTTTCGAAGGAAACCTCAACAAATGGAGAACAAAGGGTAACAACCTACTTACCCAGAAATCATTATGTAGAAATTCGTGATTTCATTGGAAACACAAAAAATATATTACAAAGATCTATTTTTAAGAACAAATCTGAACACTAAGAAGTTTGGAATTACGGCGTCGTATTTAAACACGAAAAAATCAATGAATGGTGAAAAGAATGGTAAAATAAATATGATGGAAAAAAATTCGCGATTCCATCGGAAAACACTCAAAATGAAAACAAAGTGTTTTTTAGCGGGCAAATTTATTGCAAAATATCCAAAAAAATAATAGAATTCATTGAAAACACGAGAAATAAAGCGAGACGGTTGTTTGATAGAGTGCAACCAGTTCGCATACGCGATTTGAGTGACAACGCCATATTTTTTGGGATGAAAAACTTAGGGAATGTGGAACAAAGATGCCTAACAAATTTAAATGGAATAAACTAAGTGAAAATACTTGATTTTTTTCGAAACACTTAAAACTGATAAATAGGATATATTTCTTAAGACCAAACCATTAAACGTAGAAGGTTGGGATTATTGCATCGTATATTAACACGAAAAAATCTACGAATTGTGAATAGAGGGGTTCAAATAACTTTAAAGGAAAATAATTCAGAAAAAATACGCGATTTCATCGAAAGCACTCAAAATGAAGAAAAATTGTGTTTTTTAGCGGGCTAACCAATTCACAGATGAGAACTTAATGCAACGCCATATCTTTTGATGAAAAACTGAAAAAATAGGGAACATAAGTGACCAAACTACTTCTATGAAAAATATTAAGTAAAAATAGGTGATGTCATTAGAAACACGAAAAATGGATTAAGAAGATCTATTGTTTAAGACCAAACCTTAACACGTAAAGGCGTTAGATATCGCGTCGTATTTTAAGACTTTAAAATTAAATTTAATTAAAAATTAATATTTCAATAAAAACCAGATAAATGATGGAAAACGATCGTTTTTTAGAGAACAAACTAATTCACAACAGCCATTTGAATTGCAACGCAATATTTTTCTATGAAAAACTCAGCGAATGGGGAACTTTGGTTGACAAACTATTTGCACGGAAAATATCGATTAAAACCCATTATCTTTTTGGAAGTACGAAAAATGAATTAAAAATATACATTTTTCAAGTCCAAATGTTAAAAAACGAGAAGGATTTAAGTAATACGATGTACTTTTGGACGAATAACTACAAATGGTGAAACAAGCTGGTTAAAATTTTAAAAGGAAAGAACCTGAGAATAAATACGCGAATTCATTGAAAACACTAAATATAAAGAAACACGGTCGTTTTTTAAGAACAAACCAATTTATAGACGCGAATAGTATTGCTACGTCTTAATTTGCGAAGGAAACCTCAACGAATGGAGAACAAAGGGTGAAAACCTACCCACCTGGAAATCATAACGTAGAAATACGTGATTTCATTGGAAACACGAAAAACAAATTACAAAGATGTACTTTTCAAGAACAAATCTTAACACGTAGAAGTATGGAATTTTCGCGTCGTATTTAAACACGAAAAGTCAACGAATGGTGTCAAGTAAATATAATGGCAAAAAATTAAGAAAAATGATATTTTTTAGTGCGAAGCAATACCACTGACGGGATTTTCATAGCAACGCCATAATTTTCCATGAAAAACCAAACGAATGGGGAACAAATGAATACATATTACTTACATGGAAAACATTAAGGAAAAATATCCGATTTTATTGGAAATACGAATAATAAATTAAAATGATCAATTTTTTAAGAACAAATCTTAAAAAAGTACCAGATTGGAATTAATACGTTCTTTTTTTGGGCTAATAACTCAACGAATGGTGAAAAGAGCTAACTAAAATGTTAAAAGGAAAGAACATGAGAAAAAATACGCGATTTCGTTGAAAACACAAAAAAATAAAATAACACGGTCGTTTTTTAGAGTGCATCCAATTCGCAGACGCGATTTGAATGACAAAGCCATATTTTGGGATTGAAATTTCAGGGAATGGATAACAAAAGGAGGATAACCTATTTAAAGGGAAAAATTAAGTAAAACATCGTAATCTAGTTGGAAAAACGAAAAATTAATTAAAAAGATCTATTTTTTAAGAACAAATCTTAACACGTAGAATTTTGGAATTATCACGTCGTATTTAAACACGAAAAAGTCAACTAATGGTGAAAGGAGGGGTTCAAATAACTTGAAAGGAAAATAATTCAGAAATAATACGCGATTTCATCGAAAACACTATAAATGAAGTAAAACGGTTTTTTTAAAAGTGCGAACCAATACCACAGACGCGAATGGAATAGCAACGCCATAATTTCCCACGATAAAGCAAACATATGGGGAACAAATAAAGACAAATTACTTGCATGGAAAATGTTAAGAAAAATACACGATTTTATTGGAAATAAGAAAAATAAATTAAAATGATCAATTTTTTAAGAACAAATCTTAAAAACGTACCAGATTGGAAAACTTACGTCGTACTTTTGTGCTAATAACTCAACGCTTGGTGAATCAAGCTGGCTAAAATTTTAAAAGTAAAGAACTTGAGAAAAAATATGCAAATTCATTGAAAACAGTAAAAATAAAGAAACACGGTCGTTTTTTAGATAACAAACCCATTTTTAGACGCGATTTGTGTTGCAACATCATAATTTGTCAAGGAAACTTCAACGAAAGGAGAACAAAGGGTAACAATCTACTTACCTGGATAACATCATGTAGAAATACGTGATTTCATTGGAAACACGAAAAATAAAATACAAAGATCTATTTCTCAAGACCAAGCCATAAAACGTAGAAGGTTGGAATAAACACGAAAACATCAACGCATTGTGAAGAGGTGTTCAAATAACCTTAAAGGAAAATAATTCAGAAAAAATACGCTATTTCATCGGAAACACGGAACATCGGAAATGAAGAAAAACTGTTGTTTTATAGCGGGCGAACCAATTCACAGACGAGAATTTCATGGAACGCGATATTTTTTTATGATAAACTCAATAAATTGGAAAGATAAGTGGCCAAATTACATTCGTGAAAAATATCAAGTAAAAATACGTGATGTCATTGGAAACACGAAAATGGGATAAATAAGATCAATTTTTCAAAACCAAACCTTGAAATGTAATGGAAGACAAATAGCTCAACGAATGGTTAAACAAGCTGGTTAAAATTTTCCAAGGAAAGAACTAGAAAAAAATGTGAGATTTCAACTAAAACCAGGAAAATGAAGGAAAACGGTCGTTTTTTAGAGAACAAACTAATTCACAACCGTGATTTGAATTGCAACGCAATATTTGTGATGAAAAACTCAGCGGGATTGGGGAAAATAGTTGGACAAACTTTTTACATGGAAAATAACGAGCAAAAATACGTGATTTATTGGAAACACGTTAAATGAGTTAATAAGTTATACTTTTCAAGACCAAACCTTAACACTTAAAAGGTGTGAATTATCGCGTCGTATTGTAGGACGAATAGTTTAAGGAATAGTGAAACAAGCTGATTAAATTTTTAAAAGAAAAAAATAGAGAGAAAATACGAGATTTCATTGAAAACCCGAAACATGAAGGAAAACCGTCGTTTTTTAGATAGAGAAACAAATTACGGAAGCTATTTGAATTGCAACGCTTTTTTTACGATGAAAAACACAGGGAACGGGGAAAAAAGATCTACAAACTACTTTTTGGAAAATATTAAGTGAAAATGGGTGATATCATTGGAAACACGAAAAATGAATATGAATTATTTTTTAATGGCAATTAAATGAATAAAACAAAAAAGGGAACTTTATAAGTGATGTTAATAATAAATACATTACCATGATTAGGAAAACTATTCAAAGGCAAAAACATATACTTAACAAATAAAATGGTAGCCCTAAAACAATAAGAAGTTGTCATTTTGAAAGTACTTCCTTTGGGATCTCACAGTTATACTGACAACTGTCATATATTTCAGCAAAATAATTAGCCAAGTTCTTTCTTTTGAATGATAGTCACCCTCTTCGTATTTATTATTTCAGTATGCACTTGATGGCTAGCTATGAGCTGCAGCTGTAATATATTATGTACAAGAGTAATTTATTGAAAACCTATATGCAAACACATAAAATTCTTCCTCCTTAAAAGTACCCTCCTTGGTCCTTTACCTATTATTTCTAAATACTCGGCAATGACTGGTATGCTCCCTGGAAGACATCTTTGCGGACCCCTGAAAAGATATTTGTCAGAGCTGATTGAATAAATTCAATGATTAAAAAATGGGTTTCATTCAGGACTGCTTTAATCAGACTTTAAAAGGATATACCTTGAGTTTGGCTAATAGAGCATTGTGGCAAGGCCCATGGTCATGATGGAGTTCCCAGGTAGCATAGATGTGTTTTTCATTCTGATTACACTTTTTTGAAGTCGTTTCAGCATATTGACATATAAGGTAGCCTCAACTGCCTGTCTTTGTAGAACAAGCTCATTATGGACCCTTTCTTAGCCATCAAAAAACACGATGAGCATTATTTCACTTTTGATTTGCTTTTTATTGCATTTTTTGGCTTACGGGACTAGTTAGGTGTACCACTTGGAGAGCTTTGGTATTTATGTTTTGGGTCTTACTAAAAAAACCGGTTTTATGATCTTTGATAAAATAGTCCAAATTATCAGGGTCATATTTGATATGTTGCGAAGGTTTACTTTAAATATCTGCTCAGTTGGTCATTCATGATTTGGTCAGCAAGTAGGGGTTTATAATAACTTCTTGCTGCTTCAATTATTTAAAGAGCATTAAGTCTGGTTTTGAGGGAAAGCTCAGCCCCCTCCCTCTTTCAAGAAGTTTGATTCAATTTCAATTAATAGGAGCAGGGCAGGAGATATCATTCAATCACCATTGGCATGTAACTTGTAACTTCCTAATGTGGTTTTTGAAAGAAAAAAGCCTCTTTGGAGTTAAATCTGCTACTTAAGAGGATACTAGCTTCTTAAGAATCCATAATTATCACATGGTATCAAGAAAATGGCCCCTTTTATAAAAATCCTACCAATGTTTTGATTTACGCTTGACAATAAGCTTAATACTGGGTCTTAATATTCTCTCAAACATAGCCTTAAACATATCATCCTTTCTAAAGACATGCCCTTAACAATTTATTCTCCAAAACTTCCTTATCCATTTGAATAATCTCTAATCTTAAATTATTCATTCTCTACTTTATCTTACTATCTTCTTCAACTCTTGTTAGAATCCACAACTGACTTGTTTCTTCAAATGAAGATAGGAAGGAAGCATTAAAAAAAATTAATGGATTAATCACTCAAAAGCATGTCACATCATTCCTGAGAGAGGAATTCCCATTAAGGTTTTTAGAAAGCCATCAAGAATATGGTAGACACTTGCCTACAAGAATATTGCTAATACAGGGCGGAAAGAGGTATTTATGGAAGAATTTTTAACATTTGTACAAGTATGTTTATCAATACATGTGTTTTTTTCCCAGAGAAAGGGCATTACTTTTATAGTTGACCTTGTATATGCTATACTTTTCATATTATGTACAGTTGCAATTGTAATTGTTGAATTATGTTTACTTTAATCGATATGGATAAAATATTCTTTAATTTCATATTTTCTATGGTAATGAATGCCTGATTGATAGTTAAAGGGCCAAGATAATAGATATATTTTAACTAGGGTTGTTGTATACTTTGATAAATAAAGCTATACAATAATTGTTTTAAATAATGGCGGAAATTTTATTTTTTGTACTTTTAAACAAAATTAAGACAGGGATATTGTATAATTACAATAAAAGAAAATCAAAATATCTATTTAATGCCAGAACATGTTCAACATGGTTACCTAAACCAATTGTTTATCCTGACAAAACATAGCTTTGGCCAATGTTGAACTTTACAAAGGAATCGCTAAAGATGTTTGATATTCAAATGAAATCTTGATGTGTCATATGAAATTATTAAAATGTATTTGCATATGGCTTTCTGTTGCACAATAAGCACCTAATGTTGTCTTTGAGCAAGAATATGACTCTATCACTGTCAATATATACCGAATGGATAATAAAAAAATGTTAGAATGAAAATATCAAATACCTATTTTAATAAAATATATTATTTCTTTGAATTGAAAACTAAAATAAGGCCACAAATTTCTAATCTATGTTTTTCCTAGGCATCGATTTATTTATCACTGAATGTTTGAACTGGATATTTCTCTTAAACAAAAAAATTATTATACTAATTCATTGGCCAACTTTAGCTTCTAATCTTCATTCTTTTTTAGAGTGTGCCAGGTATATCAAAATGTTCAAAGATTAAATTCAAAAATTATATGGTTAATGACTTTCTCTGTAGCTGTCAAATCCTAACTACTAAGAAAAATTGAAATATCTTTGTGGTTTCAGATAATATCATTGGTTATGTATTGCCTTATAATTCAAAGGGCCCAGGTTTCAATCTATGAGATAGCAAGTAGTTTTATTTACTTTTTGATAGGCACAAGAAGTTCTTTGTAGAAGGTAATCTGAGTGATTACACTGTCCATCAGATGGGAAGTTAACCTACGTTACCCATTGATTCCTTTCATCATTAACAGTTAGGTAGTTAGTACTAGGTTTACCTCCATCATTGCTACACCTCCCTATTTTGCTAATGACCTCAGCTATTTGACATCTGAAAAATTATTTCCATCCTGGATATAGATGCACAAATTATAAGTAAAATGAATAATTTCTGAACAGACTATGTTATGCGACCAACATTGTTTAAAAAGGGTTAGATAGTTTGGATGATATCATAGCTGTAACAGAAGAGGAATCCTCAAGCAGTAAGGTAAGTGATTAAACAAAGAGGGTATTAACTAATAATTGTTAGTAAATATATTACCAATATCTATTTTCTGGCTGAGTTCTAAACTGATATTATGCTAAACTGAGGTCTTATGAAATGTGAAAGTGTCAATAACTGGTTTACCAAAGTAGTAAAACTTATTTCTGCTACTGCCTTCATAAGGTCTGTCCGAAAATTACCTGGATACTGAAATTTAATAATTGACTGTAATTCCACACACTTTATTTAATGAAACAAGATCCCAGTTTTGACATTGAAGATCATCATCAGAATGACAATGACGTTCAAAGCCTGATAATGACTTTCAACCCTCAAATCTGTGTTATGTTTTTTAAAATAAAGTGTGTGGAACTACAATGTCAATTATTTCATTTCATTTCAATATATTATGCAATTTCCATTAAGACAACAAATTTTACTTGAATATGTTCCATATACAACATCTATCGTGAAAGTTATAAACATTTTATTATTGTGAGATGATTATCAATGAAAATGAGGCAGAACTCCTTGGGAAATGTGAAGGAGATATCAGCCCATCCAACTCAAATTCCTTTCAGTTTGCTCTAAGCAGTCTGAGTGATTAGGCGTGCCTCTACCTGAAGCATGTGTTTCCATTTATAACAGCCTGAGTCTAAAGATATGCCTCCAAGTGAAGTGTTTTTCTACTTTGTAAATAATGCCAAGATGCAGTCAAGCTCCATGACAATGCTCCCAGCCTTGCTTTCTTCATCATTACCAACATCTGGGTCAAGAAATGTGACTTAATTGGGAATATCAATGAAGTTGTTTGTACTTGGGGTTTGAAATGCATAGGTTTGGATATAAAGGCACTTTGCAAAACCAGATATATTCCAGTTTTGTTTCTTTGGTACTTAGTCCCCAGCTTCTATGCACTGCTTTGACTGCCTTTTAGTTGCTGGCCTATAGTTTGCTACCCATGTCTCATCCTTGGTCATAAATCATAGCACAAATTGCGTTGGTTTCCTTTGGAATTGGTCAAAATATTGCTGAGAAAATTGCTTGAAAAAGGCTTTTAACCATTATAGTATTCACCTTGCCCAGAGTTTTCCCATCCCTAATTCTCTGTACAAGTCATTTTGCACCTTTTCCTTGAATATCATCACTGTCTTAGCTATCTGATACATCTCCAATTGCCTAGCATCAAACTCGATATTTTGCACCTCTTTGATGCTTTATGTTGTGGTATCATTTTGCAGCCATCTTTGTCATCGGTTATTTCCAAGTGAATTGGACCGTGTTTAAAATCAGCAGTCCCCTATTTAGCAGCTGAAATAAAAGGAGCATAGTCCTTATTCACTTTTGAAAACTTTGAGTGAATTTACTTAAGAATAGATACATTCAAGTCAAAGAAATTTACTGGTAGAAGAAATTGAAGATTTTCTATTTTTACCAGAAACATGAATAACATGTACTCAAACAATATTTGTAAACAAGCTATTAGAGAAAACAATTTGAAACTTGGCTTATAAGTAAAGACAAGTATACCCAGGCAGGAATCATTAATGTTTCTCTGATTTGAATACCATCTGTATGTCAGGCTGAGAACTATTTTACTTACCTCCTTATATCATGCCACTTCATACACTTAAGAGATTTTTTGTTTTATTGTCGATTTTGTTAATGAAAGTGACTGTATTCCTCTTTCATCATTGAAAATAACTCTTCCCTTATCAATAAACTATTGAAATCAAATTTGACAACAGGAAACTGTTTATATTTTGTTGCAATAGCACAAGAACAGATCTTTATAAAATATAAATCTTAAAATATGCTGGACAAAGGTAAAAATCTCGTAGCAGTGCATGCATACTGAGGGGAAAGGTTACTTTCACATATAAAAGGGAATGCTTCCTAAGGTCATTTTGTTTGTGATCTACAGGCATGTGTACATTAGTTATCTGCATACACTTGCTTGCCTACAATAGCTGCCAAGAGTAAACTCATGAGTTAGTCAGCTTATTAGAAAGGTTCACCCATTTTAACCTAATTTTAAAAATATAATGAAAACAAAAAACCATTTTGCATGACTATTAAGCTCTAAAAAATCCCTTTTATTTTTAAATGTTACCATTACAAATCCTTGAGCAATTTCTCACTTAAACCAGCATTTCTATCTTTATAGATTAAAGACAAACAAATATTCCCAGGTGTTAAACCAGCTTTATTAAAGGTTTTCCTCACAAATCAGAACAATTGAGGAAATTCCAATGCTAGGAATCTGCCATTAGAATACTCATTCTTATATTAAAAATATTAAATAATTATGGATGAAGTGTGGAGACCTAGGTATGGTGTGAATCTAGCCCTTGTGTAATGGTAAAGTAGTACTTAGTAATCTTATATTGCTATTGTTTATAAGAGCATTTTGTCTCTAATAGTCTTTTTCTATATGTATAAGCAATGTAAGTGACCAGAATTTATCATTACCATCAAGAAATTCTCCTTATTTCAGCGATAAGTATTTTAATATTTATATAGTATTACTATAGAATTGATAAAGTAGAGGTTGACCTAACTTTGCCCAAAGCCAAGTTCAAATAAATTCACTTTTAAGTAATTATATTACTTTCATGTTACTCATTAACAATAAGATTTAGAAGCAGAAAATTATTTCCACTAACCTTAATTGGACTTATGCCATCTAGTTAAAATTCACTTTAAGATGTTGCACTAATTATATGTTGAAAATGGATACTTGTACAGACAAATTACAGCTATATGATATTAAAAACGATTTTGTATTAAACCTTGGCTTAATTTACACAAAAACCAAATTTAATTGTTTTGTGATGTGTTCAGCAAAGCTGGCAAAATGATGCTAATTCCACTGTTTTTAAATTCACTGAACTGGTTTATGAATTACCAAACAATTATATGCATGATGAAAAGGATTATACTTAATGCTTTTATGACAATTAGGAATTCCAATACAATTCCAGGTATTTATCCAAATTTCTTTTACACACCATCACCTCCTCAAAATGTATAAAAATTCAATTTCTCCTACAAAAATTACAGAAACTAGGAGAAATAAAAATATCATGAAAAGTTTAAATTTGTCATTTGGTCTGAAGCAAAATGAATTTTTTTACTATTGCCACTAAACTTGAGAGCTTTAAAGAAGCAATGTAACTTAATGTTACAAAATTGTCCCATTATTTATCCATTTCACAAAATTAACAAGAATTTTTTTCATATCATTTTCAGCAATTTCTTCTGTTTAAATTGCTGTTGACTGTAATATTAATGCAGATATACAATAAATACATGAATTAAAACCCAAGTTTTCTTTTAAAACTAAGGATAAAAGAACTAAGTAGTTAAGGTTTCAATTCCTAATCCATGTTTATTTATGTAAATGAATCCTCTTCTTTTTAGCTCCCTTTACTGATTTTCAGCCTAGGTAGTGTCTGTCCCAGATGGAAGTGAATGTTTAATGGTTATCTTATAATTATTTGTTGGTATCAGGTTAATATTCAAGTACACTTTAAAGGCTTGATCTAAGAGGTCGGTTCAATCCATGTCATTATGTAGCAAAAACCATGGCTGCCTGGAAGAGGCCCTACAAAATCTATGTGAATATGCATAAATTATGCACTGGCAATGAGAAAAGCACCAATGGTGGACAAAACATGTCTGGTGATTTTACTCCTTTGTAAACATGAGCGTGCATGGCAGTCTCTCCTCAAGGAAGGCCAAACAAAGTGCTCAGCTGCTATTAGGTGGGTTGTCTGTCAAATTCCAGGGTGTGATAATCAATGCATGCTGAGGTGTGCCTGTTTATGGAAAGGCTCAGTGACTACTGGCATGGCTGAGGAAGTGGACATATAACATATAGGAGGATTTGATGAACTAGGAAAAGAAACTTTTTTTAGAATTAATGAGGAATTCTGAAGGGAATTGACAAGGTCATGATCAGACTCTGGAGTGGCAGCTAGAGCAGAGTAATCTATGGGGGCAGAAATGCTATGAATGCCAGACATGGTGTCTGCTATAATATTATCTTTACCTGCTACATAAATTATGTCTGTGATAAACAGGCTTGTTAAGTCTAAATGCCTAAACTACCAGGAAGAAAACTTCTACTGCCTCTGGGAAAATGCAAAAGAAAAGGGTTTATGGTTGATGAAGATTCGTCCTTCCACCATATGCCGGAACTGTGTCACTGCCTTATATACTGCTAAAAGTTCCATGTAATAAGCACTATAATGCCTTTCGGCATCACTCAGTTTCTTGGTCCAGAAACCAAGAGGCTGATATCCTTTGGAAGTGAGTTGTTGAAGGACATCACCAACCAAAAACTCCAAAGTGTCTCTGAAAAGGGTCAGAAGAAAGACACTTTTTGATAAACTAAAATGGCAGTATTGCACAGAGCCTCTTTGCAGTCTAGGAATGAAGTCTCTGTTGCTGGTATCCAGCTGATTGAGACCTTGCTTTTAACCTTACCTGCCAGAAGGTTGCTAAGGGCATCCTGGCTATTTACGGCATAAGGGATATAATGTTTGTAATAATTTACCATCCCTAAAAATTGCCACAGCTGGTGTATGGTAGCAGGTAGGGGAAAATAATGCATAGAAATTAATCTTTTCAGTGAGTGGTAAAGTTCCTTCCTCCATTACCATACATCCTAGAAACTGTATCTCATTCACACCAAACACAGACTTTGAGGGATTAATAACACAATAATTAAATATTGTCGCCAGATGCTGCTCATGCTCAACGGAATTACGTGATGCAACAAGGATATCATCTATGTATGCATATGCATAAGGGAATCCCTTTAACATGTCATCTATAAACCACTGAAAGGTCTGCACAGTGTTTCGAAGGCCAAGTGTCATAAATGGAAACTTAAAAAGGCCAACAGGCATTATTGTTGCAGTTTTGGGAATACCTGCAGGGTTGACAGCTATTGGTGGAATGAACAAACTAAATCCATTTTCAAAAATGGTCAAGTCAAGCCAAATAACCCCTGCACAAAATACATGATATGCGGTACTGGGTAATGATCAGGCATAGTTCTGGAGATGACCTCCATGCAGAACCCATATGAAGCATCAGCTCAAATTCTTTATTGGCATAGGCAAGCTCATCTGTTGCGAGATGGTGGGGCCTAGATGAAACCAGAGGGCCAGGGATGGTCTCTTTAAAATCAACCATGAAGTGCTTGACTTGCCCAGATGCTCGTGATTGATTTTTAATGTCAGGGAATTTGTCCAAAAGGTGAGAATAACTGGAGGCACCAGAGATAACTTACACTTGACCGTTGCTGGGAGAGGCAATGATGCTCTTAAACGTTTGGGTCATCGCATTGCCCACTAATTGTTAATGAGCAATACCCACAAGGAGACCAAAATGGCAGAGAAAATCTGCCCTTATTATTGGCTGCGGCACATTGGCGATGACAAACTTCAACAAAAATTCTCGCCAGAGGCCAAGGGAAAGGGAAAGAGTGGCAGTTCCGTATGTGGTGATTACAGTGTCATTGGCAGAGTAAAGCTAAAAATCTGACTTCCCTCTATGCTCATGGAGCCATGTGACTGGGTAGAGACAGAGATGGCACCAATATCTATAAGGAATTGAAACCAGACAAGGTGCCACTGACAAAAACATGGTTGGATAGCCAGAAAGGAGGTTCGGCCTTGGCTGAGGGAATGGGACAGTGAGTGCATACCATGCTCTTTGGCGTGCGCTGCCACTTGTTTAGAGAGGTTTTCTATCTTCTCTATCAGTGTACTAATAACTGGATTGGGGGTCACTGCCAAAAATAAATGACCAGCCACACACAGCATTATGTGATATAAGCACGGTTCTTTTTTCTGGATCTTTTCCTATGCCCACCTTTGGTTCCCCAAGACAACATTTAGTATCCTGTTAAGGATCAGGCAGCTCAGGTCACCAATCAAGGGGGACCAGAGAGGTGTGTGAAAAAAATCAATACCCAGGTTTCTCTGTATGTAATCCCAATTTCTACTACTTGAGTCCTTGATCCTCATTCATTTATTTATATACCTTTATACCATATACATAAAGTAAATAAAATCCACTTTCATAATGTTTCATTAAATTTCTTCTTTCATTCATTTGAAAAACCTTTTCTAAAAGGCCAAGTCCTAGATAAGCACTGGCACTATATAATACAGAGACCAAAACTCTGAAAGTTTTAGATGCAAGATCATTGCACACTCATGTAGGCAGAAGTATTAATTGAAGATGTCAACTGAGCCATAGTTAATATAGACCAATTAATTGATTAAAAAATGATATTGAAAGGACACATAAAAAACTTGCAACTTTATCATTGTACAGAATAATCGTTTCCTGTTGAAAGATCATCAGAAAAAGCTAAATATGATATCATTAATGTGCTGATAATTCGTTTCAAAGATTCAGGTCTAAAGATTCATTGCTGTATTATTTACGATGTCAATATTAAAAAATAACCATAAATATTGGGATGGATTAACTGTCGTAGGTATACGGTAGTCAGGATATATTATAATTCTAGTATAATGTGCTTCTATTGACATCCTTTTTAAATACCAGTCAAAATTATACCTTCAAGGTTTGGACACAACTGCTGCTATAAAAATTTAGAAATGTGATTATAATTATATATATATATATATATATATATATGTATATATATCATTGAATGGTTTGAAGATAACATTGATCACTTTAATATTCATTTGTAAATTTGTCCACCATTTTGCCAAACATGCAAATGTAAATTCTCTCCCTGAGTCCCAGTTATTTTGTCATAGTTGGAAAGAAAAACTGTAATTTGGAATTTAATGCACTTTTAATGCCCATTTCAAAATGTGGAAGGTCCGATTTTTGGAGTTCCTCTCATAATTTGCAAAGTATTTACTATACCAACACATAGGGTTCATTTTCAGAATTTTACGCCAAAAAATTTAATTACACAATTGTCACTTCCAGTCATTATTCTTCCAAGAAATATTTATCCCGAGAACATATTTATGTTATTATAAAATCAATTTAAGAGGATTAAATTTTTAGTTTAGGTTCAAAATAAAATATACACAGATAAGGTAATGTTGAAAATAATGTCTCTCTTTTCAAAACAGAAGTAATTTTTTAAAAACTTCTTGGTAGTGCAAAAGTTTTATAAATTCAAAGGAATGGCCACTATCTATTAAAGTGAGAGTTTAAATAATTTTAAAATATGGAAAAATATTTAAATATGGCGATCACTTAGCGCTGAAATTAAACGAAATCGATTCTTAAACTCGCACTCAGTAATCGATTCAGAACGAACGACCCATCGAAATGTAGTCGGCCATTTTGAAAGTTAATGTTTTGGCAAAGTTAATGTTGACAGTGTGAAGTGCTCCAAAGATGCCTCGACACGAAAGTTTAAAGTGTAGATTATGTCTTAGCCGTGGTGGACGGTACACAAATATTTTTTATGAAAACAACGATGCTGAGAAATTGGTGCGGGAAGCGATAGAAGAGTTGTTGGAATTGAAAGTAAGATATCCGTGTTATGTCTACGTATTATTGATAATGATGCTTTTATAATAAATTTACCCCGAAATGTGCGACAATGCCCATTTTTAGCTTAAAAAAACCTTTACGTTATTCAGATAATGATTCGAGTCCCATTGAGAGCAAATGTTTAGGGTTTAATACTTTGATAATCTTGTTATTATAGGTAGTCAGGGAAAGGAGCAACCCGTGGTTGCTGTGCTACCAATGCTTTAAATTGCTGACGGATTTCTACATGTTTAAGCAGCAGTGCCATGAAAACCACCATCTATTGAACAGTCAAAGGACAAAGAAACGCGCGGAGAGAAATAACCGCCGCGCAACGGTGAGTCGAGGCCAACTATGGTTGGTATTTTGTAATGCTATGAGGAATGTTTTGGATAACGTTATGCGTAAACGGAAGTAACTTAAATTGAATAATGAACATATTTATTTTTAATAAGTGTCCTCGCTATTGTACGCAAGTGTTAAGGTCTTATAACCAAATGACTAATACTGGCGTTTATATAAAAATTTGGAATTAACTATGCTCCTGGTAACACTTTAAGCAATTTTTTTTATTCAATTGGAAATCTTAGGTAACAGTGAGCTGAGATTGAATTTTACTGAACGTATGAAAATATTGAATGTATTTATGCAATCAGTTTTCATAAATTGTGAGTAAACCGAAAAGGATGATAATATACGAATGTCCATGTTAACAATGATATCTGGTATTAAAATAAGATCTTGGAGTTCTTCCTAGAATATTATTTTTATTTGTAATTTTATTAATTCGTTCAATTTTAAGGAAATTGCCTCTAATATTTGTAAATATGAAGTAATAAGCACAATATACACGTTCTTAGCAATTATTTAGTGATGTTAAAGGTAATTATTTTGTGAAGCCTAACCATCTAGTCATCATAATTTTAAAAAGATTAAAAAATAATGCACTTGGTAAACAAGTGTTGAGTGGAATGTTGGACATAGATTGATTTATTTTATAAGTTAATATATTTTTTCAATTAATATCTTCTATTTTAATAAAAAACATATAATTAAGAATTTTTTTGTTTTTTTTTTGTGAACAGTTCATTAATATTTTTAAAACTCAAAAACTAGGGCTTCTATTAACTTAAGTTGCAATAACCCTATTTAAAAAGTTTTTAATATCTACTAAAGGCTGTATAATTGTAGGCAGCTCAATTTCATTCTACAGCATTTTGCTTATAATTTTTTCCAGGATATTACTGCTGGTATATCTACTGGAGAATAAAAATTTCCAAATAGTCACATTTTGTCAATTTTAATAAATTTCTCCATTGATTGTTTGCAGAGGAATCTAAAGGTAGTGATGGAGTCAAATGATGCCTCGAGTGATAGTGATGGGGGCATTGCCAATTTGTCGATGGTCACTAGAGCATCAAGCATTTTAGGAGAAAGATGCATTCCCAGTGTAAACAATGTAAGTACTCATTGAAATTCAAAAAATTGACACCTTCATCCTCTGGATTCTATGGAAATGAATGTTGATAACAATTTTGAGTAAATCCATTGAATTGAAGAATTTTTATTCAGTGAATTAAGAGAAACTGAGATTTATCTAAATCCTTCATACTTGTCAATAATGGTCTGATATTATGTATCTAATCTCTTAAAATTCTCATTTTTAATGCAGAAATAAGCTATCAGGTGGTTTGGTTTTGCATGTTCAAATTACATCCTTTAATAATTGCTTTTGCTGTTAAATCTTACTGTGCTTCAGATATAAGTTATCTCCCCACAAGTAAATATTGATACTCTCATTACATATCCATAAAATATTAAGAAAAAAGTACTGGTGTGTAATTTTGATTCTCATTCATGCATAGGAATGATATATGCATAGAAATGACATGGAAAATGTTTATCAAGAATTCAAAATTCAATTTCAATGTTCATCCACTTTTTAAAATCTTTTTCAATATTTATATTTTGAATAATTAGGTTCAGATCACAGTTAAAAAAGGAATTTCAGATAATGAAGATCAGGAAACTGTTGAAATGACAGCTAGGCTGAAAAAAGTAGACCACATTATGGATAATCATGAAGAAAATTCTATTCAGGTAAGGAAGACATTGGAACAGTTTGACATTTTCAAAGCTCATCCAAAGCTTTTGTTATTTTGCAAATACTTATTCATTTGCATTTGAAAAGACTTTAGTGACACTGATTTTTACTTAATACTAGAAATTTGGTTACATATAATTTTCTATCAATAACTGAAGTTCAATATTTTTACTGTTTAATAATTATTCAATTAACTCAGGGCACTATAGTGAAGACAGAGGAAGTGGATGTTGAAGACCAAGAGACCAATGAAATTGTAGCTAGCCAGGGAGAAGAGGACCAAAATGTTAAGAATCTGGAAGGAACTTCTCTAAAGGTATTTAATAAACTAAATCTGTGATATTAGTGCTATTATGGCTCATGTTTCTTTTTTCAACTCATGAATACCTACAGTACAAAAGATTTCTCTATGTCATCTTGTACAATACAATACTTTATACTAAATCTTTGATGCACGGATAGGTATTAATGAAAACCACTAATTTTTTTTGGCTTGAAAGATTATCATAACCACATAGCTATGTAATAACTTGCTAATCAAAAAGACAATAATATTATATTATTGCTTATTATATAGAGAATGTGTTTTTATTGAATGTGATTTGTGATCTTGCAATGCGAGAAGGTATATCTAGGAATAAATATGGAAGTAAAATAATAAATGATTCGATTACTGTGGTATGACATGGTATTAAGAAGGTTTTGTATAAAAGTTATCAGACCATAGTGGTGGAAGTTTAAGGTAAAGAGAGTTGAAATTTGCTTAAATGATAGTGATTAGGAATGCCAAATTCAAGTCTTCATAAGAAATGCAGGCAAATTGCAAGATAAAGGCATTCATAATATAAGTGATGTATTTACTCATTTAAATTCTTAAATAAATAACTTGATCTTTGGGAATCATTTGATGGAATATTGAATGTAATTCCGATTAAATTCATAATATAGAATAATTCTTGTTCAATGATTCTGTAGAGTCCGACATTTATCTGAATCTTTCATGCATGTCAACTTAAGGCCTGATATAATTTATCTAATCTCATTTGTAATTCTCATTTATAATGTTTCAATTATCTAATTAGAGTTTATTTTTCATATTAAATGTTTCCATCATTTATTGGTTTTCTTTTGTTATCTAGTGATATTTTACATAAAAAATATTATCTCAAGGTAAATATTGAAAATTTAATACCAAATGCACTTTTGATCAATTTTGAATTCCATTTATGCTAAGAAAATTCATAAATCTTTTAAATTATACCTAAAATCATATATTTTTACTGTTTTCCCCCTATTTTACTAAATTTGCAGATAAATGTAGACATGGATAAAATAGCAATTGAACAGCAGGAGACTGTTCCAGCTAGGCATAGAGATATGGACAGCAACGTGGAGAATCAAGAAGGGACTTTTGAGGTATTTAAGAAACATTCTTACCATAATGGCACCAATATAACCAAATTATTTTGGTGATATATGTGCTGTTATTGTAAATGCTTCTTTTTACAACTCGTGAATATCCCAAAATAGAACAGATATATGTTTCGCATTGAAGAACCCTATTAAAATGTCTTTTTAAGAGTTTTAATTTTGAAGGAACAGTAATAGGTGACATGTTAAGGCTAATTGGAGGTGTAATAAAGTGTCATAAATATTTTTTATATAATTTCATGAATTTTCTGTTGGTTAAAATAATCTTGCTGACCCTTTTTCTTAGCCCATTCAGTACTTTTAGGTAAAAACATGTAAAATGCAGTTGATTCCTCAGGTACAAAGTTCTGAATGACCACATCCTAAGCATAAAATAAAATTACAGATACTTCTTTCACTCTTAAATTGCCTGATGGAAATCTTTTAAATTTGTAAGAATATTCAATAATTTTACTTAATTTTAATGTTTTTCAATACCATTCTTAACTGTTATCTTCTTTTAAATGTTGCAGAAGGTGATAGCTTCAGACCTTACTCTGTTTATGTTAACCTGTAAAATATTCCAGATAAAACTATTATAGTCTTTGATGTGAGCATATTTTTTAAATAAATGTGTGCACTGTTATATTAGTCAACCAACATAAACCACGGTCAAATTGACCAGTTTCTGTTGGTTCAGAATTTAGCAGCTCACTAATATTTTGCTCATGGAAATGTGTTCCATGCCTTGACAAATTAGGATAAAAGGAAAACAGTGACCTTACCCTAGATGTGAATATCTCAACCTGAAAGTTATATTATTGATAAATCATGTTGGAAAAAATTCGTACATGTCTATAATCATTTTGAATATCCAATTTTTGCTTATATTCCCTTCTAATTAATGTTATAGATTAATATAAAACCTTTAAGATAATTTGACAAATGGCCATACAATTTCTAAGTACCATTCAAAATTTGCTATTTCTGTGCAAACATAAATGATGCACAAAATTTCTCATTCACAAACAATATGTAACCTAGGGAAAGTATATTATCTTTTCTCTCTATGATATGCCTATGAATATTATAATTTTAAGTAATGCCTATGTAAGGCTTTTTTTTAGGTGAACTTTATATTTACCTATCAAACATCTTGGTGTTGATTATGATCATTTATGTTTTTTAAGGAGTTGTGTGTGCTCCCAAGCCTTCTGATGGATTCAGAATGCCATGGTGTTGATTTGGTAAATGGTAAAACAAGAAATTTGATGGCATTGAGAAGTTCAATGAAAGCTATTAACCATTCAGTACAAAAGTCATCAATTGCAGAAGAGGACAATTGTTCAGCCAACACTAATGTGAATTTGATGGATGATGATAACTGTGATGAAGTTGAGATTCAGGTAAGGAAAGAAAGCTATTATGAATTTCTTTTATAACCAACGCTCTTTCATAACAATATGCATTATGTTATATTCTGAGTGCATTGCTTTTTAAACTTAGGTAATGTTATGAGATGAAATTGCCTTCCATGTGGTTTTGCATGGCTAAATCCTTCTTTAAATGAGGACTGGTATAAAAAAATCTTTAATAACTTTTTATTGAATAAAACTTTCATGCAATTTAACTATTAACATTGTCAAATGTTCTGTGTTTAAGAAAATGAAGGACTACAAAATTATTCAAGTACCGGAGTAATTTGAAGAAATTAGCTCCGAAGATGTATGCTCTGGATTAAATTATTTTGAAATTTTGACCATGTGTCATAATAGATAAGAATGGATATCCTTGGCATTAGTATCGTGATAGATGAGGAGAGCTTTAGATAGTGTTCTTTGGTGATAAATTGGGGCTGTCAATGTTCAAAATTACCAGGTTGTATTCTTGTAGAAGATCATGATTCCAATTAGACAATGTGATGACTTGTTATAGTTTGTTAAAGAAGCTTATTGTTATGAGAAAAATAAGCCACCAGACCTATTCTCTGTATTTAGTATGTTATTTAATTTAATTGGTGGGCCAAAACTATAATTCATAATGTTGAGGCATTTTCTTGTTAACAGTATTTAAATATTTTCATTTTATATTTTCAATCCATGGATATCAAAGGTTTACTTATATTTTAACAGTAAGCTCTCCTATAATTTACCTTCTCTAAACTTGAATTGAAACACTGGCAATATCATTTGATGTTAGAAGGTTCAATGAATAATGTTAATGCTTTTGAAGAATTTAAGACAAAGGTTCTGTATAAATGCATGGTAAAATTATTAATTTAAATCGAAATGTATAATTTTAAACCTTGTGTAATTTTATAGAATGGGTTTGGAAGTTTTTTGGGCATTTAATTAATGTTTTACATGGATGCAATGTACATTGGTTATGTTAATATTTTTCAGGATGATTTAGAAGATTTAGAATTGCATTTATCCTTTGATGAAGAAGACAATAAGGAAGAATGTGACAACAATACTTTGCAGGAGATGGGCGGAGTTACATCAGAACAGTTGAAGACACAAGGTAAGTGGAGCTGGAGACTCTGTTGTCTTACTTTTGCATTTTGAATATTTTAGAAATACTGAAAATGTCAGATACAATATTATGACTAATTACAAAAATTGATGGGAAAATATTTAAATCAGAATAAACCTGTAACAAAATTATTATTATCAGGTAATCTACCGGTCAATGTAGGTTATTGGATAGACATAAACACTAATAAAATAATTTCGACCCCTAGCAAAACACAACATTCTACGCTATATCAGGTCTCTCTTCAGCTCTGAGTTCTTTCTTTCTCTCATCATCCAGTCTAACATCCCTATTCTGTTCCTTCTCTTTCCTCATTTGCCTAACATTCTACCCTCCATTAGTCTTCAACATCCAGCTGCAAGTCAATACCCCCTTCAGAAACATTTCCTGCCTCCATAAGATATCTCCCAGGAAACCTCTTTCTTTGCCCACTATACCAAGCACTTCCTCATTTATTTTCTTCTCTGTCCATTTTACCTTCTCCATTCTTCTCCACATCCACATTTAAAAATCCTTCAGTCAATGTGTATCCTCCTGTTTCAATGACCGCTCTATACATAGCTATCCTTTATTTCAAAGTTTCCTAAAGTCTTTTAATAATGTCCTTGCTCAACATCCCTTTGCCTAAAGCAATTCCTGTCCTTATGTCCCTATTACTTTTACTGTGTTGGTCCAATCAATACTGAGATACATAAACTGTTTTTCCAGCTGTAGTTTTTGCCTTCCTATTTTAATGTTAACCTAAGCTTTTTCATCCTAGAAAATTGCATATTCTTTGTTTTATCAATATTGATTCTCATCCCATACTTGTTGTACTGAATTGCCAATTTACTAAGCAATGCTTGCAACCCCTTGGCTGACTGACAAACTGAAGCTTGGTCATCAGCAATCCTAACTGATTTTATCAATTCCTCACCCACTTTCATTCCTACCTCCAGTTCTTCCCATGCCTCTTTATTCATTTCCTCTGCATACATGTTGAACAGCATCAGTGATAATGGGCAACCCTGCCTTACACCTCTTCCTAACACTGCCCATCCTGACTCCCCGTTTCCCACTCGCACCTGAGCAGTCTTGGACATGAACAGGTAGCAGATTAGCCTCATTTCCCTCCAATCTTTTCCTATTTTTGGCATTATACCTCATGGTCATGTTCTTTATTCATTTTGATTAAAAATCTCAATGCTGCAATGACATTACATGTACCTCCCCCCTTCCTGCAGGTAGCAGATTAGCCTCATTTCCCTCCAATCTATTCCTATTTTTGGCATTATACCTCATGGTCATGTTCTTTATTCATTTTGATTAAAAATCTCAATGCTGCAATGACATTACATGTACCTCCCCCCTTCCTATACCCAAACTGATCATCCTGTAAGTTATTGATTGCCTTACTCTCTTTCCTTTTGTTTATGATCCCAAGAACAACTGCAACAGAAGATTTTGCAAAATAAAATGCTCTCTTTCAGGAATTGTCAGGGCAAAAATCCTAAAAATAAACAAAATAAAATGCATATAATAGACTTCATTTCACTGCCGCAGGTTGTTATTTACTAAGTCCCTCTGGTTTTCCAACTTTAATAATTTAAGTACCAATCTGATACATATGTTGAACCACAAATATTCCATGGTTGCCTTTTTTACATTTTATACTAACAGTTAAGGATCTTTATCCCTTTTGGCCAAGATTATAAATGAAATTGTTGAATATTCTTCCTCAGTGTTGAAGTTTCCCTGGTCAAGGTTTTAGTACACTGATCAATTTAACTCCAGGTTTATTTACTATGGTCTTAATTTGTAGAAAAGTTATTCTAACTTTTTTGTTTTGAATATTTAACCTTTAATTATTCTCTTTAGGGATTTTGCGTATAAAATTAAGTAAGATCCATACATAATAAGTATCATCGTTGCAGCTAAATATCAGAAGCCAATGATGTTATCCTTACAGGTACCTAAAAAAATTGAAAATTTGTTCATCATGCATCAATATACGTAGTTGGTTTATCTTCCACTCGTCAAAAGTCTACTGAAAATCATTTTCTAAAATATTGTCTAAGCAGTTATCATCAGTACTTGAACTGTTAGATTCGAGTATAATTGATATATTTTTATCTGCCTTTTTGTTTCAAATAAAGGAAAAGGGACAGTAGAGCCAGGGCTTATAAGAGCATTGCAATGGCAAATTATGTCAGAAGCTTCTTTCTATGTTTGTTCCTTGCTCAAGACTCTTGCAACCACCTTTGCTCATACCTCCCTTAACACAAGATCCTCATTAATTTGTTAATGTTGGTTCCTCCCAAAAGGCTGGATTCTTTACTAACAAGGGAGGTTATTAAATGCATAGCAGAGTGAAAAATAGTTTCATTTTTGACGGCTCAGAATCAGTTGCAGTGGTCATGAGGTAACTTACCTGGCCTTTATCTTTATTAAGTTGTCACGCTTTCTTATACATTTTTTGCTACTTAAAAACTTCTCAGGCTTAAGACATCATTTGCATAAGCCTCTTTAATTAGTTCCAGGACTCCAAATTTAAGACCTGGAACTAGAGCATTGCTCCCATATACACTAATTTCTTTCATGAAAACAAAAAAAAATCAGTCATAACTAATATCCACCATCTTTCTCAATACATTTTGCCATGCTCATCTTAGTGCAGTGGGCTGATATATCAGCTTTTGTATCCCTGGTGAAAATTGCGGCAGGCCGATATATTGGCTCTTGTGTAGGCTTTTGTTTAAATAATTGTAACTTATGGTTTTTTCTTTAATAATTTATGGTTTTTGTGCTATCAATAGGTTGAATTTGCTAGAACTACATAACCAATTTTTTATTTTTTTATTAGCAATTTTAAATGCTTTTAAAATACTATAATTCTTATTATAATTTTTCGTTCAGTTTTGTACATGTTGGGAAGCTCTGCCTAATTGTTTGCTCGTTTTTTTTTTCCTGAGTGGTCTTTCCACTATGAAAAGCCACTGAAAGGCTACTAATCTGTTTTCATCTGTAATCTCTTGAATGTGTTGTTGGGTCGTCGTATTGATATATACCTGCTTATTAAGACTTTATTGAGATGGTGGAAATGAGACCACTGCTTTGTATTCATTTTGGTTTCTCTTGGCGTCCGTCGTATCTAATCAATTGTGCCCTGTTCAATGGATTACATTGTCAGCAGTTCTCTGTGAGTTAGAACTTGGTTTTTTCCTGCCTTTAGATTGTAAGCACATTGCTGCAGTCTCAAGGAAAGGGTAAAAGTCCCAATTTGACAACAGTAAGGTCAGCCTTTTCAATAAAATCAAACTATGCAGAGGCTGACAAAAAAATTTGCAATTCACTGGTTTCTCTTTAATTATATATAATATTTTCTACACGTCTTTTCGATTCTTTATTATATATAAATATCATAGTTTAATTGAAAAATGTCTTTAAAAAATATTAGTTTTGTGTCTAAAAATCGAAATATTATTACTCAAAAAATATTCTTCAAATTTATGATACTATAATAATTACATTCATTATTCAGATGATGTAAATGCATTACATCATTATTAACTTTATTATTATATTTTAAATTAAAAAAACTGCATATGGATATCTAAACAAATAACTTCATAATGTTTTTTTTTCTAAGGCGACACATTTTCTTAAGTTAAACTTCGCACTTCTCACTAATACCCCTGAAATCCCAGCCACATTAAGAGCGTTAATATACACTTATCTTGGTCACTTTGAGGTTATAATTTCGCCAATTGGTCCTATATTTATTTCATTGCTAGGTAGTGAAATTTTAAATATATCAAGAAAAAGAATATTATAGTTAATGTATTTTATTCTTTAGAATTAAATTAATAGCCCATGTAATTGAGTCAGAATTATCTGCCCATGATTGAAACAAGGTCATACTCTTTAATTCTTTTTTTATTAAAGCACAATGAATGCTGGCATTTGAAATAGTCATGACACAGAAGTGCCTCAATTGCTGTTCAGCAGAACTTTTTGTGACACTTAAATTTGGTAATAATAACTTGTTTCGTTATAATTTTCTTTTAAACCCAACAGAATTGTTATCAGACCATAAACCTAAAAGTAAATTTCCTTTTTAAGCGATAAATATGTTTTTAAATCGTTTTATTTACAGAACTTTAAAGTGGGAGTTTTATTTTCTTTCTTAAATTTCTTGTGAAAAATTTATTTGCTGTGGAAAGTTTTAGCAATCTAAAGGACAAATATATGAAAAGTTATGCCAGGAAATGTGAAACGTCTTTTTTGGATAAATTGTATCAAAATTATGTATAAAAGTAATTTTAAGGGCACCATTCTACCTTGATCAAAAAGTTCCCGGAATAACCACCGTGTGGCGCTCCCATCGTTCCGATTTGAGTTCTGTTTTTTTGTTAAATTGATACATCTGTTGTTGATATTCCCTTTAAATCTTAGTGTCATAACTTGACATTTGCAAAAGTTACGTAGCCAAGAGTACATCTATCTCTGTGTGTGTTGGCGATTTTTTACAATTGCAGAAATGGATTTAAATTTGCAACAACGAACTTGTATTAAATTTTGCGTAAAAAACGGATTTAGTGGCGCACGGACGTTGGAAATGTTGGAAAAGTGTTTCGGCAACGATTCTCTAAAAAAAACGGTCGTTTACCAGTGGCACGAGCGGTTCAGAAGTGGTCGTGAGTCAATCGAAGATGATGAACGCAGTGGCAGACCATCGACATCGAAAGTCGGTGAAAAAATTGATAAAGTAAAAGAAATGTTGGTCAATAACCGCAAATTAACCATCAGAGAAATAGCGGAGGACTTGAACATTGCCTATGGATCCGCCCAAGACATTGTGTTTAATGATTTGGGTTTCCGTCGTGTAGCAGCAAAGTTGGTGCCAAAAGACCTCAATTTCATGCAAAAAAGAGACCGTGTTGACGTCGCAAAAGACATGATTTGCGAGGCTGAATCCGATCCCACATTCATCAAAAGGATCATTACTGGAGACGAGACGTGGGTTTATGAGTACGACACGCCATCCAGACATCAGGCAAGTGAATGGCGTTCACCAAATGAGCCGAGACCAAAAAAACCACGTCGTTTTCAGTCAAAAAAGAAGGCAATGCTGACGGTTTTCATGGATTACAACGGTGTAGTGCATCATGAATTTTTGCCAGAAGGCCAGACAGTAAACAAAGAGTATTATTTGGGCGTTATGAGACGTTTGCGTGAAGCAATTCGCCGAAAGAGACCAGAAATGTGGGCAGAAAACTCGTGGATTTTGCACCATGATAACGCACCGTCGCACAGTGCTATCATTATTCGTAATTTTTTGACGAAAAATGCAACAAATACCATCCAAAAGCCACCGAATTCACCTGATTTGGCTCCCTGTGACTTCTTCCTGTTCAATCGAGTTAAAAAACCATTACGGGGAACGCGTTTTAGCAGCCGAGAGGAAGTAATGGAAAAATCGCAAGAAGCACCGATGGTCATACCGAAAACCGAATATAAAAAATGTTTCGAGGATTGGATCAAGCGCTGGCATAAGTGTGTTGCAGTCGATGGGGATTACTTTGAAGGGGACAATATAGATTTAGATGAATTAACTTGTATTTTTAATTTTCTGAATAAATTCCGGGAACTTTTTGATCAATGTAGTATGTCTCAGTTGGAAATCAGGGATTGCCATACTAAAAGTAGTTTCACATAATAAATAGATGTTATAAATAAATTTAGCATGAAACAAATTATTTGAGGAAAATGACTTTATCACTTACTAAAATGACCATTTTACTGGATTAGTAATTTGTCCATGAATGAATTGAGGATTTTATTAATCAATAAAGATTTTCATTCTCCTAGTCCCCATCTTAAATATTGTCATTTTGGTATTTTAACTTCTATATTTGGACTTTGTGCTTTGGGTAAAAAACAGCCACACAGTTAATTTCAATGAAATATCTATTCCCTAGGAAATGAATTTCCCTTTTTTATACAGCAGTCTTTTCTCTGATTCCATTCATTTAAAACAGGAAATATTCCTATTCCTTCTCAAAATCCTTTTACAAATTTAATTTTCTAGGCATTTGTTCATGCCAAGTAAACAATTGTGGAAATGTAATGTGTGATGGCATTGAACCCTTTTCATGATAATTTTTTATGCATATAAGTCAATTTACCACCAGAAAACTATATTCATTTTACTGCGTATCTCTTTGTACTTGTATGTTTAAAGTCAACGATTAGGTGCTCATGGAATCTGCAAGCTGGTTGAAACAAGCCATCAGTTAAGTAAATTGGTGAACTCTTGTGCAAGGGTCATAATTTAATTTCTTGACATTAAAAATTTTCAATCATCATTTACATTAAATAATTTTAATGGAACATGAAAATAATTCTTAAACATGATTTTATAAAATCAGGGAATGGAGCAACAAGTATATGTGTTTTAATTTGTTTGTTTCAAATAGAACTTCAATGGATGATTTGATTGTAACAACTCAGGGAAACAATTTCCTGGCCCATATCTTCTGAAAAAGGTATTATAGAAGCTAAATGGTATTCTGCTAACCTTTTTGTGTTGAGTACAAATATTTTCAGCAGACTTTCTGAGAAGAAAACTGAATACATTATTGGGTCAGCATCAGATAATGACGTGCTTTGTCCCTGGCCTTTTAGCTTTATTGAAGATGGCATAATGAAAATCATCTGAAATGAGCCCACATGCCATAGTACAATCATATTATAGGAGTAATTTATGTACATAAATGTTTAAATGTCATCTGGAGATAAAAAACTTGTTCATTGCAGCTAAAATTTTTCATTGATAAGATTACTTTTCTTTAAATCTTTCAGATAATTGTAAGAAACAAGATGTTGCAGGGAAAGATGCAGGAGGCATTTTATTGCATGCTTGTCAAATCTGCTACAAGGAATTTGCACAAAGGGACCTTCTCAAAGATCATGTCTTGTATGTGCATGTTTGGAATGCAACAAAATTCTATTGTGACTCTTGCTCAAAGGCATTTGACAGAAAAAATGACCTTGCAAGGCACATCAACTTGGTGCATGCTGGGAAAAGGAAGTTCCAACGTGAATTCTGCACCCAAAACTTCATCAAAACTTTACCTGCGCTCAAAGAGTCATCACATAATGCAGAAAGACCATTTAAATGTGCTATATGTTTGAAAGGTTATGTTCAAAAGCAGTATTTAATGAGGCACATTTTGACACATACTGAAGAAAACCCACATAGTTGTGAAATATGCTCAAGAGCATTTACTCATTATTATTATCTAAAAAGGCACATGTTGACACACACGAATGAAAAGAGGCACAAGTGTGAGATATGCTCAAGAGCATTTGCACTGAATAGTACTCTAAAGTCGCACTTGTTGATTCATACTGGTGAAAAGCCATACCAGTGCACAATCTGTTCTAAAGGATTTACTCAGAACGGTGGTCTTAAAAGGCACGTGTTGACACATACTGGTGAAAAGAGACACAAGTGTGAGATATGCTCAAGATTATTTGCTCGGAATAGTCATCTAAAGATACACTTGTTGAGACATACTGGTGTCAAGCCATACCAGTGCAAGATCTGTTCTAAAGGATTTACTCAGAATAATGATGTTAAAAGGCATTTGTTGGTGCACACCGGAGAAAAAAGTCTCAAGTGTGAGATATGCTCAAGAGCATTTGCTTGGAAAAGGGATCTTAAAAGGCATATGATGACACACACTGGAGAAAGACCACATAGGTGCCACGTCTGTTCTAAAGCATTCATTCGGAAAAGAAATCTCAAGTCACACATGAAGTCACACACTGCAAAATGATCAGGGAGCAATGTAAATTATATTCAATTTCATTCACTCATGCTCATAACCGGAGCCTTATTGAAGGCCACATACATTTGAAAGCAGAAATGAGGTTGATATGTTCGTGAGAATTTTAAAAACAACCTTTATCATTGAATAAAGGCAGGCTTAGAAACAAGGAAAAAGCTAAAGTGCTCGAATTAAAAAAATCCTTCTCCCAAGAAGTACAGAGGCAATGTATGAATGACATGCATAATTTAGATAATGACGTTTATATTATGATAAAAAACTATAATATAATACATAAATTTCAAGTTTGTAAAACTGTGACATCATTCTTCTGTTTTGTGAAACTTCTTTGAATAAAAATTAACAGTTACGAAAAATTTCATTTGACTATCATTCATTTGAATATAATTAAGTGTAGCTACAATGACTTAATGTTCCAATCATTTGATGACCTATGCATGAATCAACTGCGTGTAAATATTTAGATAGGTTGTTGATATGAAAGAGGAATAGTGTAGGACATTATGAGAATACATTTTTTACTTACGCTTTTCAGTGAAGGTGGATTTTTCATTAAGAGTGCTGTTAAGTTTGGCAGTTCATCAACAACCCTGATGTGATGCAAAACGTATTGTTGCATGACCTCATTTAAAGTAAGAAGATACTAAAGAGATCCATCTTCAAATGCACAGCATTTAATTAGTATTAAGTAGACATCTATAGACGTGCCTTTATATATCAATGCTGAAATGCTGCAAGGGTATTCCCCAGCTCTTGCTGAACATTATGAGGATTGTATTGCTGACATTGTCTGGTGGGGAGAGTAAATTAGGAGTTAGGAGTATCTCTTTCTAAACAAAAATAGAGATAAGAAGTTTACTACTTTCAGTGAAATGATCCTTCTGGATAAGGAGGTGTTGAGGTAAATCAGTCCAAAGTACCTTATGTTTATGTATTTAGGTCAATTAAGGGGTCAATATTGAAAGCTTTTCTCATCCAAACATTTCCAACTTGATTATCCTTAATACTCCTGCTGCTATTGAAGAAGTATGACTCAATTGGGATTATAAATGAAGTTTTTTATACCTAGGGTTTCAAATGTATTTTTTAGTTCTATTTCCACTTTGCCTACTCAAATGTTGTCTTTGGGCAAGTGGGTCAGGATGTTAGGATTTGTGAATATATGTTTCTATATGAAAATAGATTATAATGCAGGTATTTCTGTGGAATTTGCTTTCTTGATAAAGAGGCTTTGATATATTTCAGTCCAAACCACATGGGGTTAATGAAGGAAGTTTTTATCATCGAAACATTTAAAAATTTATTTACCCAAATACTCCTGCTATTAAACCATATGTGTTCACCATTGGTTTCTTTGGCACTAAGCCACCTGATAATATATTGGTAATGTCTGGAATCTGCCAAAACATTGTTTGGGAAATTGCTTTTAAAGGGCTTTTAACAAATGCAGCACTCACCTTGCCTTGAGCTTACCCATCCAAATTTCTTAGGCAAGTTATTTTACAACTTTTCCTTTGCTATCCTTAAGGTCTTACGTATCTCATGCCCCTTTAATCGTCTAATGTCGTACTATTTTGTATATTGTACTGTAGCACTTGATGGCTCTCCATCTTGTGGGTCATCTCAAAGGGATATTAGAATCCTGTTAAATTTCAGCATCTCAGTTTTTATCAGCTGAAATTGAATTAGTCCCCCTATACTTTCATAAACTTCAAGTGAATTTCCTAAGGAATTAATTCATTTAAAAAGAAGAATTTCACTTCTGCAAGAAATTCAAGTTTTTCAATTTAAATCAGAAACACAAAAGACTAGTACTCTTACAATATGTTTAAAAAACTATTTGAGAGAAAAATTTGGAACTTGCCTTTCAAACTAAACAGACATGCATTCAGGAAGGAATCATAAATATATCTCTGATTGAAATTGCATTCGTGTCAAGTTGAGAACTTTTATACTTATCCCTTATTATCATGCCTTTTCATACTCTCAGGAGAATTCTCTACTTAATGAGGATTTTCCTTAGAAAAGCAACTGGATTATGTTACCATCATTGAAAAAACTTAATCCCCAATTCATTAACTCTCTAGTTCACTGAAACTTGATAATAAAAGTTTTAGATTATCTTGCTATAATAATTGAATGTTTTTGTAAAAGATACTTCTGGAAATATACTGTATGAATATAATGACTAAAAAATTTTGCATACATAATAAGAGAATAGGTTACCTCCAGATATGGCCCAAGGAATGGTCCTCAAGGTCATTTTGAATATGGTCTACAAACATGTATGCATTAGTTTATAAACTATTCGATTGTATCTAATTAATAATGCACCTTAATTTGAGGTTATGAGAGAATTTATGTGTTTATATGTTGAGTGCCATTTGAAAAACCGAGATGCGTAATGGGCAAATTTCCTAATTACTAGCTGAACTTTAATCAGTTATTCAGTTACTGGGGTTGAGCAAATAACATGAAAGGTTTTAAAATTCAATCAGAGCAATTAAGGAAATTCTAATGCTAGCGGTAAGATATTACAATACTCATTCTCATTTTTAAAAATTCCTTTTTTTATTGGGTATCCATGCAATAGGAGCCTTACAAAGAGCATATACACAATTTTGAACTTATATATATAGATGTTAAAATGTTTGGTCCAAAGTTGCTTTCTCCAAAAATGGCAGAACTTTTCTACTCTGATATTAATTGAATTTTATTACCTTTTATGTTATTTTCTCAACACCAGTCACTGAGTTACAGACTAAAGTTCAGTAAGTAATTGGGAAATTTGCCCATTATGCATCCTTATTTTTCAAATGGCCCTCCAAAAATTCTCTCAATTCTCTAGAAGTATTTATTAAGGCTTGAAAGGAGCAAAATTTCTATTTTTACACTATTATCATGCATATTTGTTCATACAATATGGTTATATATCCCTCTTTTGGTCATATATTAAACCTAATTGTGTTTTCAGGTTTGGGAATTATTTGCTTATTAAAGTATTAATGGTATCTATCTGGAGATGCAAATACATCAATTGCATAAAAATCTAAATTTTACTAATTTTCTTTAAAAAAGCATTGCAATTTTCCCAGGAAAGCTTGTCCTATACACTATAATATTGTCACTTTTATATGTATTGTATTTAAACAAATTAGCTGAATGCTGGCTTTATACCATTAGGAAAAATTGTCTGAAAAGAAAATCAAGGACTCTCCAGACATCTCATAGAGATGATCAATGTTTCTCTGATGATCTTCACATTTATTTTGTCAACATTTTTTCAGCTGTTGATATTGAATTGGTTATGCCATACTCTTTTAAATATGCAAAGAGAGATATTAGATAAGATATAAGCAGTAAATCTATTAAAATTATAAAAATAAATAAATAACAGAAAATAAAGCCAATAATAATAAATAAAATTACAAATAAATGAAATAATTAGATACCACAAATGGTTAGAAAAATGAAATGGAAGATAGAAAATAAATAATTTACTATCTAGCTTCAATAATATAGCATAGATCCTTGCTAGTCTCAGGCACTCAAACACAATTAATAAAATTAAAAGTGGTATAATAATAAATGAAAATTATTCACACTCCTTAGCTTTGATGTAAAATACAGAATTGACTATTTTTAGTTGCATGCTCTCCCACTCTTTCAGGGCTTACAAGAGGTTTCACTCTGCACCAGGGGCTCACTAATTATACATAGTTATTTAAAATTAAAATAAATGAAAAATTATCACCTACTCTCTAGCTTGGATGTACTATATTGCAATGATCCTTGATAATCACAAGCACTCATATTCAATTAGGGCTTAAAAGAGGTTCCCTTTGCACTAGTTATACATCAGTCACATGTCATATAAGTATAAAAGCAAAATAATAACAAACTCTCTAGCTTGGATGTACAAAGCAGCATTGATCCTTGCTAGTCACATACGCTCATACTCTCTCAAGGGTTACTAGTTTCTCTCTGTGCCAGTGGCCTACAAATCACTCACATGCCTCGATATGCAAAGATGCCATAGCCCTTACAATATTCTTCCACAGATTTGTTGTGGAATATCTTCTGACATTAGTACTGTGACTTTCACTTTGTGGAAGGGTAAGGGGAGGGTTCAGAAGCTCTTGCATAATAATACCTTGGAGGACAGATATTCCAGTCAGAAGAGGAAGTGCAAGGAGCAGTAGCCAGTTGGCTTTATGACACGGCATGAGAAAGGTATGACTCAAGTATTATGAAGCTGCTTACAAGGATAGAAACATGATACAATAATAGTCAAGGCAACTTTAAATTCTCAGGCTTTCTTAAGGTTTATACAAAGTTGAGAATAAATTAGTTTTTCCATGAAGAACAATGCAATACCTTAGTTTTTGAAGGGTCTTTGTAAAATGCAATAAACGTGCATTCCTATAGCTCCTGCATATGCCAAACTATTGATGGATAAACTTAAATATAAGTTCTTTCATGAAAGAGACACTCAAACTGTACTGTCATATATTTTTCTTCTTCCTTTCCACAGTATCTTACAATTCATCTACATCTGACTTAAATATAACTTTCCTAGCTATCAACATTCACACCTAGAAAAATAACTTGACCAAAGTCTGAATGAAACTTGTCAACTATCAACAGTAAATTAATTTCAACTGTAGTCACCCATCACAATCAAAATCGGTAATCTCCTTCTCACTCTGTTTTTGGCTCCTGCTTTTCTTCTCTTCATACGGGTCTGTATCAAGTCCTGTATCTCCTCCTGTTTTTTATGCACTTGTCACTATTACCTGTGTCCCACTTTCACTTACCATTGATTCTCTTGAAGACCACGAGTCTGTTTCCTACTCCTTGGGGTCTAGGGGATCTGAAATTTGAGAAACTCAACAAGGACCCCAGGTTCATTAGCCAACTTGTTCAGATGGTTTAGCACCACACTGAGTAATGGTGCAGGCACAGGCATTTGCTCAGTTGTCAACCCTGAAAGGGCTATACCAGAATCTGCAGTATTCTGGGTATAAGCATTCTATGCTCTTGCTTGTCTGCTGGGCTGTCCTACTGGCTTATATAGCTATTGCGGTGGTGCTTGTACTATAATGGTGGGCTGCAGCTGGATAGTATTTGAAGGCAGCCGCAGCAGGATGTTACCCAATATTTCTTGAAATTGCATGGCTACTTCACAGCCATGTGCTTGGATGAAAGCAAGTACCCAGATTCTATTGTATACTACATGCTTTACTGGGCCTGGGGGTATCATTCAATTGGCCATAATGGCTACCATTAAGTCAAACTCGTGCAATTCATTCCGGGCCAGCTTAGATGAATTCCTGCCATACTTATCTTGATGGCCCAGGGTGAAGACCTCATCATTGTCCTCTGGTGGGATGATCCACGCGGCCAGGCTTGCAGAGCATAGTGCCACGAACATCTTCCCCAGTGTCGGCCTTGGTGCTGGTGGTAGAAGTGTTACTGGTCTTGCTGACTAACCGGGATAGATTTGCAATGTCCTAATGGTCTGCATCTCTTGGGATAAGGACTCAATATATGTCTCCAGGGCTGCAGCCCATGCGGGTGGCTCCTGCTCCCTCATGCTCAGCATTATCTACATGCTCCTTGGTCCAGGAGATGGCAGAGAGAGACTTGGCTGTGGTCGAGATGGGTGTCCAAATTTTGGATGCTTTGTTTGTTGTTGGGTGTGTCTCAGACTGAAGATGGGTGAGGTCAACTGGTTTGACATGTACATGATGGGGTAACCATCATGAACAATGGAGAGATTCCTAGGCACTCTCCCTCTCTGAACCTTTTCGACCAACTGACCAACTAAGGCCTTGTCCCACCTATCTATCCACCCAACTCCTGAATCTGAAGCTGAGCGGACCGGATTTGGGAGCCGTCATCATTACTGCTGAGCATTCAGGAGCAGGAGCCACCCGTAAGGGCCCTAGCCCTGGAGATTCAATATCAGGCCTCATCAGGGTATTGGGGGCCAGTTCCTTTCTGTTCCGGTTAAGCTTTATCAGGAAAACCTGGTACCTAAAAATCACTTTAGATTTAGTGGAGCTGCAGGTGCCCAGAGTGCTTTGCCTGGGAATTGGGCCAGGGACCCTCCGGTCAGCAGTCCAATGCTCTACCTACTGGATTACAGCAACCCACATATACATACATATATATATACATTTATATATATATGTATATATTTATGTGTATTTTCATGTATATGTGTATATATATATATATATATATATATATATATATATATATATATATATATATATATATATATATATATATATATATATATATATATATATATATATATATATATATATATATATATATATATATATATATATATATATATATATATATATATATATATATATATATATATATATATATATATATATATATATATATATATATATATATATATATATATATATATATATATATATATATATATATATATATATTAATATATATGTGTTTATATTTATAAATACACAGATACTTATGATTATTATTGAAACAATGCTTTTTGACCATGCATAAATATACAAAAATACGGATAAAGATATTTCAAGAACAAAGAAAGGATACTTTCATGAGTAATTTTGATGGTAGTCATCAGAAAGTAGTCATTGGGGGAAGAATAAAGACAGTTTTGATAGGGAAATTGTGAGGGGAGATGTTTGTCGAATGGGAAATGGTCAGACAATGATGAGGCAAGTAATATGGTAACTGATCATACACATTCCAGCATTAAGACAAGATGAATTCTTTGTATTGCATTATTGCTTACTTGCATTATTTATTATTTAATGCACTTTTACAAATTCATCCAATTCTTCACAATCTCTCCCTTCCTAGCACTCTCTCCCTGAAATTATAATACAAGCAGCAAGCCAATGGCATTGAACAAATGACAATTAGTCTGCATTACTGTATAGTGCACCAATTCCACCCTTACTCTGTACACTTTCCACAGCCTCAGACAGCATTTATACAATTCTTTTTATACTAGTATAATTTAGGTTAATTTATTATCTATCCTTATGCTTATTTGTACCTAAATCTTAGTATTAATTATCTAACTAATGCCTATCTGAGTTACCTGGTGTTTTTCATGCATACCTATGTCTTTTAGTGACCAAACAAGGAATAAATAATGGCTAATCCTCATTTTAACCTGCAGAACTCAATGTCTTTCTCTATGTGGTGAATTCTTGTGCACAAACTGTAGTCTCGGACCTAATTCACATCTCTAATTTGCCTTACATCTTATTTCAATCTTATATCACTATCGTATGCTACAAATGCTGCCTTATTTACCTGCATGAACTCATTATTTATTATGTCCTGTAAATTTGATAAATCCTATCAATTAATTTCTGCTTATGATTGCTTGGTATATAGATGATGATCAAGGGCGTAGATTCCATGTGCACTTCTACCAATAATAAATTATCATTTGATAGGTTTAAGAATACTTTGCTTTTATCAACATTTTCATTCACTATTTTGTCCATCCTTAAATATAATATCATGAATATCAGGGTTTCATGGCTCATTATTATATAATGCCATGGTTCACCTAAGACATAGCCATAAAGGTTTTGAAATAAATGATTGCAAGTTTAATGACATGTTATTTATATAGAATATTTATTGATTCAAAGGAAAAAAATAAGATTATTTAAGAAATATTGACCTAGAAAATAAGATTATTTACTGGAAAGCCCAGGTTTGAAGAAGGTAGAGGCAAGGGGGTGGGAAGATGTGGGAAAATACTTTTGGGAGGAAATCCAGCTCCTTCCCCCTTCTTCTACACACACAATTTGGAAATACAACTTCTTTAAATGGATTGTATTTCATTTCTTCTTTTCTTTGATTTTAGCCCTATTGTTTCAAGAATCCACTCCAACCGCAAAGGGCAGGGCACACTTCTACCCTTGTCCATCACACCTCTGACTCTGAAGGCATGAGTTCATGCTCCTCAGACTAGCTGACTTCCATCACGGAAGAGTACCTGTTAGCCAAGTGGCTTAAGTCACTAAGTAAGCGGCGTGGATTAAGACAGGATCAGCTGCTGACCCAACTTGAGCGAATTGGTGCCGGGGGTCAATTCATCCCAGGATGCCATCTCATTATTTCCATTGCACCTTGGCTCCTTAACATCAATGACGTCCTACCTGACTGCTGCCTAGTCAGATGGTGCTGCAGCACTGCTGGGGATCCAGCCGGCATTGATCCGGTATGGAGTCACTGAGATGATTCCCACCACCACCATACTGTTCTCCAGCAACTTCCCATTTCTCCTCTCCTCCTCTTCCTCCAACTCGCCCTGCAGGTCTTCAGAGATCTCCTCCGAGATGAATGTCTCTCCAGCTGACTCCTTGATGGAAAGGGCGGGAAAATAGTTTTCAAGGGTGATATCTGTTACCTTTTAAGGATAAGTCAGGTCGGGTGAATGGCAGAGGATGATCAGAGGTATACAGGACTGGATGTGATCTGAAGGCACTCCCTCTCTGACCCTTTTTTACCAACTGACCAACTCAGGCCTCAACTCACCTATATATCCTGACTCCCAAATCTGAGGCTAAGTAGGCATAGGGAGGCAGGACAGTCCAAGAAGGATGGTCAGCCAGATTCTATTCTGAGGGAATGTACCCCCAGGTCACATTCTGTGACCATTCTTTAATTAAGCTCATAAATAGATACAAGATATCATGACACATAAATATAACACATGTTCCCCTAGTCAGGGATGAAATTACAGCTTGATCATCAGGATAAATTATTACATTCGTATCGGGGTCTGCAATGCTGAATGCATGATGGGTCTCCATTTAGGCCACCAAAGCCTCCATAATTGGTCTCTAATGCTCTATGGCCCATATTTCAGTAGTTGAAAGCATCGGGATCACCCAAGCTACCTGGAATAGGGTGTTGTAACTGAACACATCTAAAATGTACTTATAATTGGAATACACTCTTGGCCCCTGCCATTTATTGTCATCCCATAGGCACTCCAGCCACGTGATGTTGCAACTTGCCGTGTCCTGGACTATGAATAGGTGGAGTTTCAAAATGTAGGTTATCCAGGCAATATATGCCACTGCCTTGGGTTTATCCTTTTGTTAGGTTCTCTGGACCACATCAATGATGTATCTGATCTGCTTTAATGTGTACTTTGTCAAGCCAAGCTACATTAAAGCAGTGTCTATATGTAAACCCAGATATTTTATTCTCACTGATGGAATTAACAAGCTTTTTTCAAGATTGACCATTATTCCTAGCTCAACTTGTATGAACTGAACTATTTGTTGCACCAACGTTGTTTGGTCATTATTCAACAGGATTAGCCAATGGTCCAGATATGCTATCATGACTATCTGGAATTTCTTGCATCGTTCACTAATATCTGCCTGCACCCACTGTTGCATAATGGCGGGTGCCAATTGAACACCCATTGGTAGTCTCGTCCAAATTCCTTCTGGTCTTGGTGCATTGACGCCCCTGAAGGATGCGCATCTATATGGGTATCTGCCTAAGGTAAGGAGCGCTTTTTCCTTCTTCTTCTTGCGGTTCTGGTAACAGTGGCTGCTCCCTTGGCTCCTGTTCCTTGTCTGGATCCAAGTTATAATTCTGGCCTTTGTCATTGTCATGCGTTTCATGTGTAAGAAGTTGCGGTGGCAATTGCTAGATGCTTGTCCCTTTCTATGGGTCCATATCAAGTCTACTATCTCTCACTGTGTTTGACACACTTGTCACTACTTCCTGTTTCTCACTTTCAATTACCACTGATTCTCCTGAAGATGAGGAGTCTGCCTCCCACTCCTTGGGGTCTAGGGTCTGTGGAACCTTTGAGGAAATCAACAAGGACCCCAGGTTCATTAGCCATCTTGTTTAGATGGCTTGGCACCACAGAGAGTGATGGCATGGGCACAGGCATTTGCTCAGTTGTCAAACCTGGCAAAGTAGGAACACATGTCCCAGCAGCATCTATTGCCCCGAAAGGGCTGCCCAGATTACTGAGTATAGGCATTCTTGGCTCCTGCCTGTCTGCTGGGCGGTCCTGCTGGCTGGTATTGTTGTCGTGGTGGTGCTTGTACTATAATGGTGAGCTGCGGCTGGATAGTATTCAAGGGCAGCTGCAGCAGGCCATTTTCTGATGGTGTCTGTTTCCCAGAAATGTGCCAGGATGACCACAAGTACCCGGATTCTATTGTATATTACATGTTTAACCAGGTGCAGGAGTATCATTCAATCGGCCAAAGTGGCTACGATTACATCAAACTTGTGGAGGTCATGCCGGGTCAGCTTAGATGAATTCCTGCCATCCTTAACTTGATGGCACAGGGTGGGGACCTAATCATTGTCCTCTAGTAGGGTGGTCCATTTGGCCAGGCATGCAGAGCGTAGTGCCACAAACATCCTCTCCAGTGCAATAATTGGTGCTGGTGATAGCAGTATTATCAGTCTTTCTGACTTACTGGGCTGGATTTGCAATTGCCTAGTGGTCTGCATCTCTTGAGATACGGCCTGAAATTGTGTCTGCAGGGCTGGAGCCCATGCGGGTGATCCTTCTCCCCCATTCTCAGCATTGGTGACATGTTCCTTGGTTCAGGAGATGGCAGAGACATGCTTGGCTGTGGATGAGATGTGTGTCCAACTTCTGGATGCTTTGCTTGTCGCCAGATATGTCTCGGACTGAAGACCAGTGAGGTCAATTGGTTTGACATGTGCACCATGGGTGGGGTACCCACCACTAACAATGGAGAGATCTGGAGGCACTCTGTCTCTCTGAACCTTTTTGACCAAATGACCAACTCAGGCAACCCCTATCATTGTCAGCCCTTGCGGGCGCACATTAAACCGTACCGGTGGGCGATACCCACCTTTACCGGTCATTTTACATAAATAAAACCCTTGGCATTGCAAAAACCTGACAATAGTATGCGTGTATGTTTGTGGGAAACGAGAAACTTAATACAAAGTGTAACAGGACTGTTACACCCTAACAAAATACAATCTAAGGTGAACGAGCCGACAGGAAACGGCTCGTGAATAAGACTAAACTAAAAACTAGGCAGGGGAGAATACATGTCGGGGAAACATCGATGGAATTAACACAGGGAAGCATTACATAACCAGAAGGGAAACAAAACAATAGAAAAAAAAGAAAAAAGTGGCGAAGGGAGTGCCGTACATTCTAAGAGCAGACATAGGAAAGACTCATAGGCGAGTAATATCTTTAGGCAGTGTATATGTATGCTTTCGGTTGACATTGTAATCCCAAATTGACGTTAGGAGCGGATTGCCCGTTGCTTTCAGGCGCGAATGAAATTTGGATACTTGCGTACGAATGAAATCCGCGACGGATGGGATTCCGTGGGCGGCAAGGACATCGGACATGCGCGTCCTGCGGCTAATGTGCAATAATCCGCGGATTGATTTATTTTGAATGATTTCCAGGTGGCGCCATGTTGTTTTACGATTGGCGAAGATGGAGCTTGCGTATAGGAATTTGGGGCGAATTATCGCCTTGTAAAGGCGCATTCGGTCCTTGTGATTGAGCGACGACGTCGTCAAGGTGAGGCAGGACAGCTTGTTCCTTGCGACAATCGCCGACGTACGGCAATGGGCCAGATGAGGTCGGAATGTCAGTTTTTCGTCGAGAACGACGCCAAGGAAGCGGTGCGTGGAAGCTCTAGGAATCACATGTTTTTGGAGCGTAATAGGAATGTGAGGAGTGCGTTTACGTCATCGGGCGAAATGGACGTGTGTGCTTTTGTCGGCGTTTATTGTAATTTTCCATGTGGACGTCAACTTGTGCAGTTTCCGTAGGTGAGTGTTGATGCGCCGAATGTTTGCCGATCGAAAACGAGACGAAGCAGCTATAGCCGTGTCGTCTGCGTACATGTAGAGTGACGTGTGGGGCGTGGACGGTATATCATTGACGAATAAATTGAATAAGAAAGGGCTTATAAGGGAGCCCTATGGAACGCCGGCGGCGGCGATTGTCTCACCTATACATATCCACTTGGTCCCCAAATCTGAGGCTAAGCAGACTGGATTTGGGAGCCCCATCATAACCACTGAGCATTAGGGAGCAGGAGCCAACCACATAGGCTCTAGCCATGTGGCACGTCTTCTCCAATGCCATTATTTGCACTGGCGGTAGCAGTGTTATCAGTGTTGCTGACTTACTGGGCTGGATTAGCAATTGCATAATGCTATGCATCTCTTGAGATAAGGCCTGAAATTGTGTCTATATATATGTATATATTTATGTGTATTTTCATATATATATATACATACTTATATAATTATCTTTGGAACACAATGCTCCATGACCATGGATAAATGTATAAAAAGTATGGAACAAGATATTACAAGAACAAAGAAAGGATACTTACGTGAGTAATTTTGATGATAGCCATCAGAAAGTAGTCATTGGGGGAAAAATGAAGACAGTTTTGGTATGGGAATTGTGAGGGGAGAAGATCTGTTTGTCCAACAGGAAATTGACAAAGTGGTCAGAGGGGATTGCTAAGTGGTGACTGAAATTAGACATGATTCAATCTTGGAGGTTTAAATGACTGGAGCACCCAGATATGTGCCATCTCATGCGTGTAAGTTTATGCATGTGTTAGTATGTCTTCATGAGTGTGCGTTATTATATGTATTGAGTGTGTGTGCTAGTATTACTGTTACTATGTGCTTTTAGCCACATAGAGGTATGTTTTCGGTAGTTTTGTTGTGCATATATATGCATATAATCTCATCTGTTACTGTATTTTTGATACTTATTTTTGTATATTTTAGTATTTCCCATCTACCCTAAAATTTTTAAGCATTTTAATCTTTTAACAATGTTTTTAACTCTTTGATAGTTAAGAGATTTGAGAGAAAATGCTGATTACATTGCCTTGTGAAAACATTGCCTTATATTACAGCTATATTGTAACCATGAAATTGCTGAAATAAACTGTAGTCCATAATTTAATGCCTGGTTATGTTTAAATTTTATAATAAGTAATACAATTCAAGTAATATTAGGATATAAAATTTTTGAAGCCACCAGCCATTTTTGAATAGGAAAATTTTGCACAGAACTTTTCAATTGCTATTTATTCAACTTAAAATTCTATGTAGACTTTTTTTTTACCGATCCTCTTTTACACTTACCTCATTTAATCAAGGCTTTACTCTTAATGAGAATAAGTACCCTAAATACATGCCTGGCTGGTATTACAGCTGTTCTGAAACAACTGCTTGGCGAAACAAACTTAAGTCCACATTTTAATGACTGTTGGTGTTGACATAACATAAAAGTAATACAAGTCAAGTCAAATGAGCATATAAAATCAGTATTGCCATTTTTGAGGGAGAAATTTTGCACTAAACTCTTCAATTCTTATTTATATAACATCTAAGTTATATGCATACTCTGTATAGGGCTCCTAAATCCCAGTTGCCATATTTGATCAATACCTCTTTCTAAATAAGCATTATAATGGTAATTGGAGACCCCTATCATATAAATTTTATCAGTCGTATTGTTTTCAAAAGAAATTTTATTTAAAGCTGGTTTCAACTGTCAACTTGAATTATTCTATTAATTTATGAAGGCAGCAATGTATTTTGAATGAGTTGGCCCTTAAGTATATAATTTGAACATTCTTAAAATATTTAAGATAGATTTCCAGTACCTACAATTCCTATAAAGATTTATTGTATCTTAAGTTTGCCAAATTTAAAACTATTTAATGGGTCACATTTTTAAAAGAGCTTTTCTGCTCATCAGTTTTCTCTAGGAAGCTAATTGGATCTGTTGAAATGTATGTGTAATTGGATATAAAAAGGGTAGGCTGATAACTTCCTTGTAGAAAAGAGAGAATAAACTTCAGAAACATTCCTGGTGACATACCTCCTCATCTCTCATTTGTAGGTTTGAGGTCATGTCATTTGTTCAGTATATTTTAAGAAATGCAAATATTTGGACCTGTATTAGTGCTTTAGAAATAGAAGTTAAACAGGGTGCTGCTATGGAATTTAAGTGATGCATATAATTTCTTAATTAGGGTTGAGCTGTTACTTCACTGAGGTTGTACGAATACAGCTGCTTTAATGAGGAAAAACCTCATTAAGATAAAGAAACTTCTAACAGTATGAAATGGAATGATACAAGTGGGTAAGGTTAAATGCTCTGTACCAGGCCCATAGTTCATATTCCTAAATGAGAAAAATTTAGGATTTCTGTCTGGATATGTCCTTAGACCAGTTTCAACTTAATCTTTAAAAGTAGTTTGTTTAGACCTTTTGTTGCAGTATATTGCTTATATGTTTCCTGTTGAAATAAATAAACTAAAATTTCTTGCAGCCCTAGAATTCCTCAATATGGATTCATTTTTTACTGAGGAAATTAATTCAAAGTTAACTAAATGTACAAGGACTCTACTCCTTCAAAATAAACCATTAAAAAGTAGGAAGCACAATTAAAACATGATCTTATATCCCTTGGAAATGATCCACCTGAAGGATGGCCATAAAGTGAAGCAACTCATTGCACATTGAATGGCCATGAGTGTATTGTAAGAAAAGGTGGAAAAAATATTCTGCTAAGAATGAGGGATGGAAAATCTCTGGGCCAGGTGAGTGCTGCATTTGTGGAAAGCCATAAACAAGAAAATGTTCAAACATATTTAGCAGCAATGCTTCAATCAATTCAAGAGAAAACTGACCCATTTTTCCCTATGAATTATCACAATATATGAGAAATGGCTAGCAACATTACAAACAAGAAACAAAACATCCATCAAAGCATTGGATGAAAGCCAGAGTTTTACTGCCAAAGATACCCAAGTAGAAAAATCAGGTTTGGCAAAGCGCCTTTATATCCAAACCCACCCGGAACCCAAAATTCTGAATGTCTAGATAAGTGAACCTTCTAGGTAGTCCCTCCTATTTCCCCTTCCTCCATCAAGAGATGGTACTCATGACAGAAATACTACAATGTCACTTTATCCTGAAGGCAACTTCCACAGAAGGTAACAGTGTTCCAATGCCTATTTTGGCGCAGAGCCAGATCCTTTAGTCCTAACATCCCACCCACTTTCTTTATGATGAAGTCAGTTATACATTCCCCAGAGTTGCACAGAAAACTGGGGAATGCAATTGCAGTGTTCTATTCTTGACATACAATAGAACTTACGTAGCCTTAATACACCTTAATTTCTTCCCAACTAAATGCTGTGTGACTAAAGATGGATATCAGCTAAGTGCAAAACATTTTTGTTGCAAAATTTCAACTGATTCAAGAGGAAGCAAATCTTTTTTGTGCTACAATTTAATGCCATTAATGAGGTATTGGTCCAGCACAAAATGCATCAAAACAGCAGATAAAGCAGGTTTTGGAAGTCTGTGGTTTAGCAGTAAAGAAACCAAAGTGAAATGCTTCTAGTTTGGCAAAGGGAATTTATATCCAAACCCAGTTATTCAAACACTTATAATGAATAATTTCTATAATATTCTCCATGGACCACTTTTCTCCATTAAGCAGCAGCAGTTTCAGGAGAAATATGAGGTAATCTAGCTCAAAATGTCTAGATAGGTAAAACTTCCCATAGACCTCCCCTATTTCCAGCTCTTCCATAAATACAGGGTGTTCCGGACTGTCATACCTCAACTTCTAATCACTTTTTTGTGCATAACCAGGTACTCCAAACTCTTAAAATCCTAAAGATGAAGTCTGCAATGCAATCCCCAAGATCTTCCACCAAGAACCAGGGAATACCTTCACAGCATTCCAGTATTAACATAGTGGCATCTATGTAAATATACCTTTACTTCTTCCTAACCAAATGCTGTGTGATAAAGACATGCCTTGTTTCATCTTACTTTCACAGGCATCATGGAACAATTCATTCTTCACCAATAAACATTCGTCAACAAACCATGCCCAACTTTACATATTTTTTCTTCAGCAACAGTCTAAACATGTAAACCCTGCTCACCTTAGGCTTTCCACACTTACTCTAAAGAGAAAACATACACTCCAATGTCCTATGAACAATATAATTTCTTTTTTCTCTTGCACAACCAACTTTGCATTATCTTTATCCTCAAGGAAATTAAAAGCAGGTATATTTCCAAGCAAAAAGGCAAGACGCAAGTATTTTGCCTTGTACAAACTGAACTTAGTAGATAGTACAGAAATGAACTTATTGATAACAATCCTAGCATGATTGATGGACAAAAGCCTTAAAATTGATTTAACGTTTAGAAGATCCAAAAATTGAAAAAATGATAGGTATGTTTGAGTTAATGATGAATTAGAAGATTAACACGTAAAAAATTATGAAATTTTTATTCTTACAGGTTGAAAATGTTTCTGTTTAGATTAATGTTATCAAGATGTCTATAATTATGCAGAGATTTTCAGCTTTAAGTTATAATTTATGTTTTACAATTGGTTTTTTCAGAGTGCAAGGGAATATTTGGGAAGAGTTAAGGAATAACAAATAATCCTCAAGAGTGTAATGCACTTCAATTTTATGTAGCCTAAGCACTCTTCTGTTCACAATGCTCCAGGTAATGAATGATTATTGACATATCTTACATTTTTATGATCATTTTGCAGTGTGTCATCATGTGTGACATTAGATGACTACGCTGAACGAATGCCTTTGAACACATGTTGCACTTGTGAGGCTTTTCTCCAGTGTGTGTGAACATGTGCCTCTTTAGATGATTACTAAGAATGAATGCTTTTGAACACAGGCTGCACGTGTGTGGCTTTTCTCCAGTGTGTGTCATTATGTGTGCCTTCAGTTCGCCACTCCGGGTGAATGCCTTTGAACAGATGTTGCACTTGTGTGGCTTTTCCCCAGTGTGTGTTAACATGTGCCTCTTTAGATGATTACTCAGAATGAATGCTTTTGAACACAGGCCGCATGTGTGTGGCTTTTCACCAGTGTGTGTTTTTATGTGTGACTTTAGATTACCTCTGTAAGTGAATGCTTTTGAACAGACTTTGCACTTGTGTGGCTTTTCACCAGTGTGTATTATCATGTGTGAAATTAGATGACTATGCCTTTTGAATGATTTTAAACACACCCGGCACTTGTGCGGCTCTTCGCCAGTGTGTGTCATCATGTGGCCCTTTAGAGAACTTCTTGCTGCAAATGCTTTAGAACAAATATGACACTTGTGTGGTTTTTCGGCAGTGTGTGTCATCTTGTGTGACTTTAGATTACTTCTCAGAGCGAATGATTTTAGACAGATATCGCAAGTGTGTGGCTTTTCACCAGTATGTGTCAACATATGATGCTTTAGACAACTACTCGTAGCAAATGGTTTAGAACATATATTACACTTGTGTGGTTTTTCACCAGTGTGTGTTCGCATGTGCCTTTTTAAGTGACTATTGGCAATAAATGTTTTGGAACAGATCTCACATCTGTGTGGCCTTTCTACAGCATGTGTCAACATGTGCCTCTGTAAAAGTATCTTTCCAGCTAACACTTTTAAACACAATGAACATTGGAATGGCCTTTCCCCAGTGTGCGTTGACATGTGAATTTTGAGTTTAGTGAAACTTAGAAAGTTTTTGGAGCAGAAATCACATTGGTGCTTCTTAAGAGCATGCACTAATTTGATATGACTTGCAAGGTCATCTTTTCTCTTAAATACCTCCAAACAAACATCACACTTGAATTGCATCACCTTGTTAAGGTGCACATGCATTACATGATCTCTGAGAAGGTCCCTTTGTTCAAATACCTTGGAGCATTTTTCACACACATGCAGTTGAGTAGATGAAGCATTTTCTCCCGATTCATCCTGTTTTTGGTGTTTATCTGAAAGATTTGAAGTATAAATAGATATTCACTAAAAAGGTGCTTACGTTTAAACAATCATACATCTACTCTTGCCTGTACATACTCATCAGTCTAACTATGTATGTTAGCAATGTCAGTTGCAATAAAATCTCAGGAACAAAGCATCTGTCATCACCTACTACTGACCTGAATAAGGCCTTTTAGCACTTTTTGTTTTACCTTCATCAGTGTCAAAGTGCTTCTTTTTTGAGCCTGGGAAACGTAAATAAGTTACAGGAAGCTAGATCCAGTGAGTGAAGATGGAGTGAACATATGATGTCATGCTCTTATTTTTCAAAAACTGCATCACAAAGAGGGCAGTATGACAATTTGGCAGTGACCAGGTATGCAAATCTTTTTTTTTCATATGCAAATCTTCAGAAGAAATCCATAACTTTGCATATCATGTCTTGAGCAAGATAAATGTTTTGGCTGCCAATTTACCCAACAGGAAATAAAATTTATTGTAGTGTTTTGCTCTGGAAATTTGCCAAAATCAAAAAAAAATTGTTCCATTGACACGGCTGGTTTTGACTACTGAAGCCATTTTTTTCTAATACTTTCCTCCTCCTTTGGGTATCTGCAAAATTTTACCCTTTTTGTTAATATGTCAATTGCTTAATTCACCTAGTATGCTTATCCAATGAGCACCTAATCCTTTATAAGTACATAATGTATGTATTAAAAGTCACTCACAGCATCTTCTAATTCTGACCAATAAATGAGAGATAAAAATTATGTCATTTTGCTTAATTATGTTTTTTTGCTTATTTTGTAACATAAAGTCTACTTTTTTCTTGGCTAAATTATATGAATCACTGAATTATTTAGTAGCAAATTATTTTGGCAACTTATTTTAACATCATATAATTAACTCTTTATTCATTTATCAGAAGAAATTTAATGAAACTTTATTTTAATTTCTGTAAAAAAGTAATAGGTCAAACTTTAAAACCAAATTTTTGCTGAATAAAAAGGTGTCCTGCATATGTCTTAGCTTATCTTGATAACATATTGACAAGATCAATTGAGGCAGTGCTGTGTAATGACCTTCTTAAATTCAATTATTCCAAAAAATCAATTTTCTCTACTTCTGATATGATTTCATTTAATGACTTTTTTTTACTAACTTTTGCCGACTGAAAATAAAAAAAATACCAAATTTCGGCAAAGTTGTATCAAGTTGACCAAGACGATTGTCTATTTGCCATATCAACATATCTCATGAGGACCTTGGGGTAAATTTAAAAAATTAGAAGGCACAAAACTAACTCTTATCTGGGGTTTGTAGATTTTCATGGCATTCAGATGAAAGATTCCCCATTCTCAGGATGACACCATGTAGGTTGTTTTTCTGACAATAGTTTTGCCTGTTTCAATGAGCATCTCCAGGTTGAAGTAAACCAGGTAAGATCACTTTGACCTGAAGATGCTCATTGAAACAGGCAAAACTGTTGTCAGAAAAATAACCTATATGGTGACATCCCTAGTATGGAATTTAACTCTCATCTTAATGTTTCATTAAAACCATTGTGCAGACATCACAATTACGGTATAATTCTTGGCATGTTCATTTTCAAAAAGGTACATACTTCTATCAAGTGCTTTCATAAGAAATTGAAGGTTTCTCCAATTCCGATGGAAACTGAATGAATTAGAACAGCAGGAAACTAATATTAAGAATGAAATTATGGGGCAACTAGAAAAAATTAAATTATTCCTATCCTGTTGTTTCAAACAAAAGCAACAAATACTTTACTAAGAAATAATAGGCATGGTAAATCAAAGAAAATAGTTTAACTGTAAATAATGGAAATGTAAAAACAACAAATGAATGGCATTGTCACCTTTCACATGATATTTAGATCTTACTTAGGATAAAACATAAGATAATGAAAGGAAAAAGGGTTGTGTTTGGTTATATCATTTATAATTCTAAACTGATAATATCTAAAATCAGAATAATCAAGCAAAATTAAGAAATGGCTTGAAAACATAGCAAGATTAATTAAAGATCTAGTCTGCTTAGCTATTTAAATAATACTAAATACATTAATAAATAATTGCAAAAATGATGATAACATTATCATCTTTTTTGCAGTTTAATATAATATTTTAAATGGCCTTTCAGTTATTTTTAAAACAATTTTTAAAAGGTAATGCAGTTTTTCACAATCCATTATAAGAACTGCAAGGGTTAATCACCAATCACCAACACCAGAAATAAGCTAAGATGAAGTGATAGCACAGTCCTTAGCTTCCCTTACCTTGTTCCTGCAACACCTCCCCTCCCAGTCTTACTTTTATCTGAGGTATATCAGCATCACATTCATCCTTGATCTCCACTTCCTCCTCAGAGGGCATATTTACTTCTGCATTTGCCAAATGATCCTGCAAGATCAAGGAAAAAATATTACAGATTTTCAGGATATGCATGAACAATGTTTTAAAAACATGTTATTTTAAAAATTAGGATTAAAAAATTGTTAACTTGTACACATTATATTTATATAATAAAAATAGTATTTTAGCTGATACCTCTCCAAAAAAAATATTTTTCTTCTAACAATTGACTTGCATAGGTTAAGATGAGACGATTGATATATGCAGAGATTATGAAAGACTTGCTGGGAAGTTGTGTCAGCCTGTTCTGTTAAGAAATACAAAAGAAGTAACCGCTTACAACTCTACACAGTAAAAAACTTCAAACCTCTTCCTTTAAAAAAATAAAATGTGAGGAAAATGCCTCTTGAGACTTGGCCTTAGCCCTATTGAACAGATATTAAGAACCCATCAACTGAGGTTGTGCACTTTGCCAACTAGTGCTAACTTCATAGGCATTAGAATTTTGTTTAGGTAGTCAGCAGTTAAGTTAGATTATGGATGGACATAACTACCAAATAGGTATTTTTGCAACTGCTAACAAAACAAAATCAAGTAACAAACTTTACATTATCTCAGTCTTCATCTCTGAGTACTTTTTCCCTTTATCCAATCCAAAATTCCTATCTTGTTCCTGCCCTTTCCTTATTTGACTAACATTCTCCCTTCTATTACAGTTTTTAGCCTCCTATTGCCAGTCAATATGGCTTTCCTCCAATTTTTCCTGCCTTCATAGGATTTTTGGACAAACCTATACCTTTGCCCACAATGTCTAGCACTTCCTGATTTGTTTTCTTTTTGGTCAATTACATTTTCTCTATCTTTTTACATACCCTCATTTCAAAAGCCTTCAATCTACTTCTCTAAATGTCCTATACCAAATTTGAACAAGTCTTTTCTTTACATCCTTACTCCACATCCCTGTCATTAACTCCTTCCTTGTTATTTCCTCATTTCCTAGTGCAGGTTTTCTCCTTACCTCACTGCTGCATTGACAGTATTGGTACTGAACACAATCTAGATCTGTAAAATCTAGTTTTTGCCGTACTTTTTTTTCTTTTCTTAAAAATTCTAAAATCTTTTTTCATTAATGTTGATTCTTATTCCATAGCTATGATATAATTGACAACCCTGCCTTACATCTCTTCCTAGCCCTGGCCAACATGACCATCCGTTCTTCACTTACACCTTCCAAGTCTGAGATATATGCAGGTTAATGATTAGCCTCCTGTTCATTCTATCTTTTCTTATTTTCCACATTTACTCACTACTTCATCCCAATTCACTCTATCATATGAGCTATTGAAATCAAAAACAGATACCATGTTGGCCTAAGTTCTTTAACAGACAGTTTTTCACATTATTCCTTTCAATTCTCTTGGATCTTTTCTATATCAGCTATAATCTCACACAACTTATCTTTAATTGCTAGAATAGATCTTTCCTTCTTACTTTCTGATAATGATTTAACCTTCTTAAATAGTACTCTAACTTGGCCTTCCTTCTGCGGACTTATTATATTCTTGCATAATCCTGAGAACCCTCATTTTATATGCTACCAATAATTCAGAGCACCAATTACCTACAAATATAATTAGAAGAGTCAACCCCAGCCATACTATTATAAATGGGCAAAGGATGGATGAGGGAAATTAGAAGTAGCAGTAAATCAATAAAAATTATAAAAATAAATAAATATCCGAAAATAAAACCAATAATTAATATGATAAAAAAACAATAATAATTGAAATAATTAGATACCCCAAACGGTTAGAACAATAACATGGAAGACTGCAAAAAAATAATGTACCATCTAGCTTGGACTATATAGCATTGATCCTTGCTGGTCTGAAGCACTCAAACACAAGTAATAAAATAAAAATTATTATAACAATAAATGAAAATTAATAATGCACTCTCTAGCTTGGACGTACTATGCAGAATTAATCCATGCTTGTCGCTTGCACTCCCACTCTCCCAGGGCTTATGAGAGGTTTCCTACTGCGTCAGGGGCCAACTAATCACACATAGTGAAATAAAATTTAAAATTATAAAGAAATGAAAAATAATCATGCCTCGGATGTACTAAATCGAAAGTATCCTTGCCATTCTCAACCACTCACATTATATCAGGGCTTACAAAAGATTCCCTCTGTGCCAGTGACTCATCAGTCATACATAATAAAAAAATAAAAACAAAATAAGTATAAACTCTCTAGCTTGGATATAGTAAGCAGCATCGATCCTTGCTAGTCACATGGACTCCCATGCTATCAATGCTTACAAGAGGTTTCCTTCTACGTCAGGGGCCAACCAATCTTACATAATGAAATAAAATTATTATAAATGAAATATAATCATGCACCCTTTAGTTTGGATATCTAACCTTGATCCTTGCTAGTCTCAAGCACTAAGATTCAATCATGGCTTACAAGAGATTCCCTCTACGCCAGTGGCCTATCAGTCACACATAACATAATAATAAAAGCAAAGTAATCACACACTCTCTAGCTGGGATGTACTAAGCAGCATTGATCCCTGCTAGAGGCATACACTCATACTCTATCAGGGCACACATGAGGTTTTTACCCACGCCAGTGGCCTGCTGAACACTCACTTGATTGGGCATGCAAAGCTGCCTTAATCCTTGCAAAACTCACTCACAGGTGTACCATTGAATCTCTTCTGATGTTAGACCTTTGACTTGCAATTTGTGGAAGGGTAAGGGGAGTGCCCAGAAGTTCTTGCATAGTAAGACCTTGGGAGACAGATATTCAAGTCAGATAAGGAAGTGCAAGATGCAGTAGCCAGTTGGCTTTATGATGCGGCATGAGAAAGGCATGACTCCGGTATTATAAAGGTGCTTACAAGGATAAAAAACATGATTGATTGTCAAGGAAACTTTAAAACTTCAGGCTTTCTTAAGGTTTATACAAAGTTGAGAATAAATTTGTTTTTCCATTAAAAATAATGCAAGACCTTACTTTTTGAAGTGACTTTGTAAAATGCAGTTAATGCGCATGACTATAGCTTCTGCATATGCCAATCTATTAATGGATAAACTTGAAAATAAGTTCTATCATCAAAGAAACACTCAAACGGTACTGAAATGTCTTCTTCTTTATCCTCTCCACAGTATTTTTCATTTAATCTACATCTGACTCAAATATAACTTTCCAAGCTATCAACATTCATCCCTAGAAAAATAATTTTAATAGTCTGAATGAAACTTACCAACTATCAACAAGAAATTTATTTCTACTGCGCCTACCCATTACAAAGAAAATCCTTCATCTCCTTTTCACTGCCTTTGGCTTCTATTTCTACAAGAAAAATCCCTCCCAATAAAAATACACTGGCCAGCTACTTGATTGTCTCAGCAAAAGTGGGCAACCTGAAAAACTGCTGAGTGGTAAAATTCTCAAACCTTCAACCTTACACATTCCTTTTCCTAAACCAAACTGCCTGAAAAGCCGTAACCTTATCATAATTTCTTTATCCAAAAACCATAAAATGAAGCAATGGACGAACTTTTCTCTATAAATAATATTCAGTGCACATATGTTTTATTACCACATTTTCCTTCTATTTTCAATGCCCATGATATTTGCTGGACATTTGCATCTTCAAGTCCACCCACAAGCAGTTTCTTCTAAGCCCCTTTTGGCAGATCTAACAGCACATGCTGCAAATGCTGCCATTTTTTCAAACCCTTTGACTTGATTACTACCAAATTGCAACCTGACATCACTCAATGAAACACCCTTTCCCTTTCATCATAACGAATACTATTCTACCAAAACCATTACAATCCTTAACTATCCCATCCTTAATCACCCTGCACACACAACCAATCTTTTGATGACCACTTCTCCATAAAAGTGATTGAAAACCTATCAAAACCAGCAGGTACAAGACAGGTAAGAACTGAGAGATGGGGCATATCTGAGTGTTCCTCTCATTAAAGGCATCCAAGCCTCACAAAGCCCACTGAATGTATATAGCAAATATAATATGTAAATAGGTGACTACAAATAAGACATTTATGTGTTATAAAAAGAACAAATAAAATGATTTGTACCTAGGGGTGCTAAAATGAATAAAGAGAAGGATAAACTAAGTAATTCCAGCAAAAACCCAGAATTGCAAATTGTATCAGAACATTGCATCCAGGCTTATCAGCTGCAGAGTAACAGAACATCTTATCAAAAACAGCATCTCCACAATTCTGATTCACCCTTTTATTCTTTGCATGGCACAAACTGTCCATTTCCTGTTCTTAAAATGAAATCCTGCCTTTTGCTCAATTCTAATACATGTCATGCCACACAATAGCCATTATCTACCCTAACACTTGAATTTGCTATAGAATCCTGGTCACACCTTATCTTGTCTTAAAAAATTGACTAATCACTACATTAATCTATATGAATACACCCCACCTTATTTGAATAATCTCCATGATTCTGACATCTCATTTAAGTCCTTCCTTGGCAAAAGCTATGCATTTCCTGTCCTTGAAATAAAATCCGGCTTAAATGGACACCATTATATGGCTCTTTAAGTTTCATAAAAGTATTTTTCATTCAAATTCCTAATTACCTTCTTAAATCAATCTACCAGGGCACCTTCGAACCGTAGAACATCTGCTTAAAAGTTTTTTCATCCAAAATGGATATCAATCTATTTCAAGGCATTTTATCATGCATTACAAAAATTTAATTTTACAAAATTAATCCCAACAATTTTTTCGCAAAACTTCTACCTGCCATGCTATACAATAGCCATTACCTATTCTAACAGTTTACTTTGCTTTATAATCCTGGGCATGCCTTATCTCATCCTAAGAAATAAATCTCTATTTTCACTCATTTGAATACATGACTCATATCATGAGCAATGATTCAAAGCTTTTGCCTTTTTCATCAGAAAGGAATTACATATATGGACTATCACAAAAATGCTATAACTTGACACCACCTGCACCACAAAAACATTAACTGAGCCCTTACTGTAATTTATGGCCTGCCTATTACATCAGTCAATGAAACATCACCCTTTCCTTCTTCATCATAACCAATACTATTCTACCAAAACCATTACAATCCTTAACTATCGCATCCTTAATCACCCTGCCAACCAATACCAATCTTTTGATGAGACCACTTCTCTGTTAAAGTGACTGAAAATCTTTCAAAACCTTTTAAAAAGCACATAGCAGACAGGTAATGAATGAGAGGGCATCCAAGCCTCACAAAGCCTACTGAATGAATATAGCAAATAAAATATGCAAATAGGTGACTACAAATAATAAATTCCTGTGTCAGGGAAAGAACAAATAAAATGATATGCACGTAGGGGTGCTAAAATGAATAAAGAGAAGGATAAACTAAGTAATTCCAGCAAATACAAAGAATTTGAAGTTGTATCAGAACATTTCATCCAAGCCTATCAGCTGCAGAGTAACAGAACATCTAAAAAGCATCTTCATAATTCTGATTAATCTCTACAGTCTTCACCTGGCACAAACTTTCTATTTCCTGTTCTTAAAATTAAATACCGCCACAATTTTCACACAAACCTAATACATGTCATGCTTCATAATGGCCATTATCTATTCTAACACTTTAATTTGATATTAGAATCCTGGACATACCTTATATCCTCTTTAAAACTGACAAATCACTACATTCACTTGTTTAAATGCACCACCTATATCATGGGCAGTAATTCAATGCTATTGTCTTTTTCATTGGTGAGGAATTACAATAAAGCTATATAACCAAAAACATAAGTCTTGTTCAGAGACACTAATATGGTTTAATTAAATATATAGCATTACATTTACAGCATTAAAAATAAACATTTGTTCCTCTCATGGTTATCATGATTTGAAAAATTAAGCATAAGTCATTATAGCAGAAAAGCTCTAATTTTTCTCTCACCTCAAGAGAAGTCCCTTCCTGAATTTCAATAATATGGTCCACTTCCTCCTTGCTAGCTGGAATTTCAATGACCTCTGACTCTTCAACATCAATCTCCTCCTTTTTCACTGTGATCTACAAATATTTGTTAAAAAAGTTGAACAGTAATAAAAAAATATGACTAGACTGTTGCCAGTTTCAACATTTAGGTACGAGAATTTTGGAAAGACATTGTGTAACAATGATAATTTATATTAGGTTATCATTGGTCATATATGAAGTGAAAATGTAAATCTCAGACATTCCACAATGACTAAATGCACGTTGTTCTGCTATCAGGAATCATTCAAAATAATATGTTTTGAACAAATGACCCTATAACTTTTAGATGCTAGTAATTTTCTTAGTAATTTGTATGTTTACCGAAGATTAAATGAAAAAACTACCATTGGGACAATGTTTACGTAAATGAAATATTTTCGTATAAAAATTCACCTTTTAAAAACTAATACATTAATGAATATGAGAGAGGGGTAAACATACCCAAATACAGAGGAATTACTTTGGCAATGCATTGGAAATGATTGAATTTATATCTAATTATGTATACAAAGCATAAAAAATGAATGCTTAGATATAATGATGAAATATACCATAATTGTAATCAGAATAAAACGCATCAAAGAAAGCCACTACTCTTACGCATGCTCTTTAATAAACAATTCAGTATTCAATTTTTTCCTATGTATACAATATTCGCAATTTTTAAGTCATTTCCGTATTTGCCATTTGGTCATTAAACCTTTAGGCATTTCTACATTAGGGAGGAAATACATTTAATATGAACACTTTTCAATCAATCAATTTACTTTACTTTCCCTATCCCATACTGTTATCAAGGACATTGCTCACTATGAACATTATGAAATAAAAACACAAAACTCACCTTTTCGGAGCTAATATTTCCCTCTTCCTGTTTGCATTCCGTTTGCCTCTCCAATATAAGACTGTTATCGTTGCATTGCTGCTTGAACATATAGAAATCGGTCAGTATTTTAAAGCACTGATAGCAAATATACCACGGGTTGATTCTATCAATCACTACCTACGAAAACAAGATTATAAAGGTAATAAACCCCACACATCATCCCTCAACGGAACTCTATTTATGTACTACTACTCTACTCTGACCCAAAACCGGGAAACTTTCGTGGCAAAATTACGATAAAAGCGTCTTGATGAAAAAGTAAACACGTAAATGATGGCCTACTTTCAATTCCAATAACTCTTCTATTGCTTCCCGCACCAACTGCTCAGCATCGTCGTTTTCACTAAAAATATTTGTCAACCGACCACCACGGCCAAGACATAATCTACACTTTAAACTTTCTTGTCGTGGCATCTTCGTAGCACTTAAAACCGTCAACATTAAAAACACGTAATCAATAGATTCCAAAATGGCCGACTACGTATCGATGAGTCGTTCGTTCTGAATCGATTCCGAAGTGGGAGTTTGAGAATCGTTCTAGTTTTGTATTGCCCAAAGTGATCACCAAATTCAAATACATTTCCACTTCTTAAAATTATTTCACCTCTCACATAATTGAGTGTAATCATTTTTATCAAAAAAAATTGTCGAAATAGTAAGAGTTTAAAATAGTATTTGGTTACCTAAAAGTTACATTTAAAAAATAATATTATATTGTCCGAATCATAAGAGTATACTTTATTTATTATTTATACGTTGACCAAATAAGTTTAATCCTTTTAAAGTGAAGTTTTAATAAGACAGCTGAGTTTTCGGATAAAACATTTTCCTAAAAGCGTCACTATTCAGAGTGAAAAAATTATTCATGAACTCATTTATGGCATAAATTACTTTTAATGTGTTGATGAACCAAGCACGAATTACTTAATATGGTATATTTAGTTGGAAACCATGGCATGGATTCTTAAACATACAACGACTGTTATCCAAAAGTCAAAGGATTTGATATAATTAAAAAAGGGAAGTCTCAATTTCACTGTTTTTAATGATTTTAATCAGACCATTTAAATTGATAGTTCTCTTCCTGAAAACTAAGAATTTGGTATTTTCCTTGTGCCCAGTAGTATGCAAAATATATTGCGTTAGTAATGTGAATAATTAATTCCGGGTTTTCGTTAACTATAAAGAGGCAAATCCAAAGTCATGTGTGAATTTATAATTATACCTTTTTAGTAAAGGGTAAAAATTAATATTAAGATGTTTCCTAACCTGTTTACATCAGTAAACATGTGCTAAAAATCCAGGTTTTAATGGCAGTTCTGTGTTAATATAATAATGAATAATAAATTCGTATATATGTATTTTCATTGGAATATTAGTGAATTAACGATTCCATCCATCATAAAAAATTTTTTCTGATGCATCCTTTGGATTTCTCTCAAACAATTCTTAAACTCCTCCCATTCCTGTCCGTTTTCAATCCTGTCTGCCTAACCTCCTGCATTTTCCTACTCCATACTCATCTTACAATAGGCTCCAATGAACGCCTATTATACATTTAGCAGGACAGGTGACAATAGAAGAGACGGCTGACTCCTAAAGCCCTCCTTACTCCTAAAGCTGCTCATACTGACTCTTCTATCCCCATGCGCCCTTGATAGTAGTCTCAGACATGGACAGTATGTGGAATAGCTTTCTTTCTAATCTGTGATATAATGCTTAGATACTATTCCCACCCACTTTCCTATAATCAAAGGTAGGTGTTCGTTATTATGCATTTCATACGATCAGATTTTTCCATAATCTCAAGATAATAGTATAATGGCTCTATGATATAATATTAAGATACTCTACCTCCCAGATTTTCCTATGCCCATTACTAGTTTATAACTATTACAGCAGTTCATCAAGTGAGACTGATTTCATGAGTATGACAATATGATATTCACCTAAAAACGTACATATTTTAGACAAGTATGTATGATCATATCCGAATGAATTAAAAAAAAATTTACCTCAGGTTAATGAATGCATTAATAATATAAGCACGAAGTCATTCATCTATATTGGAATATAGGTCGTAATATTTTTCGAATATCAGAAACGGGGACGCCAACTATCGAATAATATATTTTGACGAGTATTCTTAAAGAAACCTAATGAAAAATACGGGACAGTAGAACTTATAATATAATTTCTTTACTCTAGGCTTACGACGGCTGTTAGATGCCTGTTGTATTGGTTAATCTTGAATGTTTGCATCGTAAACAATGCTTATTGTAAATCATTTGACACGGATCTTTGAAATTAAAAGAACGGAACAGAAATGTTTTCCTTCATTTATCTCTATGTCTACTCAAATGGATATTACATGGATACTACAAAAGCTCATAAATATCCTAAGAAAGGCGGATTCCGATTTTCCATGACTCAATCTTGAATTAAATCTGTGAATTCGCGAGAATGGTTTTCACATGAGTGATCTGGAATAAGATCCTCTCTTCTAACACCAACCAATTCCCTTTCCATTCAAAACAACTTCGTAACAAATGAAGTACGAAATGCCAGTGGCCAGCAGACGAGATACGTATTTTGTGTGTTATTGCTATGTTGAAGACTTAAAATGCTGTGTGAAGTAATGTTTGAAAAACGGCTTTGTACTTCTATAGTTTGTTTTTAGGTCAATTTTTCTGCATACATGAAAACGATCAGCATTTCCGATAAAGCCGAATTTTAACTATGCAGAGAGTGTTTGAACAGTCGTGAAGTGCTCATTAATGTTTCGGCGAGAAGACTAATTTACAATTCATGCTGGAAAAGAAAATAGAGGATTTAATAGATGTTAAAGTAAGTTCATAAGTCTATTTCGCTAGCTTTCGCTTTTAATCATGTGTTTAAGAAATTTCCCAGATCTGTCGAATGAATGAACGGAACATTTACGACGTAATTACTTTTTTGTTTTCAACTTTATATCAAAGAATACCTGTCATGCTTCATCGCCTAATAAACATGTATAAAAGGGTTGATTTTTTTCATTTACCCAGTGACTAGATTACATTGAAATAGCCCAAAATATTTGGGATCGGATTAAGATAATTTATTTCCATATCAATGCATAACCTCAGTTCTAAAATTAGAGTAACAGTTGACATACGAAATGCAAATTCCCTGCTATAACCTTGTTTACTTCTTTTCATCGGCTGTTTTAATAAATTTTAATGCTAGTTCAATAAATGTTGACATATTGCATTATTTTTCTAACGTTAGATTGTCCAGTAAATCATTCGGCTTACTCTAAAACCTTCTTAATGCGCGATAAACACGAATATGAAGTCTGCAGATTATGTTTTAACAGTCACGGTCTGTTGATCAATGTTTTCGGCGACAATAGTAAATTCCAAAAAATGTTGGAACATGCGATAGAGGATTTAATACATGCCAAAGTAAGTTCAGTTGTCTGCTTTTTGTGTTTCAAAAATTTTGTTTGTGAGATATCTTAAATGAATTGGTATTAGGTTTATATACTCCGAACACTGTTGTCTAAATGTAAATTGAAGTTTAGGCGAGAGGAGTTACGTGCAGTCTGGTGTTAATACATGGTTATAGCATAGTCTATTAGGTTGTGGATGATGCATATTATCCCTGGTTGGTGTGTTCTCCCTGCATGGAGAAGCTTACGGAATTCCGGCTGCTTTAGCGTCAATGTGCCGAGTGATGTGTTTGTTTTGTATAATCGCCTCCAAGAGGGGAAGCTATCCTTCAAGGAAATACCTAATAACCAATCGAGAAGAGGTCAGTTGTATCTAATAATATGATCGATATCAATAACGAAGACAAATTTGGCTAAAAATTAATATTTCCTGACATGTTCCTTGATTAATAAGTGGGGAAAGCATTTTCTCGTCTCTGCGATGAAGCGCAATCATTTGAATGTTATCGAAAATACCACTTTTTCAGGATGGAATAATTTTAACATTGAAATTAGAGTTTAATTTTATGGACAATTAATCAAGATAGATGGTTTTGATTTTTTCAAAAGTCAAGAAGAAAATTCAATGTTTCATTGACTTTCCAAGGCGAATGACAAATAAACACTTGCACAGTGAGCTAAAAATTGGCTTTTTTGGGAATAATGTAGTCAGCCCTTCTTAATCTTCGTTTGTTTCCTTGATACTCCTATTTTGAAATTGTGAAGTAAGGATGTTAATGAATTATGGCATTTTAATGCTTTGCGATGCATTCCTGGTGAAACTGAGAAAGAGTATTCTGACGACTTGATTGACAGTGATGTTATTGACAAGAGACGTTGGCATCCTAGATGACATGATCAGTTTTAAAGAGGAGGTTGACATTGCCATTAGATGCTCTATTTCTCCAGTAGAGGATTTTCATTCATGCATTGTTGCATCAATACTGGAAGGTAGCAGTCATTGGTCAGTCAATGAAGAGGCAGGTAATATAGTGACTGATCATACATATTCCAGCATAAAATAATACACATTCACGTGGAAAATAAATTTATTATTTAATGCACTTGTACAAATTGATTCAATTCTTCTCCCATTCTCCCTTCCAATAATCTCTCCCCGAAAGTATAATAGGAGCAGGAAGCCAATGACATTGGACAAATGACAATCAGTCTGCATTACTGTATAGTGTATAAATTCCACCCTTACTCTGTAGACTTTCCATAGCCTCAGTCAGCATTTATACAATAGTTTTTATACTAGTTTCATTTGTGTTAATTTATTATTTAATTTTTAATGCCTAATTCTTCTTAAACCTCAGTAATAATTATCTCACTAAGTCCTATCTGAGTCACCTGGCAATTTTCATGCATACCTATGTTTTTTAGTGTCATAATAAGGACTAAGTAATAGCTAATCCTCATCTTTAACCTGCAGAACTCAATGACTTTCTTCATGTGGTGATTTCTTGTCCACAAACTGTGGTCTTGGACCTAATCACCCTGTCTACTCTGCCTTATATCTTATTCCAATCTTATATCACTATCATATGTTACAAATTTTACTCTCCTATTTTCCTGCATGAACTCATTATTTATTATGTCCTTTAAAGGTGGTAAATCCTCTCAATTTCTTTCTGCTTATGATTGCTCGGTATGTAGACCAGAATGATGACCAAGGGTGTCGATCATATGTGCACTTCTACCGATAATAATTTATCAGTTCATAGGTCTATGAAAACTATGCTTTTATAAACATTTTCATTCACCATTTTGTCCATCCTTAAATATAATATCACGAATATCAGGGTTTCAGGGCTCATTATTTTGTAATGCCAGGGTCCATCTAAGACATAGCCACACAGGTTTTTAAATAAATGATTACAACTTTAATGACATGTTATTTAGATGAAATATTAATCACCTTATGCATGTGAATCAAAGGAAAAAAAGTAGCATATACTGACCTAGAAAAAAAGATTATTTACTGGGAAGCCTTGGTTTGAGGATGGTAGAGGAAGGGGTGTGAGAAGATGCTGGGATATACCTTGGGGAGGAAAATCACCCCTCCATCTCTCTCTCCCTCTTGTACTCTAAACACAATTTTGAAACTTCTTTGAATGGATGGTATGTAATTTTTTCTTCTCTTTGATATCAGCCCTATTGTTTTAAGAAACCAATTTACCTGCAAACGGTAGGACATACTTCTGCCCGTCTCTTTCACACTTATGATTATGAAGGCATTAGTTCAAGCTCCTCAGACCAGCTGAGGAGCTTGAAGTTTGGAGGAGTTCATATGGGCCAAGTGGCTAGAGTCTAGTATAGAAGAAGGCAGGAGCTGCTCCTGTCCCAACTTGAGCAAGTTGGTGCCAGGGGTGGGTTCATCCTGGTGTACCTCTATATCTCATTATTCCCTTTATACCTTTGCTCCTCAACATGAATGACCTCTGACCTGACTGCCGCCTCAGCAGATGATGACCTGGCACTGCTGGGGATCCTGCTGGTACTACTGGTATGGAGTTGATGAGAAGATTCTCATCACTTTCACACAGTCCTCTAGCAACTTCCCATTTCCCCTCTTTTCCTCCTCCTCTCCTCCAACTTGCCCTGTGTCTCATCAGAGATCATCATCTCTCCGGCTGACTCCTTGATGGAGAGGTGCGGGTGGGTGCACAGGAAGGACAGCACATGCCTCAGGTGGTAGTGGTGAATCTTAACATTGCGGGCCATTTCATCCCCTGGCCCACCCTTGGACGGGCCCTGGCTGTTCGGGAGTGGTTGCCCTAGGAGTCTTTTTCAGTATCTCCAGCAAGATCTCCATGCTAGAGCAGTTGAGGCTCATTCTGTTCATCTGGAACTTGGAAGGCAATTGGTCAGAAAAGTGGTCACTGAACTCACAGAAAGGTAAATGGCTCCTGTTCTTCAAAGGGCGTGGGTGGCTTGGACAGCAGTGCCGGTGGATCCTCCTCAGAGAGGTGAGAGCAGCCCATGTCCCTATCCTGACCTTCCTACACCCTCTCCCTTTTGACCCCCATCAGCCACCTTCCTGGCTGGGGCACTTCCTCCTTGGAAGGCACCTTGGGGGGAACAGGCACCCTGGTACCCCTCCAGATCTTAAGCTTGCCAGACAGGCACCAGCTGCAGGAGATGCCTCTTCTGCATCAAGAAACTGAGTCTGTGGACACAGTGTACCTGGTGAAGGAGATAAGTAAGTTGGATGGGCAAGTCACGGACCTCAGCTGGTAATTGTAACAGCAGTGATGTTACCCCCCTGACAATGTCACCACGGGGCAGTGTCCGGTGAAAGGGGACGAGGTTTAGACCATCCCATGACCGGCCAGCTTACCCCTCTTGGGACGAGTCTACTTGGCAAGGAGGACGGAAGTAGAGGCCCATCTGGGGGTGGCTTCTGATGGGGATAAAGGCAGGATTCCTTTGTGGAACACCCAGCTGCTAGGATTGGAGGATGTGGGCAAGGTAAGAGAGGGAGAGTTGGCCAGGGAAGTCAGCTCCCAGGAGGTTGAGGGGGGAGGTATGGTGCTGGAGATGGCAGATGGCCTTACCTCTTCCCACCTTTGTCTCCTCCTCTTCATCGTCCTTCATATCTTCCCCTTCCTCCTCTAGCTTAAATGTCCTGCTTATATCAGAAAATGAGGATTTTGGTGATAGTCGAGTTGAAAACCTTAGAAACATGAAGTTGGGTGGTCAATCAGGGCTTCCAAGCACAATTGCCATTGGGGAAATACCACGAGGATCGCTGCTAGGACTAGAGGATGCCATCATAGAGCAAGTCATAGGTGATGACATGTACAATTGCCCAGAGTAGGATGCCATTAGCTTACTGTTCTCATTAATTTTCCACTTCAACACTTCGTTCTCCAGGGCAAGCTACTCATTCTGATGGCATTCCCTTTCCTAATTCTCAGACAAATACTTCACTCTCACTTGTAGTTTTCTTTTTGTGGCCACCTTCCACTGGAGTTGAGCCTCCAGGTCCTTTACTCGGGTTTGCAAAGCTGCAATGTGTGCAAAGGCACTGTTCAAAACCTCCAATTTCTGTCAATATTCTACCGTTGTCTTCCAGTAGTCATGCAATTTCATCCTCCATCTCTAATAAATGATGGAGGATGCCATCTAAAAACAGGAAAAAGGAAAATGAAGGACATTTCCCACTTTCAAACGAAAAACATTTATCGAAGAAAAAAAGGGAACTGAGATGAGAATATTTAAAATAATCCGTAATGAAATCAAACTCAAATGACACATTTCTCTTACTTATTATTTAGGTTCCAACAGTTCCACTCTAAAAACAAGCTTAATGACACATCAACTACAACTTGGAAGCAAGTTGAAAACACTTGCTATGGATGCAAACAGTACAGTTTAATATTCTTATCCTCACAAATTAATGTAACAGTACATCTCCTAGAATATGTTAATAAAAATTGACTTATTTTCTATTAAATATTTATTCAATGGATATCCATAATTAGAGTTTGTGCTTGTGTAAAATAATGAAGTCAATAATGTAATGTAATGTTTCGTGTAATAATGTCTTCACACAGTGAAGACATTATTACACGAAATTTAAGAGAAGTCTTCATTGAAAATGACAGGTAAATAATAACAAATGAATAAATTTTTAACATTAATTTAATGATTTCACCTGTAGATATGGTAGAGTTATTCAAACAGATATTAGCCCAGGCATCAATCAATCATCTGCATTCTAATATCTTCCATAAATATTCTGCCAATGCACTATTTGTCCCAGAAGGAAGTGAATGTTCAATGGTAGCCATATACGCATTAATTGGTATTTAGTTAATATCTATTTACAATTACATGAGCCTTCCAAAGTAGCATTATTTCATTCTGCAGATGGAAGATGAACATAATTTAAGATTGAGATTAGAGAGAAACTAACATTAACACCTTTGTATTTGAAGAATCAATGAGACAGCTGTTATTTTATGTTTTAGTTGAGGGTCTAAGGATAAGAGGGATATTAAAATGGTGATATTATAGTATTTATCTAAGGAATTATAGTGTTCTGGGGCTTTTTTGGGCAATTGGAGGTATCCCAATTGGAAGAATTCTAGAGTGAGCCTTGAGGTTGTTATTGATTATAATATGAAGGGTTGTGGTATAATGTCCAATATAGAAGGTATGGCTAGGTTGGCACTTCAGACAGTGAACCTCATCATATAACAAGCTTTTAATAATTTTAGTGTCTGGATCTTTCAGCTTTAATTTCACATAACTCAGAAACATGATTATTGAAACACTTTTGAAATGTGGCTTTTGAGAAGGTAGGGTAGACAGAAAGGAAAACAAATGAGTAATTGCTATTGGTAGATTGAGAGGGAACTACTGGGAAACACCTTAAGGAAAAGATATGATGAAGTCAGAGTTTTGGGCTATCTGATGGTTTCAGCCCAAAGCACCTATAAAATGGCATGGTTTGCAGACTAAACTCTAACAAATAAACTGCCTTAATATCAAAATGAACCCTCAAAAAAGGGAGTAAATGTTAGCCAAAGATATTGAAATGGCATTTACAAATTGCCAACTGAAAAAAGTTATTTGCATTTTGATTTTACATATACTAGATACATATCAACTGATGGTACATAATAACTAAAAACAAAACACTGAGGGCAGTGAAAAGGCTTTTCCTGATGAAAAAGTATACCCACAACAGTGGTGAGACCTTCTTATCTTGTTCCAGCAACTGATCCTTTCCCAGGCATCCTTCCTCCCAAGGAATCCTAATTACGCACTCATCCTTAATTTCCAATTCTTAATTTAAAGATGAGCAGAATCATTCATTATTTGAAGGATCTTGCAAGATCAAAGAAAAGCATTAGAGATGCAAAGATGTTTTCATACTTCCATAGTTTTAATGACTCATAGAATTGTTTACATACTCCTAACCACTACTGCAAAAAGAGGTACATAAACTACAGTCATTGATGGTCACAATAACTTAAGTGAGGTGATATGATAACAAAATGGAAAGTGCAAATTCATGTAAAGAGGGAAGATAATTAAAACTCACATAGCAAAGAACAAAACTGATTTCAAAGCAAAGATTGCTTACTATGCAAGCAACATGAATATGAACACTCACCAAATTTTCTGCTTCATCATTGCTGGACCAGTCACCTTGCATTGATTTGAGCATTGGCAATTCTACATCTTTTACAGGAGCAACAGAGCAACCACTAGAAGTGTCAACCTCCTCTTTGACAGGGATCACATCATTCCGGACATTCACAGCCTTACTCTCTTCAGCATAAAATTTGCAGACAACATGCAATTTATGCAAAATGTCAGTAAAGATATGACTTCATTGCAAATAATTTCTGGTGTTTTAGCCTTGAGTAGCACTTCCTTTGCTAGGAGCACTGCTTCTTCTCTTGGGATACTTGTGAATAAGTTTACAACATCAAATGACACTAATATGGAATTCGCTGGTGGAGTTATATGTGTTAAGGAGTTTGTCAGTTCTTTGGAGCTCTTTATGCTATATTTTCCATGAAACTGGGAATGTTCTACAAATTTGCACTTCACAACCCTAGAATTATTTCTTGTTTAATGGAAACCTATATCAACCATTGGAAGGTCTAGCTATTGGCTCCCTCCTATCGCCTCTACTGGCTGAAATATTTCTGAATAACCTAGAAATGGAATTTTTCAAAAGTGAAAATCCTCTTCTCAAAAATGTGCACTACTGGTTCCGTTACGTAGATGATGTATTATGTTTGTAGACAGATACAAAGAGACAATTGGTAAATTTTTTAAAGCTCATCAATTCTTTAACCTCAAGAATTTAATTCACCAAGGAGGCCCAAGAGGGTTTTAATTTGAATTTCCTGGATCTAGCTATTTCCATTAAAGAGGAAAAACACAAATTTTCTATTTTCCACAAGCTCACTTGTACAGACCAGGTCATCCATGCATCATCAAAACATGCATTTCACCAAAAACTTGCAGCCTTTCAAAGCATGATACACAGGGCATTAGTTATCCCTTAAGACCCCTCAGCCTTCAAGTTGGAAATAACCAATATTAAAGGAATGGCTTTGGCCAATGGGCACACAGAAAAATTGATTGATGACTTGTTAGATAACAAAAGGAAAAAAAAATTATTCAGAGAAATTTACTGACCCCCACCCAGAGACCTAGCTTTGTGACGACACATTAAATATGTAGGAAAACCCTCCTTTAAAAAAGACCGTGTACTCAGTGATGATGAACATAAAAACTACCTTCTAAAATAATAAAAACCTAAGGAGTTTGCTACTGGCAGTCAAAGACCCCATGAAACCAACTCTCCAGAGCAGGGTTTACCAATTGCAATGTGGCGACTGTGATGCGAAATACATTGGTCAGACGGGGAGGAGCATAATGGTTTGAGCGGAAGAACACCGGAGGGTTTTTATAAAGAACACTTGGATGTCCCAATTCGCAACTCATCTCTCGAAGGAAGGCCAACAAGCAGATTTCACCCATGAATTACTGCATGGAGTGAAGAAAGGGATAAAGCTGGATATCCAAGAGCAGTTAGAAATTCTAAAAAATGGTTAAGAAGGAAAAGATAACTAATGACCACCTCTTCTCTTTCCACTCACCCCTCCTGGACATTTCTATTCTACACCCCAAAAAATCCCCATAATGCAAACCCACGCTCCCTTCTCAACCCTTCCCCCCTCCCTCTTACACCTCTCCTTTCCTTAATTACACTCCCCCATCTCCCATCTGTTACCTCTACCTAACCGAGTATGTAACTCAGATAAATCTATATTGTACCACTAGTCCTGAGGATGTTACAGTGTAACGAAACTAGTCGACCAATAATTTATTTTGTAGAAAGCAAAGATTTTTCAAGCAAGTAATTTTCCTAAGTTAAAAGGCATATTTCATATCCAATTTAATCAATTGGGTATTGATGGGAATTACCTCCAGCACATGTGTGACTGAGTGGAGGGTGAACTTTGGAGTTCAGATATACTTCAGATAGATGGTCATATGTCTTGAATGATCCTCTTGCCACCTCCCACTTTCAAGATTGCTACAAAGGGAAAGGTGCACGTCGTCTTTTCCATTGTCTGGATCCCACTGTTTACCAGCATCGTCACATATGCATTGATCATCAGTGTCAACCACGTGGGCAGGAAGATATAGGTTGGTCCTTTCTGGTCTTAGTTTGTTGGCACTCCAACCAATGGTCCAACTGGGGGATGCAAATCTATATGGGTATATGCCTGTGGTAAGGAAGAAGAGCCTCCCTCTTCTTTTGGTCCTGGTGACAGTGGCTTCTCCGTTGGCTCCTGTTCCGCATCTGGCTCCGAGTTTCAAATCTGGCCTTCGTCATTGTCATGCATTTCATGCATAGGGAGTTGCAGTGGCAATGGCTACACATTCATCTCTTGGTATGGGTCCATATCAAGTCCACTATCTCTCACTATGTTTGATGTACTTGTCACCATTTCCTGTTTATCACTTTCATTTACCATTGATTCTCTTGAAGACAAGGAGTCTGTCCTCCACTCCTTGGCGTCTTGGGGCTCTGGAATTTGAGAAACTCGACAAGGACCCCAGGTTCATTAGCCATCTTGTTCAGATCGCTTGGTGCCACAGGGTGTGATGGCATGGGCATAGGCATTTGGCACAGGAATGCATGTCCCTAAACCGTCCTCTGCCCTGGAAGGGCTGCCGGGATGGCTGAGTATAGGCATTCTTGGCTCCTGCTTCTCTGCTGGGCTATCTTGCTGGCTGGTATAGTTGTTGTGGTAGAGCTTGTACTATAACAGTGAGCTGCAGCTGGATAGTATTCCAAGGCAGCCCCTGCAGAGTGTTACCCATTGTTTCTTGCAATCGCGTGGCTGTTTCCCAGCCATGTGCCTGGAGGATAGCAAGTACCCGGATTCTTTTTTATACTACATGTTTTACCAGGCCCAGGAGCATCATTCAATTGGCCACAATTTGGCTACCATTACAATGAATTGGCCAATTGGCTACCATTACATGAAACTCGTGGAGGTCATGCCAGGCCAGCTTAGATGAATTACTGCCATCCTTAACTTGATGGCACATGGTGAAGACCTCATTGTTGTCCTCTGGTGGGGTGATCCATGTGGCTGGGCTTGCGGAGCATAGTGCCACAAACATCTTCTCCAGTGCCATCCTTGGTGCTGGTGGTAGCAGTATTATAGGTCTTGCTGACTGACCAGGTTAGATTTGCGATTGCTTAATGGTCTGCATCTCTTGGGACAAGGACTCAAATTGTGTCTGCAGGGCTGGAGCCCATGCAGGTGGCTCCTTATATTGCTTCTGTTGAAATAAATTCACTTGAATTTCTTGCTGCCTCAGAATTATTCATTATGGATGCATAATTCTCTGAGGAAATTAATCCAAAGTTATCTTACAGTGCAGGGACTCTAGTTCTTCAATATCAACCATTAAAAACTAAGGCAATTAATGAAAACATGATCCTACATCCCTTGGAAATGATCCACCTGAAGAATGGCCATAAATTGAAGCAACACATTAAACATCGAATGGCCACAAGATTATTACAAGAATAAGGAGCAAAATTACTTTTACAAGGGATTAGGGATAGGAAATATCTGGGCAAGGTGAATCCCGCATTTGCTGAAAGCCATTTACCAACAAATCTTCCAACAAATTTTTAGCAATGTTTCAAACAATTCAAGAGGAAACTGATCCATTTTTTGCTATGAATTATCAGAATTAATGAGACATGGCACCTAACACTACCAACAAGAAACAAAATATCCATCAAAGCCTTGATTGAAAGCCAGAATCTTAGTGCCAAAAATACACAAGTAGAAACATCTATTTTGGCAAAGTGCCTTGATATGCAAACCCATCCGGAACCCAAAGTTCTAAATGTCTAGATAAGTGAATCTTCTAGGTAGTCTCCCCTATTTCCCTTTCTTCCATCAAGAGATGGTCCTCATGAATGAATTACTTCAATGCTAATTTATCCTGAAGGCTGCCTCCACAAGAGGTAACAGCAATCCAAACCTATTTTTGTGCAGAGCCTGATACTTCAAACTCCAAACATCCAACCCACTTTCTTTAAGATGAAGTCAGGAAAATAATCCCCAGAGTTGTACAGACTTTGTTGAGACGATGAAAATGAGAACACCGCTTTGTAATCATTTTTGTTTCTCTTGCCGTCCATCCTATCTAATTAATTACGCCCTGTGTAATGGATTATATTGTCAGCAGTTCTCTGTGAGTCAGAACTTGGTTTTTTTCTGCCGGTTGATTGTAAGCACATTGCCACAGCCCCAAGGAAAGGGGAAAGTCCCTATTTGACTCAGTGAGATCAGCCTTTTCAACAAAATCGAACTATGCAGAGGCTGGCAAAAAAATTTGCAATTCACTGGTTTTTCTTTATTTATTTATAATATTTTCTGCATGTCTTTTTGATTTTTTATTATGTTTAAAAATCGTAGTTTAATTGAAAAATATTTTTAAAAAACATAAGTTTTGTGTCTAACAATCGAAATATAATTGCTAAAAAATATTCTTCAAATTTATGATACTGAAGTAATTACATTAATTTTTCAGATGATGTAAATATATTACATCATTATTAACTACAATATTATATTTTAAAATAAAAAAACTGCATATGGATATCCAAACAAATAACTTCATAATATTTTTTTTTCTAAGGTGAAACATTTTCTTAAATTACCCTTCGCACTTCTCACTAGTACCCCTGAGATCCCTGCCGCACTAAGAGGGTTAAATATTGTTATCATGATATACATAATTATGCTGAGATTTTTCACTTTATCAATCATTTTTTATTTCAAGAATTTATTACATAAAACAGGATAATAATGTCACTCTGTTACAAAGTTGTAATTTTTAGTTTTACAATCGTTTCCTTAGAGTGAAATAAGCTCTAGGATCTTACATTTTTATGTTCATTTTGCAGAGTGGGTCATCATGTGTGAGATTAGATGACAACGCTGAATGAATGCTTTTGAACAGATGTTGCACTTGTGAGGCCTTTCACCAGTGTGTGTCTTCATGTGTCTCTTGAGATGATTACTCATAGCGAAAGCTTTAAAACAAATGTCACACCTGTGAGACCTTTCACCAGAGTGAGTCATCATGTGTGACTTTAGTTTATTGCTCTGGGTAAAAGCTTTTGAACAGATGTTGCATTTGTGAGGCCTTTCACCAGTGTGTGTCAGCATGTGGCCCCTTAGAGAACCTTTTGTTGCAAATGGTTTAGAACAAATATGACACTTGTGTGGTGTTTCACCAGTGTGTGTAATCATGTGTGACTTCAGATGACTTCTCTGAGTGAATGCTTTTGAACAGATGTTGCACTTGTGTGGCCTTTCACCAGTATGTGTCAATATATGATCCTTAAGAAAACATTTATAAGGAAATGCTTTTAAACACACATCACATTTATACCTCTTTCCATCAGTATGTGTCAAGACATGCCTCTTTAAGCTACTATTAAGAGCAAATCCTTTGCTACATATTTCACACCTGTGTGGCCTTTCTCCAGTGTGTGTCAACATGTGCATCTGTAAATTTATATTTTTAGCAAAACCTTTTAAACATAATGCACATTGAAATGGCCTTTCCCAAGTATGTGTTGACATGTGCCTTTTGAGTTTACTTAAATTTAGAAAGTTTTTGGAGCAGAATTCACATTGGTGCTTCTTCTTAAGAGCATGCACCAATTTCATATGACTTTCAAGGTGTTTCATTCTCTTAAATACCTCCAAACAAACATCACATTTGAATTGCATCACCTTGTTATGGTGCACATGCATTACATGATCTTTGAGAAGGTCCCTTTGTTCAAATACCTTGTTGCAAATTTTATTCACATTCAGTTGAGTGGCTGAAGCATTTTCTCCTGCATTATCTTGTTTTTGGTAATCATCTGAAACATTTGAAGGATAAGGTAAGGTTGATATTCATTTAATAATATATTCCTGCAATGAAAAAAATTGTTTAAACCAGTTTGGATAAACGTATTATTTTAAATAAATTATTAAAGGTATGCATGTACACATCTTTTCCTGTAAAAAGTCATTTGTCTCTGTATGTATGTATGTTAGCAAGTTCAGCTGTGCTGAAATCCCAGGAACAAAGCATCTGTCATTAACTAAAGCTGACCTGAATTATGCCTGGGGATAAGGGCTTCTCTGGTTTTGCACCAGGTCAGGTTAGGTAGCACCAACATTTCGACAGATAATTCCACCATTGTCTTCAGGGTGAAGTGACATTGCCGGGATTGAGCCCAGTATTAATATGTTTGGCTTGGAGTCCGCTGTTTTCTAATTGCCAGAGCCTACATCCTGTTTTTGTCCACCATATTGAAAAAGATTGGCAGGATTCTTAAGAAACATAAGGTGGAGACAATACATAAAACTCAGAGCAAGTTGAAATCCTTCTTATCCACCTTGAAGGACGACCAGAATCTAAAAAGAGCTGGGGTTTATAAAATACCCTGCGAGTGTAGGAGATCATACATTGGGGAAACGGGGAGAACAGTGGAAAAGCAACTCATTGAAAACAAGAGATGTATCCAACTCTGCTACACCAAGAAATTGGCGGTGGCAGAAAATTGCATCGAAAAGGAACATAGAATAGAATTCTCTAAGACAAAGGTCCTTTGTCCAGCCAATGGATACTGGGACCGGATTGTCAATGAAGGAGTCCACATAAGATTGAACAAGAACCAGGTAAATTGAGACAACGGATTCCAGATTAGTAATGCATTGAAATCTGTACTCAAAAAGATCACGGAATCGATAGAACAAGCATCTTAAGCAATCACGAGTCGGCAGACTCAAGAGCAAACATAAATCCCGGGCACATTCCTGGCAATGCCAATTCACCCTGAAGACGGTGGCAAAGTTAGCTGTCGAAACGTTGGTGCTACCCTACCTAACCTGGTGCAAAACCGGAGAAGCCTTCATCCACAGTATTTGCCAGGAAAGCCTCAGATCATGTTGAATTATGCCATCTAGCACATTATGTTTTAACTTCGTCAGAGTCAATATGTTTTTCTCAGGGTACGGGGAGTGGAGAAATGATGTCATGCTATTTTTTTTCAAAAATTGCATCACAAAGAGAAGGGTATGAGCCTAATTTGGCTGCAATAAGGTATGAAAATCTTTCTTTTCATATGCAAATCTTCAGAAAAAATCAACCAAAAAGAAATGCAAGAAATTCCAGACATCTTACAGAGTTGATCAATGGTTCTGTGATGATCTTCACCAATGAGTGCATTGATTTTGTCAATATTTTGATCAGTTGCTGATGTTGAAGGGTAACCTGAATGGGGTTGGTCTTTTGAATTGAATTGGTTCTCAAAAGTATAAATCATTCAAAGACTCTGGGTTTCCTTAGAAGAGATTGGCATAACAAGTGTTGAGCATTACTAATGGTTGCACTGGTAATTCATCCAACAGGAAATAAAATTATACTGCAGTATTTTACTCTGAATAGTCCACCATGTTTTCTGCCAAAATGAAAAAAAATTGTTCCACTGAAACAGCTCTTATTGACTACTTCATCCTAATTTCTGATACCTTAGGGTCCTCGTTTGTGTATCTGCAAATTTTTACCTTTTCTGTTGTTATGTCAATTACTTATTTCATCCATCATGCTTAATCAATAAGCACCTTATCCTTTGTAAGTACATAAAGTATGTACTAAAAGTCACTCACAATATCTTCAATATCTACCCAATAAATGAGAGATACAAACTAGGTTATTTTGCTTGGTAATATTTTATTGATTAGATTTAAAAATCACTGAGCAAAAAAGGAATATAGCATGGCCTTGAAGTAAAATGAACTCAGGTTTTTTTTTGCAAACACACAACCAATAAAGGAAAATAGCTAATAAAAGGGGTCATAATTGTCTCACATAACTGTTCTGCATGGGTTTACTTAGTGTTACCCTGATACCAAAACCATTTTTTTTAAACAGGGACTTCAAGAAAGAAAATAAATCAATAACAATGGATATGACATAATTAAGAAAAAAGTAAGATTAGGACTAGGAAAATGTGAGTATGCAGCAGTTAACATTAAGTTGTGCAATTAATTAGTTTTAATTATCGTACATATCTTAGGGTTTCCAGATGATTTGAACTATTTAATGATTGCATTGGGAACATAAATTGTACCTTTCTTGGCTAAAATATAATGAATTACTTAGTGGCAAATTATTTTTGCAACTTATTATGATGAATTATAATTAACTCTATATGCATTTTCAGAAGATATTTCATTAAAATTATTTTTAGTTTCATGAAAAAACTAATTAATCAAATTTTCACACTAAATTTTTGCAGCACTAAAGGTATCCTGTATATAGCTTATCTTGATAACTTATTGACAAGATGGTGAGGCAGTGCTATGTAATGACCTTCTTAAATTCAATTATTTTAAAAAATTAATTTTCCCTTCTTTTGATTTGGTTTCATTGAATGAATTGTATATACTTTTATTGGCTAAAATAAAAAATATCAACTTTCGGCAAAATTTAATCAAGCTAACCAAGCCAATTGTCTATTTTGCCATACCAAAATATCCCATGAGGACCTTAGGGTAGAGCTAGAAGACACTAAACTAACTCAAATCTTAGGATCATAGATTTTTGTGGCATTCAGATGAAAGACTTTTAATTCTCAGGATATCACCATGCAGGTTATTTCTCTGACAACAGTTCTGCCTGTGTTTCAACAAGCAAATGCAGATTTAAGTAAACCAGAACAGGTTACTTACCCATTAAGATGCTCATTGAACCACAGGCAAAACAATTGTCAGAAAAAAAACTTATATGTGGACATCCCATGATGGAGAGTCTTACTCCCATCTTAATGTTTCATTAAATCCATTGTGTAGACTTTACAAATACATAATGAAATTATGCATGTTAATTTTTTAAAAAGCTTAATATTTCTCACAAATGCTTTGGTGAAAGGTGAAAACCAGATATTGAAATGGGGAATGGTTGTTTTGGGTTATTTCAGTTATCATTACTAACTGATAAAATCTAAAATAAGAAGATTCAATCAAAACAAAAGAAAAGGCTTAAAAAAACAGCAAGATTAATAAAAGATCTAGTATGAGTAGCTAGATAAATAATATTAAATATATTAATAAATAATTCTAAAAACAATGATAATATTACCATTTTTTTTGCAATTTATCATACTATTTTAAATGGCCTTTCTGTTATTTTAAAAACAATTTAAAAAATAAACCCAGTTTTTCCCAGTGTAGTACTACAAGGATTAATCTCAAACAGCTTTATAACACCAGAAAGTAGAAATGGTGAAGGGTCAGCAAAGTCCTTAGCTTTCCTTACCTTGTTCCTGCAACATCTTCCCTCCCAGTCTTACTTCCATCTGAGGAATGTCAGCATCACAATCTTCCTTATTATGAACTTCTTCTTCAGGGGGTATATTTATTTCTGCATTTTCCAAAGGATCCTGCAATATCAAAGAAAAAATATCACAGATTTTCAGGATATCATGAAAAATATTTTTGCTAAACATGGTTTTTTTTGAAATGAAGAAAAAAATTGTTCACTTGTTTGCAAAATAATAAATATTTTAGCTGATAGCTCATTAAAAAAATCCCCTAAGTAATTATTTGCTCGATTCTATCCTTTTGTTGATAATCCAAAGAAGACCACTGTAGATGTACAGTATTTCACACTTATAGTTCTGTAGCATTCACATGTGAATGTGAACTTTACCTTATTTGGAAAGGAACTAAAACTTATCAAAAAAAATTTTCTGGCCAGATTCCATCCTTACATTTATTAACCAGTCTATACACTCTTTCTCTCATATTTTCCAAAACCTTTTGGTAATTCTGCAAACACTGTCTACCCCTACCACCTTATTCAACTTAATCAGCTTTAAAGCCCCTTCTATGCTAATATCGGATATGCCTGGAGCTAAGCTATCTTCCTCCCTGTATACTTACTTTTTCATGCATAAACTTGGTTACCTTAGGTCTTAACCATTCAGTTTTTTTTATATTCTTTCCAAGTTTCTTGGATATTTTCTGTCTTAGCATTCTTTATCTGACCCAAGTTCTCTTACTGTGTAACGATGTTGGCCTAAGTTCTTTAACAGACACTTTTTCACATTATTCCTTTCAATTCTCTTGGATCTTTTCTATTTCAGCTATTTTCATACTCAATATATCTCTGATTGTTAGAATAGATCTGTCCTTCTTACTTTTCGATAATGATTTAACCATGCTGAATAGTACTCAAATTTGGCCCATCTTCTGTAAACTTCCATCACCATCTTCTGAAGAATTATCATATACTTGCATAATCCTAAGAACCTTCATTTTATATGCTACCAAAAATTCAGAAAACCAATAACCTCCAAATATAATGTGAAGAGTCAACACCAGCCGTACTCTTATAAATGGGCAAAGGTTGGATGAGGGAAATTAAAGAAGATATAAGCAGTAAATCTTTAAAAATATACAAATAACTAAATATATAACCAATAAGAAAAAAAAATAAAAAACTAAAAATAATTGAAATAAATCGATACCATAATTTTTTAGTACAATTAAATGGCATACTGCAAATTAATCATGTACCATCTAGCTTAGACTATATAGCATTGATCCTTGCTACTCCCAAGCAATCACATTCAATTAGGGCTTTCAAGAAGTTCCCTCTACACCAGTGACCTATAAGTCTTTTACAATCAAATAATAAAAACAAAAAAATACAAACTGTCTAGCTTGGATGTACTTAGCAGCATTGATCCTTGCTTGCCACATATACTTATACTATCAGGGCTTACAAGAGGTTTTCCTATGCATCCGGGGTATACTAATCACTCATCTTGAAATAAAATTAAAAAACATAATAAATGAAAAATAATCATGCACTCTGTACCTTAGATGTACTATATCACATTGATCCTTGCTAGTCTTAAGCACTCACATTCAATCAGGGCTTCAAAGAGGTTCCCTCTGCACCAGTGGCTCATCAGTCACACATAATATAATTATAAAGGCAAAATAATTACAAACTCTATAGCATGAATGTATTAATCAGCATTGATCGTTGCTTGTCACATGTACTCACTAATGACATATAATGAAATGAAATTAAAAATTATAAAAAATGAAAAATAATTACCTCCCCTCTAGCTTGGATGTACTATATTGCAGTGATCCTTGCTTGTCTCAAGCACTCACATTAGATCAGGGCTTACAAGAGGTTTCTCTCTGCACCAGTGGCTCACCAATCACTCACTTGCTTGGGTATGCGAAGATGCCTTAACCCTAGCAAAACTTACTCAATCACCCACAGGTCTATAGTGGAATCTCTTCTGATGTAACGTAATGTGACTTGACCTTTGTGAAAGGGTAAGAAAAGTGCCGGGAAGCTCTTGCAGAGTAATACCATAACCATTAAGCATAGAAAAATGTTGCAAGACCTCAATTTTTGAAGGGACTTTGTAAAATGCAGTGAATGCATATGCCAATCTATTTATGGGTTAACATTAACATAAGTTTTCTCATCAAAGAAACACTCAAACTGTACTGTCGTAGTAGTAGTAGTTTTGAGGGGAGGCGACCGACAACTAAGGTCATTTGCGCCATAGGGGATAGGCAGGAAAGGATGAAGGGTGGACAGAAACCCGGCGTCAGCATTAGCCAACTCTTTACAAAAGGCGCCAAGGGGTCCGCAGTTTAACGTCCCATCCGACGGACAGCGTACTCACTCAAAGTGCCCTCCACGAAGCACCTCAAGTAGGGATCGAGATACCTCTGAAAAATATTCAACACCGCCGGGATTTGAACCCCCGCCCTCAGGGTGGGAAGCCAGTACATTAGCCCCCGCACCATCTTGATCTCCACTGTACTGTCATATCTTTTTCTTCTTCTTCTTTTCCAGAATCTTTCAATTCATCTATATCTGACTCTAATATAACTTTCCAAGCTATCAACATTCACACGTAAAGAAATAAATAATAAATAATTTTCACTCAGTCTGAATGAAACTTACCAACTATCAACCATAACTTTATCTCAACTGTGGCCTCTGTTCACATGCAAAGTCCTTCATCTCCTTCTGACTCTGTCTGTGGCTTCTGTTTTTACAGGAACACTCCCCTCCAATAAAAATACACCAACCAGCTACTTTACTGTCTCAGAAAAAGTGATTACCCTGAAAAACTGCTGAACACTAAAATTCTCAAACCTTCAACCCAACACACTTCTCTTTTTGAACTAAACTGCCTGAAAAGCCCTCACCTTATCATCACTTCTTTGTCCAAATACCATAAAATTAAACAATCTTTGAACTTAGCCATTACTGTAACTTCTGCCCTGCTCAGTATGTCCGTCAATTAAACATCACCCTTTCCCTCTTCTACATAAATAATACAATTTTACCAGAACCATCATGATCTTTATCAATCCCATCCTTAATCAACCTGCTTCCCACTACCAATTTTTGATGACCACTTCTATGTTAGGGTGATTAAAAACCTTAAAAAACTGTCAAGCAACAGACAGAGAGATCTGAGAGATTGCACATATCTGAGTGCTCCTGTCTTTAAAGGCCTTCCAGCCTAACCAAGTCCACTGAATACATTGAATATCTGGCTATAAATAATAAATTATTGTTTCATAGAAAGAACAAATAATATGATTTCTACGTAGAGATGCTAAAGAGAATAAAGAAGGGAATAACTAAGTCATCCCAGCAAACACCTAGCATCACCACAACTCTGACTTACCTGAACAGTCCTTACTTGGCACAAGCTTTCTATTTCCTGTTCTGAAAATTAAATCCTGCCCTAATTTTCACATAAACCTAATACATGTCATGCTACATAATAGCCATTATCTATCCTGACACTTTAATTTGCAATAGAATCCTGGGCATATCTTATCATCTCTTAAAAAACTGACAAATCACTACATTTACCTATTTGAATACATCACCTCTATCATGAGCAGTAATTCAATGCTTTTGCCATTTTCATTTAAATGGAATTGCATATGCAGACCATTGCAATCATCTTATACAACAAAAAGCAGTAGTCTTGTTTATATACACTAATACCATTAAGTAAATAGCATGATATTTACAGCAAATTTACAGTAGATACAGATTGCTGGTTGCCGCACAAAACCGATGTCCTGCTTTTTCCACAACTTAGAGAGCACTGAAACTGGTTCGAAGCATAGCTTAGAGTCCTTCCTACTTACCAACAGTGACTCAATTCTACTCCTTTCAATAGGAGTGGCATGGGAAATGTGATTGCATCACTTTTGGAATACACCCTGTATATATATGGAAGAACGTTTAAAGCAGACTCATCCTACGTCTTATCGACCGAGGGTATTATGGCTATAAATTTGACCCCATATACAAGATCTGGGAGACAAGGTTTATATTAAGTGATCTTTGCCCAATCAGTCTGAGAAAATTAAAGTGTTCATTACATCTGTCGATGATAACACTACTTTGAGCCGGAAGAGACAATTTGATCAAAAGTGAAGATTGATAATTATGCTCCTGAAATGAATAGATGCACTCACCAAATGACTTGAATCTTCATTTTCCAACCAATGATTATCACCTTCCTGTAATGATGAGCCAGTGTCAATTTTCAGAGGAACAGGGCATCCACTGGTAATGTCAATTTCTTCTTTGACAATGATCATGTCATCTTGGACATCCACCTCACTGCTGTCGACAGCATCACTGGCGATGGTCTCGTCTTCATGCTCTATCTTGATCTCACCAGGGAGCTAATTCAAAGCATATAAACAATATGATTTAACAATGGTATTTGATAAACATTTCAAAATAAGTGATTCAGGGCAAAAAATCTTTTTGGCGAAACTTTGTCATGTAATTCCTGCTCAAAAACAATTTTGGAATCCATTATTTTGTTAACCAATTAACGATTATGCCATCAGGTCCTTAAATTGAATGCATATACAATTCATTCAATGGAATAAACATTATCAAATGATGGTTCACCATTTCAGTATAGGTTTTTGGTAGGCCAGAGCCATTGAAACCTATTGCACTTCTTCCCCATGCTTAAGGAAAAAAAAACTTAAACTTTCAATATTACACTACAATATTAATTGTGAATTAGAATTGGTTATGATTGCAGTGGATAACAGCTCAATTCACTCACCTGAATATTCACTTCATTGCAATCATTCATGGCCATAAAATTCATTCCATGGACTGGTGAATATGGGTTCTTCATCTCAACTGATGCTGTTCCCACGGAATGTACAGCAGATTCCACGGTACTACTTAAAGCCCACACTTTGTCTGATGTACCATCAACCATATGCTCTTCAGGATTCTTATTGTCTTGGGTCAGGACGTCACTCACCTCCTTAAAAATAATTAAAACAGTAATCAAACTTAGTCGGTTTGGTAGGGGATGGTAGCATTCACCCAATACTAAGTCCTTCATGGCATTATGTTAAATTCACCTATTACCGTGGACCCCATTAAGAAGTATAAGGGAATCGAACCCAACCCCACTGTTCGGTAGTGTGAAAATGTCAAATAAGAATGGTTCTTGAATGATTTGAATTATTTTATACATAGATATGACAGGGCGTAATGAAAGGATGTTCAAAAAAATGATCGCATTTACTTTGACATGGAGCGCAGTTATGAACAGTGCGGGAACATGGTCATTGAAGATGCAAGATGATTGAAATAAAAGATAGGATGCCTTTGCATATGTCGGTTTGGGAGTGGTGAAATGAACAGTAATTTAAACAAAATTACTTTACCAAGCTTACGTGCTCAAATAGTGCACATTTTTGCCACAAATCATAACGCCTGTGATTGATAACAAAGTTATCAATCACAGGCATTATGAGATACGGGAATGAATTGTGCAGCATATAAATTAACACAGATGCAACGAAATATATTCTTTTGGGGCAAGATATGATTTTGTTGCATACATCGTTCAAATTAATGGATGCAACTAACCTCTTGTCGATTAGTTAACCAGTCTTCCGTCACAGGATTGAACCCCTTTTGGATACGATTGTAGAAAACAAACAGACACTCTGCACATCGATTCTTAAATAGCCGGAATTCCGTAAGCTTCTTCATGCAGGTCGAACAAACCAACCAGGGATAATTTGCATCCTCCACAACCTGATAAAATACATCCAAACAATATATTGACATTATAATGCTGAAATCTACTCTTGTCTACTAATCACTATAGTTTTCCCCAATACCTTACGCATTCCATGAACTAATTGCTTTTAAGTACCACGAAGATCTTCAAAAAATATTTTAGAAAGGACATCACACATACAATTCACTTACTTTTACATTTATCAAATCCTCTATAGTGTTTTCCAACATAAATTCCGATTTATTATTCCTGTCGAAAATGTTTATCAGAACCCCACCACTGTTTAAACACAATCTGCATACTACAAAATCAATTTTATCACACATTATGAACGTTTAAGATTACGTCGGATGATTGACCGGACAATATAACGTTAAATATATAAACATCTGTCAAAAATGACGAGAAATAGTTCGATTATTCACACAATACAACATCAGAAATGCTTCGACAACTTGCGATTGGCATTTCATTCTTCTTATTTTTTCTTAAACACAGCAGTTCATGTGCGAGAGCAAAAGGGTCGATAAAAATGACCGACTCTTTGGAGGAAGAGGATCACAATTCCTCACATTACACAAGTTGACGAATCCCAACCGGTGAATCACGTCTAATCCAGTAAGAGAGTGAATAAAAGGCGGAATAGGTTTTTTTCTAAATAGATTTGAGCAGGATGGAGTGTCACAGGTATCGGACAGGGATTTACTGAAGAACCTTACGGTAAATATATGATAATATCGTTCCCAATTTACTTGAATTACTGTTCAAAATTGATAAAAAAACCTTAGTAAACAAAAAAAACTTCCCAGCTGGGTACTTGCGTTTGGTTCTTCATCTGTTCATTTTATTTCTGCGGTATTTCTTGTAAATCAAAGGAATGATAGGAGTACAGTCGATCTGAATCTGGGTCAGAACATATGAACATATTTGGGAATTATTAGACGTATCATGAAACATTGACAGTTAAAATTACCTTAAGATTCTTTTGAGATCTTAATTATCTGATTAACCATGACAAACAACGTTCAACGTTAACTTGACATCGATTCAGATCGTCAGAAAAAGATTCAGTTCGTCAAAGTCCCGTTCCTACGGGTCGAAGATTTATTTTGATGTTTATTCAGGAAGGAACAGAATGAAGAGACGGTTACATGGAACTTGTAATATTCTTAATACACTATATGTCTACAACGCACAATAACTTTCGCATGTATAAATGCTGGGTAATTCTTACATTTAGCTATCATCAGCAAAACGTACCTGAATCTTTTGATCCAGGTCTTTCAAATGAATGATCGGAACATATTAGACCTTTTTAGTTTTTTCGATTTGTATATAATACCAAAGAATGCCGGTCATTCTTCCCTAACTAATAAAATTATATAAAACGGAATTATTTTTCCTCCCCTTAATTACTAGATTACATTGAAATACCCAGACATATATCTGATCGGATTAAGATCCGTTTTTCCATATCACTCAATTCCATTGAAGAGTGTGACAGATGAAGAACGGAATGCAAGTGTCCAGCTGTTGAGTTGTTTACTTTGAGTTTTCGGCTGTTTTAATAAACTTTAGTTCTATTTCAACTAAACTGTGACATATTGCAGAATTATTTTGGGTAAGATTGCAAAGAAAATCATTCGTAGTAGTCTAAAACTTTCATAATGTGCGATAAAGCCAAATTTGAAGTGTGCAGATTGTGTTGAAACAGTCGTGGACTGTTGATCAATGTTTTCGGCGAGAATATTAAATTACAAATCATGCTGCAAAAGACTATAGAAGATTTAATAGATTTCAAAGTAAGTTTAGTTGTCTGTGTTCAGTGCTTAGAATGTTATGTGCGTAAAAAATCTTATACGAGATAGAAGTTCGTTTGTATGTCGCGCACACTCTTTCGTAAAATAATGGTGATATTAAGACCAGAAGATTTAGTGCGTTATTTGGTAAATATCTGTTTATGAAATATTTAATCAGGTTGTGCAGGATGAAATTCATCCCTGGTTGGTGTGTTCTTTCTGCATGGAGTTACTGACTGAATACCGGCTATTTAAGCGTCGATGTGGGGAGTGTTTGTCTGTTTTCTATGATCGCATGAAAAAGGGGTGCAATTTTAAGACGAAGGAGGGGATAACCAATCGAGAGGAGGTCAGTTGTATTTATTAAATTGAACTGTATCAACAACGAATAATATATTCCTCTGCGAAAACGAATCTGCGGGAAAGGAATTTTGTCATCACCAAGGTCATGATCAATGCCAGTTATTGTTAAGTGTTGCGAAGATACCAATCCTAAAAAGGGGTAAATTAAAGTTTCTAAATTTTATATTCTAGGAAAATTTGTAACAAGAGATAACTTTCCTCGTTTTAAAAAGTTAAAAAAAACGGACATGTATTCTATAATATTAATGCATTAAATTGAACAATATCAAAAACGAATACAGCTTTGAGCTAGAGAGAATCTTTTATTGCATATTCTCTGGAATGGATTTGGAAATGTTTTCTTGAATATAATAAGTAATCTTACTGATAATCTTCTGAGTCACCTGGAATAACTTTTCCTTGTATTCAAATACATTTTTTGGTTTTGGTTAGTCATAGCCAAGTTTGTTGATGACTATCCGCTTTCTCTCTCCTGCAGAACTCAATTTCTTTCTCCCTACAGGCATTAGTTGCGCATAAACCATAGTCTCCCTCGTCATCACCATCTCTTCCATTGCACAGTATTGCATATCTCTCTGCAGTCACTATCAAGGGTTTCCCTGAGTGAAACATACCCTATTATGTCTTCTATGTGATGGTATATTATGTCAATTTATTCCTCATGATTGCTCAGAGGCATTAAGACCTGATCAATAATCAAGTCTGTCAGTTCTGTGTACTTCTACCAATGGTATTCTATCTTTTGCTAGGTCTATGTTGATTAGGCTTATATTTACTTTTTCATTTCATAATTTGGCCACCCTGATATTTAATTTTGCATATTTGGTGGTGTCAATGTCCATCAATGACATTCCCTCATACTATAGGTTTTTCCAATGAATTGAGAAGGGTTTTATTAAATGTTATCAAGGCAGGATGTTTCTTTGCTTTTTAAATGGGATTAAGAAGAAATATAAGTGGTAGATTGAGGTGTGATCCTCAGGTGATAGATATTGAATCGCCAACTGGGAGACTTCAATTGGATTTGTACACACACCGCTATGGTCACTCTATATCACGGACTTCAGCATTTTCAATCTTATTTTGTTACCAGATGTAACCCTGAAAAATCATTGGTGGCACAGGGAATGAATTTATCTACTCCTAATTATTAATACACTTGTAATGGCTGAATTTCACATAATGACATGTAGGGGTTAAAGTTGGGTGAACTATAACATTAACTGCCGAATGAAGGTTCCCATTGATTGCAGTGTTAATGGTTTATAATGAAGAGGGTGATGTCCTGAGCAATGACAACAAAGCTGCAAAGAGGCTAGGAGAGGATATGGTTTGTGGTACGTCATGCAAATTGTTGACATTCAGTAGTGCTGTAGCATCTCATATCATTCGCCTTGAACAGAAATAATTGATAGAGATGTCAATTATTTCGTGAGCACTTGCAAAAATTGGATTACCACTAATAATTACAACAAAGTATTGATCAAGGTTAAAGAATTGAGCTATTATGCAATGCAGTGAAAATAAATTTTGTTTCACAAAGTTTATTACCAAATTATCTTAAAGTGATTAAGTGTTTTACTGCTGTTTCTAGTATTTGCTTAACTGGAAAGATGTATTGTCCTGATGCTTTTATTTGTAAATGTGTATCATCTGCCATTATGATATTATAACCTGTTTATGCTTTCCATTAGTTGCCCACTGAGAATCAGAAAGACTTCGAGAAGGATGCATTCGCCTTTGACACTGTTGGCAGTAGTGCCACGAATGTCCGAGATGACTTTCTTATTGTGAAAGAAGAGGCTGAGACTTTTAGTGGATGCTCTTTTGCTCCAGAAAAGGATGTAGAACTGCCAATGGTTGCATCAATTCAAGAAAGTGAAAATCATTGGTGCAGTAATGTGGAAGCAAAGAATTTGGTGAGTGTCTATATATAATGTTGTGTGTATGTATAATAATGTGTACACAATTAACAATCTGCATATTAAATCTAGCCTATTTAAGGTAAAACTTTCCTTGCAACAATTTCAGAATGTAAAAATCATTTGCATTGATTGGGATTCAAACCCAGATCCCTCAATATCTGGTAGAGTTCTTTAGCCACTTAAGCTACTGAGGCATCCTCTTAAACTCTGAAATTTTTAGGCTTTTAAAGGAACAAGATGTTGTTTTGAATTATGGTGCATACAATGTCACAGGCATTGATATTTGTGCACAATGTGCCACATCCCACAAGGTTAAAGCCAACTTTAAACACTTATGGTGTTAATACATTGACAAATTTCAACGACACTGGGTGAGATGCCGCTGAAATTGTTGCATTGAAATGCAAATTAACAGATGACTCTGTTAAAAGTTACTTTTGCGGCATCTCCTTCAGTTTCTTTGGAATAAAACTATCCTGTTTATTTTCTTGAAAACCCTCTTTTATCTTGATGGTTGCACTTGGTTGTTTGTTATCCTTTCATTCCTCTGTATGTTTTTTGACCATTAGGCAATTCAATTCCCATTCTTCTTTTTGCAGAAGTTATTAGGAGAATATTAATACTTCCATTAGTCATTTTTGTTCTCTGAAAACACATCTCTCTCTGTAATGAGATCTCACTTTATCTGTAATGTTCGTCTTTCAGGACCCATTGAAAGATAGAGATGTTTCATTATCCTTTAATAAGGAAGTAGATATTAAAGAAGACTGTCATTTTGACATTCCTCAGGACCCATTGGAAGATGGAGGTGTTTCATTATCCTTTAATAAGGAAGTGGATGTTAAGGAAGACTTTCATTTCGACATTCCTCAGGACCCATTGGAAGATGGAGATGTTTCATTATTCATAAATGAGGAAGTGGATTTTAAGGAAGACTGTCATTTTGACATTCCTCAGGAGGATAAATTCCTGGGAACGAATCTGTTGCAGGAACAAGGTAAGGTCTCATGCCTATTAGTTTTTCACTTTGCTTTAGGCAAGACCCTTTCATTGCCCTCAGTGTTTCCTATTCAATGAGATAGAACTGTTATTGTGTATACCAACAGTATATGTTAAAACCAAACTTCAAGGAACTTGTTAATCTTCCTTATTTGTAAAAGCCAATGCCTTTGATAACTGTTTATTCTCTTTTTTAACATTTTTTGCAATCATAGTGAAGTTTATTTTTCAAGATGTAGTCTGCATGCATGCCAATTTGCAAGTGTTGTGGACTAATGCCATTGGATGAGCAGCACTGTGAATCCCCTAATCCTGCTTCCCTTGGGTTTATCCTAACAGTCCACCTTCTCTCTAAAAATAACACTTTCTATTATGTTTTTCTTTCTTTCCAATGACTATGATACAAAGCCACACAGAGCCAGAGCTTAATGATCCATTCAACAAAATATTAATGGTTTCAATTCCCTAATACATCCATTCCTCAGCACATACCCTAGGTTGGTACCAGGGGATTTCATGAATCAGGGAGATGGATCTATCCTTAAAGATCTCTAGCTTATCCTCAAACTTGATAGTTCCCTCTTCAATCTTTTTCCTAATTGCTCCTTGTTAACTTTCAAATGCCCTACCAACTTATCACACCTCAAATCCAACAATCCCATCGTTAACATCTCAACTTTTCCATTAATAACTCGCATTCCTTGCAGTAAAATTATATGTAAAATATTTGTTTTAAAAACCAGAATCTCACCCATATCCCATACAGTTTTTAACTCTCTCACCAATTACCTTCTCATCATGACCTCCAATAATGTAGTTTATCTTCTGAATCACCAACTTTGCCATTCCCTCTAATTTTGGACAGTGTGTCACATCCCTCAATATTAGACTTAATAATCATGTCCGGCCTCATGCAAGGTATTTACAATGATTGGGATGTTCCCGAACCCAGATTTAATTCTTCTCTACATATACAGCTGAATAACAAAGAACCATACTTACATTGTAACAGTTGCTATCCATATCAAACTAAATGGTCCTTTCTTATTACCTATCCATAAAAAGATAGAATCTGTAATTACCCAGACCATTGAGATAGTTTCCTTTCAAATCTACGCTATGCCCCTTTCAAAAGGACCTCTCTTCAACCAAATCCTCAGATTTATACAGAATAATAAATAAGGCATATATAATCATTACTTCTGGAGACAAATGTTTAATGGTGATTTTTTTCAATTTCGCAGATCCTTCACACATGATAATCCCCTCCACTCCCAACACCTTACATGTTATTCTCACCGTTCTTGAAATCCATCATCCAATTTTTACTTTAGCATATCTCACCATACCTATCCCTTCCATCCAGCATCCTCAGACCCTTCTTAAAAAATGATTTCCTTAGTTCCTTCTGTCCCTTCCTTAAAAAAGTTTCTTGCAACTTCTCTTCACGTATAAGGGCAGTTCAATAAGTATCCATGTTAGAAATGAAGCCACCACATTTCAAAAATATTTTTTTATTTTTCAACATAGTCCTTTAGAAATATACACATCTCCCAACATTGTGGCAATTTTTTAACCCCTCCAAAAATAGGATTTGTCAACATCTCCAAAATATGCCTATGTCTCAGCGATAACTTTATCATTTGAGCTGAATTTTTCATATCTTCATGTTAGGAAATATAAGAAAGGCACAGGTAGCTCAGGTGAATAAGAGGGATGGGCCAGGAGTTCGTAATGTAGCTCATGCAGTTTGGTCGACATCTTTAGATCAGCTAGTTGTCCACAATAGGCAATTGTGGCAACCATTGTGCTGACAATTTTTTCATCCCATACTTATCATGTGAAATATTGCCATTCTGGTCGACACTCCCATGGCCGCTGCTATTTTGTGCACTATGAAGAGCCATGGTGAGGACTTTTTGAATAATTTTCTGGGTAGCCATGTCTGCTGGGTGTCCTAGTCACTCTTCATCAAAACTGATGTTTGTCCACATTAAAATTCATTCAACCAATATTTAACTGTGATCATGGTTGGCTAAATTTCCCCATAAACAGCAACCAACTTTGCTTTTATCTCCTTGCATTTCTATCCATTCAAATACACAAAGTGAATTACTGAATAATACTGCTCCTTTCCCATCTCAGCAAAAATCACAAAACAAGTCTTTTTCAAATAGCTGCCAAATTCAAACTAACCTTTAAATCAGTCTGAAATTCATTTTCCCATCATTTGAAAGATGGCAGCACATAATGAAGACATATACTTCCTTCAGAAAGGCCCTTTGTTATTAAACACCGGTACTTATTGAACTGCCCTCATTCAGGATAGATATAGATGTGTACCTATATGTATGTGGTTAATCATGAAATACATACATATGTTACCTGCATGTTTATATATGTTATATATATGTATGCATACTGTATATATATATATATATATATATATATATATATATATATATATATATATATATATATATATATATATATATATATATATATATATATATATATATATATATATATATATATATATATATATATATATATATATATATATACAGTATACATACATATATATAACATATATAAACATGCAGGTAAGTGGTTAAGAGGTTAATTTGTTAACTGTAATGAACATGAAAGTTGGTTCGCTAGGTAGCAGTAGGGCTCACCCAGTACTAAGCCTGACTGAAATTCACACATCAGGGAATGGGAGCCAGTCCCTTTCCCTGTTCCAGAGAAAAGACTTGGCAAGCCAAGACAAAATTACAGTTATTTAACAGAAAAAACAATCTGTATGCTCCATATAATATGCCATAGCCAAAACTAGTGAATAACATAACCCTAAGTTCACTGACATGTTCATTGCCATATCAATGGTTATTGATTTATTTTTTACTTTTGATCAATAGCAGAAGCATGAAAGTTGTATTTTGACCTTTTAAAGAATTTCTTTCCTTAATGATTCAGGTTCAGGGAAGGTTCTTTTTTTCTTCTCAAAGTTCCTGTCAAAAATATATTTTCTTAAAAAATAAATATCCTAAATTAACACTTCTGAAAAAGTTTTGCAAGACAACATGGAAACCCCTTTTTTTAAATAATTCCTTTTTATCATTTTTTGCTAAACAAAAAGTAATCAATATATGTGTCCCATATGTTTAATTGGGAAATCATGTAGCACAGGATAAGGATATGACCTCTTAATAATACTGCGCTTATAATTGGTTTCACATAATTATATATAAGGCTTGGTTGTTAGGAGAATTAAACCATCACTAACTAAATTGACCATTTTTTTCATTAATTAATTGGTCATGATTGAACTCATGATATTATTCATCGCTAAGTATTGTCATTTTCATAGATCCCATTTTACTTTTTTTAGTTTAGCCTTTTCAGTGACTGTTGTTTTACTTTGTTCCATTTGTTGAAAGAAGTAGAATGTTATGTTTTTAATTTAATTTTCTGTTCTTTATGTTAAAGAATTTCCTTCTCTATGTGCTATTTTCTTTTCCTGCTTGCTTTTCTTTTAAAGCATAGTAAATATAATTATCCCTTCTGAACATTAATCAACCCTATCCCTTCTTGACTTTTAATACCTACTTGTTTTAAGTGAACAAAAAGGTGTATGTAGGGTTAAAAAGTCTATTGACATAGTCAACAATAGGGTGAAATTTTGCACAAGGGTCATAGTTTTCATTCAATGGCAGTTAAAGTTTAAATTATCAACGAGAGGAAATAATTTCTAAAGTATTTAAAAATTACTCTTTGATATGATTTTATAAAACCATAGAATTGAGCAAAAAGTATCTGTTCACATAAATTGTCATAAATGTCATTCCATTTCCTGACAATATACTTCTTAAAAAAATGTATATATAGAGGCTAACAAGTAATGAGTCTATCTTTTCGTTGTGAGTACAAGTAATTTCAGTGGACATTCTGGGAAAATCTCATTGAAGTAACTATTAAGGTCATCATTATGTGATGACAGCTGCCTTTTTCCTGAGACTTTAGCATTATTGCAGTTGATAAGATACACAGACAGGCTGATGAATTTGTATGATGGCAGACTTAGGCATTTGATTGTAAACCTACATGCATTAATACAAAAAGAATGTAAACAAATATGTTTAAATATTATTATTTATGTATAGAAACGTGAATATCCCCACTTGTGATGAAAAACTAGTTTATAACTAGTCATTGATTATAATCTTTTTCTTAAAATATTTAGAGAGGCCAGAAGCAGGATGGTACTGGGAAAAATGCTGAAAGTAACCTACTGCACTCTTGTCAATTTGTCGTGCAGCTTAAGAAAAGGATAAAATTCATATGTGATATTTGCTTGGAAGTATTTAAGTGTAAAAATGACATTGCAAGACATATCAAACTGATGCACTCTCTGGAGAAATATCATCAATGCCAACAGTGCACCAGAAACTTCTTAAGATTGAGTCAACTCAAAAGCCACATGTTAACACATCCTGAAGAAAGGCTATTTAAATGTGGAACATGTTTGAAAAGTTTTTCTCAAAGGTGGATCTTAAAGAGACACCTGTTCACACATTCTAAGGAGAGACCACAGAAATGTAAGGTCTGTGCGAAATCTTTTAAGGAGAAACGTCTCCTTGGGAATCATGTGCTGACACATTCAGATGAAAGGTAGCATAAGTGTGATATATGTTCAAGAGTATTCTCAATCAAAGGATCCCTAAGACAACACATCCTGACACACGCTGCTGAAATGAGGCACAAATGTAATATATGTTCAAAAGAATTTTCTCTCAAGGGTAATCTGAAGGTGCATATGAAGACGCATGTCAGTGTAAGACCATACAAGTGTGATATATGCTCAAAGGAATTTACTCACCTTAGAAATCTAAAGAGTCACATGTTGAGACACACTAATGAAAGACTCCACGGATGCAAAATTTGCTCAAAGGCATTTCCTGAAAATAGAGATCTAAGGAGACACATATTGACAGACACTGGCGAGAGGAAATACAAGTGTAATATGTGCTCGAAATCATTTGCTCTAAACAGTAATCTGAAGAAGCACTTGTTGTCACATGCTGACGAGAGATCTCACAAGTGTGAGTTTTGTCCGAAATCATTCAATCGCAAAGATTACCTGGATAATCATCTTCTGACTCATGCTGCTGAAAAGCCTTATAAGTGTGCAATATGTTTGAAAATATTTATTAATAAAAGTAACCTTAGGAAGCATATGAAGTTGCATGAAGAAGTAAACACTGACTAAAGTGCCCTAATATCACACTCACATCTATCACTCAAAGAGAAACAAATGACTAATATTTGAAGTGCAAAAGAAGACACTTCTGTATGAAATTTGTAAAGCTGCTCGCTTCAATTCCCTCACATTGAGTATATTTTTTATTATAAAACACCAAAATTATAATTAAAAAATTATTGTTCTTAGATATTATCATGTTGTGTTGTGATTTTCTTAATAAAATATGATAGAATACATCACTTTATACTTTTCTTTTATGATTACATCGATTTATTAAAGAACTCTTTCATCCATTTAAATTAAAATACCATAATCATCAATTTAGCATATTTTCAATTTAATTACATTGTTTTTGAAAAATGAATTTTCATGTTTTTGGTGTACTTAACAATATATCAACCATGAGGCTTCCATGGCCATGTTTTTATTATGTAGCCCTTTAATAAACCGTTTTGGGAAGCTGTGGGAATGGAACTTTCACCTATGCAGGGATAGTTTGAAGGTCAAGAGGCATATATACCTGGTAAAACTTTGAGAAGAAAATTTCAGAGAAATAGCTGTGAGAAGTCTAACATTCATGAAGGCAGGCAATGCAACTTGATTCATATGTGGTGTTTGAAAGAATTCAATCATGGTAATGCTTGCATATGAATGGCTATTAATTTATTTTGGGGTGTTCTTTAGCCGGAACTTTACGATACAGAAGTGGCCAGAGGAGGTAACTAAAGCATTTAAAAATATTTTTGTCAGCAGCAACCATTGAAAATTCAAAGTGGTATGGGTGATGAATTTTTAATTGGCAAATTTAGTAAATTTCTTACTGATAGAGGAATAACATCAGCACTTGTATTTAAAACAACATTGCAATGACTATCCTCAAATGCTAAAATTAAATAAAATACTGAACCAAGAACTATGTTGATTATCTCTGCAAATTAATGCAAACTTATAATAATAGGGTTAATTCCAAATTATTTAATGAACTTAGTGACATGAATTAAAAAGGCATTTACACTTGATAGCAGGAGAAAAACCAAATTTGTTGAATGTTTCAAATATTCAAATCAGCCATCTATTGAGGATTAGTGAAAAACAGTTTCCATTTGCAAAAGTTAGCATACCAATTTCTACCAGGGAAGTGTTTTGTCACTAGAGTAGATCCAGACCTACACCAACACATGTTGCAAATGGCATTTACAAATTGCCAACTGAAAAAAGTTATTTGCATTTTGATTTTACATATTCTTGATGCATATCAACTGATAGTTCATAATTACTCAAAAGGAAACACTGAGGGCAGTGAAAAGGCTTTTGCTGATGAGAAAGTGTATCTACAACAGTGATGAGACCATCTTATCTTGTTCCAGCAACTGATCCTTTCCCGGGCATCCTTCATCCCATCCGAATCTTAGTTATACACTTATCCTTAATTTCCAATTCTTAATTTAAAGACAAGCAGAATTCTCCATTATTCGAAGGGTCCTGCAAGATCAAAGAAAAGCATTACATCTGCAAAGATGGTTTCATAACTCCATAGTTATAACGACTGATAGAATTGTTTACTTTCTCCTAATCACTACTGCAAACTGAGGTATATAAACTGCAGTCATTAATGGTCACAATAACTCAAGTGAGGTGATAGGATAACAAAATAGAAAGTGCAAATACATTTTAAGAGGGAAGATAATAAAAATTCAAATGGCTAAGTTCAACTGAGAACAATACTGATTTCAAAGCACAGATTGCTCATTATGCAAGCAACTTGAATATGAAAACTCACCAAATTCTCTGCTTCATCATTGCTGGACCAGTCACCTTGCATTGATTTGAGCATTGGCAATTCTTCATCCTTTACAGGAGCAACAGAGCAACCACTTTGAGTGTCAACCTCCTCTTTGACAAGGATCACATCATAACAGACATTCAGTCTTATTCTTTTCAGCATCACTGGCAATTTCATCATCAGATATCTATTTTCAACCAGAAAACTGGGACAGCATAAAAATGGCAGACATTTAGCACTTTAATAATGGCAGATGATAAAAATTTCAAAAAAAAAGATTATCACACCGACATATCTTTTGAGCTTTTTGAAAACTGAGCAGCTGTAGAAAATCTAATTAATATCAGAGACTTCAATAATTAACTTTAGGAAACAATATTTTTTAAAAACTGCAATGCATTGTTGCTGAATTCTTTGAACTAAATCTTGACTTTGTTATCACCAATAGCGACCATGAAATTTCTTCATGTGGCCACTTTATAACTGTCATTTATCCCAAATGCTGTAATTTGATGCATATGATTAACAGATGCCACAGGGTGTGGACCTCATTGTTGTCCTCTGGTAGGGTGATCCATGTGGCCGGGCTTGCTGAACAGTGCCGCAAACTTCTTCTCCGTGCCATCATTGGTGCTGGTGGTAGTGGCTTTACAGGTTTTGCTGACTTACCGGGCTGGATTTGCAATTGCCTAATGGTCTGCATCTCTTGAGATAAGGCCTGAAATTGTGTCTGCAGGGCTGGAGCCAATGGGGGTGGATCCTGCTCCCCCATGCTCAGCTTTGGTGACTTGTTCCTAGGTTCAGGAGATGGTGAAGACATGCTTGGCTGTGGATGGGATGTCTGTCTAACTTCTGGATGCTTTGCTTGTCCCCGGGTTTGTCTTGGACTGAAGATGGGTGAGGTCAATTGGTTTGACATGTGCATGGTGGGGTAACCACCACTAACAATAGAGAGATCTGAAGGCACTCTTTTTTTGTGAACCTTTTTGACTGACAAACCAACTCAGGCCTTGTCTCACCTATATATCCACCTGGCTCCCAAATCTGAGGCTAAGTATACCAGATTTAGTATCCCCCATCATAATCACTGAGCGTCAGGGAGCAGGAGCCACCCGCATGGACTTTAGCCCTGCAAACTTAATTTCAGGCCTTATCTTGGTATTTGGAGGCTATTGGGGGCTAGTTCCTTTCTCTGCTCCAGTTACGGTTTTCAAGGAAGACCTGGTACCCAAAAATCACTTAACCTTTAATGGAAATGCACGCGCCTTGGCTGGGACTTGAACCCGGGACCCTCCCGTCAGTAGTCCAATGCTCTACCAACTGGACTACAGCAACATACACATGTATATATATATATATATATATATATATATATATATATATATATATATATATATATATATATATATGAGAAAGTAGTTATTGGGGAAAGAATGAAGAGTTTGGGTAGGGGTGTAATGAGAGGAGAAGATCTACTTATGTGTGGAATTGGAAATTGACAAGCGGCTTAAATATCCTGCTGCTACCACAGCAGGATATTTAAGTGATGACTTAAAATGGACATGATACAATCTTGGAGGTTTAAATGACTGGAGCATCTAATTATGTGGCATCTCATGCTTGTAGGTTTATGCATGTGTTAGTATGTCTGCTTGAGTGTGCATTATTGTATATGTGTGCTAGTATTACAGTAAGTGTGTTTTTCTCTGCATAGGTGAATGTTTTTGATAGTGTTTTGTTGTGCATATATATGTATATAATCGCATTTGTCACTGTATTTTTGATAATAATTATATGTTAGTATTTTCCATCTACCCTGAAATTTTTAAGTATATCATTCTGTTGACAATGTTGCTAACTCTTTGATAGTTAAGAGATTTGAGAGAAAATGCTGATTTTCATTGGAAAAATTGGCTTATATTACAGCTATATTGTAACGATGAATTACTGAAATAAACCTTAGTCCATAATTTAATGCCTGGTTATGTTGAAACATTATAATAATACGATATCTATAAGGAGATAGTAGATTCTAATAGATAGTACGATATGTATAAGGATTCTCTTTTACACTTAGTTCATTTAATCAAGACTTCGGTATTAATGAGAATGAGTATACTATATGCCTTCCAGGCTGCCATTGCAACTGATCTGAAACAATTTATAATGAATAATTTCTAAAATATTCTCCATGGAAAACTTTCCTCCATTAAGCAGCAGAAGTTTCAGGAGAAATATGAGGTAATTTAGCTCAAAATGTCTGGATAGGTAAAATTTCCCATAGACCCATAGACATATTTCCATAGACATATTTTCCCATTTCCCATAGACATATTTCCAGCTCTTCCATACATACAGGGTGTTCCGGACTGAAATACGTCAACTTCTCATTACTCTGAATGAAACTTCAGCAGAATGTAACTGGGTTTTAATCACTATTTTTGTGCATAACCAGGTATTCCTAACTCTTAAAATCCTAAAGATGAAGTCTGCAATGCAATCCCCAAAATCATCAAAAACCACCAAGAACCAGGGAATACTTTCCCAGCATTCCAGTATTAACATAGGGGCATCTATGTAAATATACCTTTACTTCTTCCTAACCAAACGCTGTGTGATATAGACAGATGCCTTGTTTCATCTTACTTTCATAGGCATCACGGAACAATTCATTCTCTACCAATAAACATTCGTCAACAAACCATGCCCAACTTTGCATATTTTTTCTTCAGCAACAGTCTTAACATCTAAACCCTGTCCATCTTAGACTTTCCACACTTACAGACAAGCCAAAGAGAGAACATATACACTCCAATGTCCTGTGAACAATACAATTTCTTTTTTCTCTTGCAGAACCAATTTGCATTATCTTTATCTCATCATTTTATTCCTCAAGGATATTAAAAGCAGGTATATTTCCAGGCAAAAAGACATGAGGCAAGTGTTTTGCCTTGTATAAACTGAACTTAGTAGATAGTAGAGAAATGAACTTATTAATAACAATCCTAGCATGATTGATGGACAAATGGGAGAAATAGTTTTAATATATATATATATATATATATATATATATATATATATATATATATGTATATATATATATATATATATATATATATATATATATATATATATATATATATATATATATATATATATATATATATATATATATATATATATATATATATATATATATATATATATATATATATATATATATATATATATATATATATATATATATATATATATATATATATATATATATATATATATATATATATATATATATATATATATATATATATATATATATATATATATATATATATATATATATATATATATATATATATATATATATATATATATATATATATATATATATATATATATATAAAAGCCTTAAAGTTGATTTAACGTTTAGAAGATCCAAAAATTGAAAAAATGATAGGTATGTTTGAGTTAATGATGAATTTGAAGATTAACATGTAATGTGAAATTTTTATTCTTACAGGTTGAGATCGTTTCTTCTTAGATTAATGTTATCAAGATGTACATAATCATCCAGAGATTTTCAGCTTTATCAATTATATTTTATTTGAAAAATTATATAAAACAGGACAATGTCACTGTTAAAGAGTTATAATTTATGTTTTACAATTGGTTTTTTCAGAGTGTATGGGAATATTTGGGAAGAGTTAAGGAATAACAAATAATCCTAAGCAGTCTAATGCACTTCAATTTTATGTAGCCTAAGCACTCTTCTGTTCACAATGCTCCAGGTAATGAATGATTATTGACATATCTTACATTTTTATGATCATTTTGCAGAGTGTGTCATCATGTGCGATATTAGATGACTACGCTGAACGTATGCCTTTGAGCACACGTTGCATGTGTGTGGCTTTTCACCTGTATGTGTCAACATGTGCCTCTTTAGATAATTACTCAGAATGAATGCTTTTGAACACAGGCTGCACATGTGTGGCTTTTCACCAGTATGTGTCTTTATGTGTGTCTTAAGGTCACTTCTCCGGATGAATGCTTTTGAACAGATGTTGCACTTGTGTGGCCTTTCACCAGTGTGTGTCAGTATGTGCCTCTTTTGACTACTTCTACAAGCAAAGGCTTTTGAACAAAAGTCACAATTGTATGGCTTTTCACCTGTGTGTGTAATCATGTGTAACTTTAGATTACCTCTGTAAGTGAATGCTTTTGAACAGACTTGGCACTTGTGTGGCTTTTCGCCAGTGTGTATCATCATGTGTGACTTAAGATGACTATGCCTTTTGAATGATTTTGAACACACCCGGCACTTGTGTGGCTCTTCGCCAGTATGTATCATCATGTGTGACTTTAGATGACTTTTCTGAGTGAATGATTTTGAACAGATGTTGCATGTGTGTGGCTTTTCACCAGTATGTGTCAACATATGATGCTTTAGACAACTACTCGTAGCAAATGGTTTAGAACATATATTACACTTGTGTTGTTTTTCAGCAGTATGTGTCAACATGTGCCTCTGTAAAAGTATATTTTTAGCAAAACCTTTTAAACACAATGCACATTGGAATGGTTTTTCCCCAGTGTGCGTTGACATGTGAATTTTGAGTTTACTGAAATTCAGAAAGTTTTTAGAGCAGAAATCACATTGATGCTTCTTCTTAACAGCATGCACTAATTGGATATGACTTGCAAGGTCATCTTTTCTCTTAAATACTTCCACACAAACATCACATATGAATAGCATCACCTTGCTAAGGTGCACATGCATTACATGATCTTTGAGAAGGTCCCTTTGTTCAAATACCTTGGAGCAAATTTCACACACATGGAGTTGAGTGGATGAAGCATCTTTTCCTGAATCATCTTGTTTTTGGTGTTTATCTGTAAGATTTGAAGCATAAGTAGATATTCAATAAAAAGGTGCATACATTTATACAATCATACATCTACTCTTGCCTGTAAATACTCATCAGTCTAAATATGTATGTTAGCAATGTCAGTTGCAATAAAATCTCAGGAACGAAGCATCTGTCATCACCTACTGCTGACCTGAATTAGGCCTTGTAGCACTTTTTGTTTTACCTTCGACAGTGTCAAAGTGCTTCTCTTTTGAGCCTTGGAAACGTAATGAAGTTACATGAAGCTAGATCCAGTGAGTGAAGATGGAGTGAACATATGATGTCATGCTCTTATTTTTCAAAAACTGCATCACAAAGAGGGCAGTATGACAATTTGGCAGTGATCAGGTATGCAAATCTTTTTTTTCATATGCAAATCTTCAGAAGAAATCCATAAATTTGCATATCATGTCTTGAGCAATACAAATGTTTCGGCTGCTAATTTATCTAACAGGAAATAAAAATTTATTGTAGTGTTTTGCTCTGGAAATTTTACCATCATGTTTCATTGCCAAAATCAAAAAAAAATTGTTCCAATGACACGGCTGGTTTTGACTACTGCAGCCATTTTTTTCCTGTTACTTTCGTGTCCTCCTTTGGGTATCTGCAAAATTTTACCCTTTTTGTTATTATGTCAATTGCTTATTTCACCAAGTATGCTTAACCAATGAGCACCTAATCCTTTATAAGTACATCAAGTATGTATTAAAAGTCACTCACAGCATCTTCAAATTCTGACCAATAAATAAGAGATAAAAATTATGTCATTTTGCTATATTATGTTTTTTTGCTTATTTTGTAACATAAAGTCTACATTTTTCTTGGCTAAATTATATGAATCACTGAATTATTTAGTAGCAAATTATTTTTGCAACTAATTTTAACATAATATAATTAACTCTTCATGCATTTTTCAGAAGAAATTTAATGAAAATTTATTTTAATTTCTTTTAAAAATTCATAGGTCAAACTTCAAAACCAAATTTTTGCTGCATAAAAAGGTGTTCTGCATATGTCTTAGCTTATCTTGATAATATATTGACAAGATCAATTGAGGCAGTGCTGTGTAATGACCTTGTTAAATTCAATTATTCCAAAAAATCAATTTTCTTTACTTTTGATTTGGTTTCATTTAATGCCTTTTTTTACTAACTTTTAACGACTGAAAATAAAAAAATACCACATTTCGGCAAAGTTGTATCAAGTTGACCAAGCCAATTGTCTATTTTGCCATACCAACATATCTCATTAGGACCTTAGGGTAAATGTAAAATTAGAAGGCACAAAACTTACTCTTATCTGGGGTTTGTAGATATTTTCCTGGCATTCAGATGAAAGATTCCCCATTTTCAGGATGACACCATGTAGGTTGTTTTTCTGACAATAGTTTTGCCCATGTTTCAATGAGCATCTTCAGGTTGAAGTAAACCAGGTAAGATCACTTTGACCTGAAGGAGCTCATTGAAACAGACAAAACTGTTGTCAGGAAAACAACCTATATGGTGACATCCTGAGTATGGAATTTAACTCTCATCTTAATGTTTCATTTATTTCCATTGCGCAGACATCACAATTACAGTATAATTCTTGGCATGTTAATTTTCAAAAAGGTACATACTTCTAACAAGTGCTTTCATAAGAAATTGAAGGTTTCTCCAATTCTGATGGAAACTGAATGAATTAGAACAGCAGGAAACTAATATTAAGAATGAAACTATGGGGCAACTAGAAAAAATTAAATTATTCCTATCCTGTTGTTTCAAACAAAAGCAACAAATACTTTACTAAGAAATAATAGACATGGTAAACCAAAGAAAATAGTTTAACTGTAAATAATGGAAATGTAAAAACAACAAATGAATGGCATTGACACCTTTTACATGATATTTAGATCTTACTTAGAATGAAACATAAGATATTGAAAGGGAAAACGGTTGTGTTTGGTTATATCATTTATAATTCTTAACTGATAACATCTAAATTCAGAATAATCAAGCAAAATTTAGAAATGGCTTGAAAACATAACAAGATTAATTAAAGATCTAGTCTGAGTAGCTATATAAATAATATTAAATACATTATTAAATAATTGCAAAAATGATGATAACATTATCATCTTTTTTGCAGTTTGTTATAATATTTTAAATGGCCTTTCAGTTATTTTTAAAACAATTTTTAAAAGGTAATGCAGTTTTTCACAATACATTATAAGTACTGCAAGGGTTAATCACCAATAGTTGTATTACACCAGAAATAAGCTAAGATGAAGTGATAGCACAGTCCTTAGCTTTCCTTACCTTGTTCCTGCAACACCTTCCCTCCCAGTCTTACTTTCATCTGAGGTATATCAGCATCACAATCATCCTTAATCTTCACTTCCTCCTCAGAGGGCATATTTACTTCTGCATCTGCCAAATGATCCTGCAAGATCAAGGAAAAAATATTACAGATTTTCAGGATATGCATGAACAATATGTTATAAAACATGTTATTTTAAAAATTAAAATTAAAAAATTGTTAACTTGTATACATTATATTTGTATAATAAAATAGTATTTTTGCTGAAACCTCTTCAAAAAAAATATTTTTCTTCTAACAATTGACTTGCATAGGTTAGGAAGATACGATTGATATATGCAGAGATTATGAAAGACTTGCTGGGAAGTTGTGTCAGCCTGTTCTGTTAAGAAATACAAAAGAAGTAACCGCTTACAACTCTACACAGTAAAAAACTTCAACCCTCTTCCTTTAAAAAAATAAAATGGGAGGAACAGAAATGCCTCCTGAGACTTGGCCTCAGCCCTATTGAACAGATATGAAGAACCCATCAACTGAGGCTGTGCAGTTTGCCAACTAGTGCTAACTTCATATGCATTATAATTTTGTTTAGGTAATGAGCGGTTAAGTTAGATTATGGATGGACATAGCTACCATATAGATATTTTTTCAACTGCTAACAAAACAAAATCCAGTGACAAACTACATTATCTCAGTCTTTATCTCTGAGTACTTCTTCCCTTCACCCAATCCAAAATTCTTATATTGTTCCTGCCCTTTCCTCATTTAACTAGCATTCTCCCTTCTATTACAGTTTTTAGCCTCCTATTGCCAGTCAACATGGCTTTCCTCAACTCCTCCTGCCTCTATATGATTTCTTGGACAAACTTATACCCTTGTACACAATGTCTAGCACTTCCTGATTTGTTTTCTTTTTGGACAATTACATTTTCTCTATCTTTTTACATACCCTCATTTCAAAAGCCTTCAATCTACTTCTCTAAATGTCCCATACCAAATTTGAACAAGTCTTTTCTTTACATCCTTACTCCACATCCCTGTCATTAACTCCTTCCTTGTTATTTCCTCATTTCCTAGTGCAGGTTTTCTCCTTACCTCACTGCTGCATTGACAGTATTGGTACTGAACATAATTGAGATCTTTAAACACTAGTTTTCGCCCTCCTTTTTTTCTTTTCTTCAAAATTGTACAATATTTTTTCATTAATTTTGATTCTTATTCCATAGCTATCATATAATTGACAAACCTGCCTTACATCTCTTCCTAGCACTGGCCAACAAGACCATCCGTTCTTCACTTACACCTTCCAAGTCTGAGATATATGCAGGTTAATGATTAGCCTCCTGTTCATTCTATCTTTTCTTATTTTCCACATTTACTCATTAGTTCATCCCAATTCACTCTATCATATGAGCTATTGAAATCAAAAACAGATACCATGTTGGCCTAAGTTCTTTAACAGACAGTTTTTCACATTATTCCTTTCAATTCTCTTGGATCTTTTCTATGTCAGCTATAATCTCACACAACTTATCTTTAATTGCTACAATAGATCTTTCCTTCTTACTTTCTGATAATGATTTAACCTTCTTAAATAGTACTCTAACTTGGCCTTCCTTCTGTGGACTTATTATATTCTTGCATAATCCTGAGAACCCTCATTTCATATGCTACCAATAATTCAGAGCACCAATTACCTACAAATATAATAAGAGTCAACCCCAGCCATACTCTTATAAATGGGCAAAGGATGGATGAGGGAAATTAGAAGTAGCAGTAAATCAATAAAAATTATAAAAATAAATAAATACCTGACAATAAAACCAATAATTAATATGATAAAAAAACAATAATAATTGAAATAATGAAGACTGCAAATAAATCATGTCCCATCTAGCTTGGACTATATAACATTGATCCTTGCTGGTCTCAAGCACTCAAACACAAGTAATAAAATAAAAATTATTATAACAATAAATGAAAATCAATCATGCACTCTCTAGCTTGGATGTACTATCCAGAATTAATCCATCCTTGTCGCTTGCACTCCCACTCTCCCAGGGCTTATGAGAGGTTTCCTACTGCATCAGGGGCCAACTAATCACACATAGTGAATTAAAATTTAAAATTATAAAAAAATGAAAAATAATCATGCCTCGGATGTACTATATAGAAAGCATCCTTGCTATTCTCAACCAATCACATTATATCAGGGCTTACAAAAGATTCCCTCTGTGCCAGTGACTCGTCAGTCATACATAATAAAAAAATAAAAACAAAATAAGTATAGCTTATATATATATATATATATATATATAAATATATAAGCTTGGATATACTAAGCAGCATCGATCCTTGCTAGTCACATGCACTCCCATGCTACCAGGGCTTACAAGAGGATTCCTTCCTGCTCAGGGGCCAACCAATCTCACATAATGAAATAAAATTATTATAAATGAAAAATATTCATGTACCCTCTAGTTTGGATGTACTATCTAACCTTGATCCTTGCTAGTCTCAAGCACTAATATTCAATCATGGCTTACGAGAGGTTCCCTCTATGCCAGTGGCCTATTGGTCACACATAATATAATAAAAGCAAAATAATCACACACGCTCTAGCTTGGATGTACTAAGCAGCAATGATCCCTGCTAGAGGCATACACTCATACTTTATCAGGGCATACAAGAGGTTTCTACCCACGCCAGTAGCCCGCCAAATACTCACTTGCTTGGGCATGCAAAGCTGCCTTAATCCTTGCAAAACTCACTCACAGGTGTACCATTGAATCTCTTCTGATGTTAGACCTTTGACTTGCAATTTGTGGAAGGGTAAGGGGAGTGCCCAGAAGTTCTTGCATAGTAAGACCTTGGAGGACAGATATTCAAGTCAGATAAGGAAGTGCAAGATGCAGTAGCCAGTTGGCTTTGATGCAGCATGAGAAAGGTATGACTCCAGTATTATAAAGGTGCTTACAAGGATAAAAAAACATGATTTATCATCAAGGCAACTTGAAATCCTCAGGCTTTCCTAAGGTTTTTACAAAGTTGAGAATAAATTTGCTTTTCCATTAAAAATAATGCAAGACCTTACTTTTTGAAGGGACTATGTAAAATGCAGTTAATGCGCATGACTATAGCTTCTGCATATGCCAATCTATTAATGGATAAACTTGAAAATAAGTTCTCTCATCAAAGAAACACTCAAACGGTACTGACATGTCTTTTTCTTCATCCTTTCCACAGTATCTTTCAATTAATCTACATCTGACTCGAATATAACTTTCCAAGCTATCCACATATACACCTAGAAAAATAATTTTAACAGTCTCAATGAAACTTACTATAAAAAATAAATTTACTTCAACTGCAGCCACGCATGCCATACAAAATCCTTCTTCCCCTTCTCACTCTGTGGCTTCTGTTTCTACAAGAACACTCCCCCGTAATAAAAATACACCGACCAGTTACGTGATTGTCTCAGAAAAAGTGGGCAACCTGAAAAACTGCTGAGTAGTAAAATTCTCAAACCTTCAACCTTACACATTCCTCTTCCTAAACCAAACTGCCTGAAAAGCCCTAACCTTATCATAATTTCTTTATCCAAAAACCATAAAATGAAACAATCTACGAACTTTTCTCCATTATAAATAATATTCAGTGCACATATGTTTTATTACCACATTTTCCTTCTATTCTAAATGCCCATGATATTTGCTGGACATTAGCATCTTCAAGTCCACCCACAAGCAGTTTCTCCCAAGCCCCTGTTGGCAAATCTAACAACAGATGCTGCAAATGCTGCCACTTTTTCAAACCCTTTGACTTCATTACTACCAAATTGCAACCTGATATCACCTGCAGCACAAAAACATTAAATTTGACTCTTCTGTAACTTCTGTCTACCCTAGTACATCACTCAATGAAACACCACCCTTTCCCTTTCATTATAACCAATACTATTCTACCAAAACCATTACAATCCTTAAATATCTCATCCTTAATCAACCTGCATCACACAACCAATCTTTTGATGACCATTTCTCCATAAAAGTGATTGAAAACCTTTTAAAACCAGCAGGTACAAGACAGGTAAGAACTGAGAGATGGTGCATATCTTAGTGCTCCAGTCATTAAAAGCATCCAAGCCTCACAAAGCCCCCTGAATGTATGTAGCAAATATAATATGCAAATAGGTGACTATATATAATACATTTGTGTGTAAGAAAAAGAATAAATAATATGATTTGTACACAGAGATGCTAAACAGAATAAAGAGAAGAGAATCTTAGTCATCCCAGAAAAAACCCAGAATTGGAAATTGTATCAGAACATTTCATCCAGGCCTATCAGCTGCAGAGTAACAGAACATCATATTAAAAACAGCATCTCCACAATTCTGATTCACCCTTTCAGTCTTTACATGGCACAAACTGTGCATTTCTTGTTCTTAAAATGAAATCCTGCCTTTTGCTCAATTCTAATACATGTCATGCCACATAATAGCCATTATCTACCCAGCACCTTAATTTGCTATAGAATCCTGGTCATACCTTATCTCATCTTAAAAAACTGAATAATCACTACATTAATCTATTTGAATACACCCCAACTTATTTGAATAATTTCAATGATTCTGACATCTCATTTAAGTCCTTACTTGGCAAAAGCTATGCATTTCCTGTTCTTGAAATTAAAACCTGCTTAAAAGGACACCATTATAGTGATCTTTAAGTTACATCAAAATAGTTTTCATTCAAACTCCCAACGACCTCCCTAAATCCATCTACCAGGGCACCTTCAAACCGTAGAACACCTGCTTAGAAGTTTTTTTTATCTGAAATGGAATTTTTTTCTATTTCAAGGCATTTTATCATGCATTACAAAAATTTAATTTTATAAAATTAATCCGAACAATTTTTTTCACAAACCTTGTACCTGCCATGCTATACAATAGCCATTACCTATTCTAACAGTTTACTTTGCTTTATAATCCTGGGCATGCCTTATCTCATCCTAAGAAATAAATCTCTATTTTCACTCATTTGAACACATGACTCATATCATGAGCAACGATTCAAAGCTTTTGCCTTTTTCATCGGAAAGGAATTACTTATATGGACCATCGCAAAAATGCTATAACTTGACACCACCTGCACCACAAAAACATTAACTGAGCCCTTACTGTAATTTATGGCCTGCCTAGTACATCAGTCAATGAAACACCACCCTTTCCCTTTTCATCATAACCAATACTACTCCACCAAAACAACCATGATCCTTAACTATCCCATCCTTAATCACCCTGCTTTGCAATACCAATCTTTTGATGAGACCACTTCTCTGTTAAAGTGATTGAAAACCTTTCAAAACCTTTTAAAAAGAAGATAGCAGACAGGTAAGAAATGAGAAGGCATCCAAGCCTCACAAAGCCCACTGAATGAATATAACAAATAAAATATGCAAATAGGTGACTACAAATAATAAATTCGTGTGTCAGGGAAAGAACAAATAAAATGATTTGGTCGTAGGGGTGCTAAAAAGAATAAAGAGAAGGATACTAACTCATCCCAGTAAACACCAGGAATTTGAAATTGTATCAGAACATTGCATCCAAGTCTATCAGCTGCAGATTAACAGAACACCTAAACAGCATCTTCACAATTCTGATTCACCCTTACAGTCTTCACCGGGCACAAACTGTCTATTTACTGTTCTTAAAATTAAATACCGCCACAATTTTCACACAAACCTAATACATGTCATGCTTCATAATGGCCATTATCTATCCTAACACTTTAATTTGATATTAGAATCCTGGACATACCTTATATCCTCTTCAAAACTGACAAATCACTACATTCACCTGTTTGAATGCACCACCTATATCATGAGCAGTAATTCAATGCTATTGTCTTTTTCATTGGTGAGGAATTACAATGAAGCTATACAACCAAAAACATAAGTCTGGTTCAGAGACACTAATATAGTTTAATTAAATATATAGCATTACATTTACAGCATTAAAAATAAACATTTGTTCCTCTCATGGTTATCATGATTTGAAAAATTAAGCATAAGTCATTATAGCAGAAAAGCTCTAATTTTTCTCTTACCTCAAGAGAAGTCCTTTCCTGAATTTCAATATGGTGGTCCACTTCCTCCTTGCTAGCTGGAATTTCAATGACCTCCGACTCTTCGACATCAATCTCCTCCTTTTTCACTGTGATCTACAAATATTTGTTAAAAAAGTTGAACAGTAATAAAAAAATATGACTAGACTGTTGCTAGTTTCAACAATTAGGTACGAGAATTTTGAAAAGATATTAAGTAACAAAGATAATTTATATTAGGTTATCATTGGTCATATATGAAGTGAAAATGTAAATCTCAGAGATTCCACAATGACTAAATGCGAATTCTTCTTTTATCAGGAATCATTCAAAATAATATGTTTTGAACAAATGACCCTATAACTTTATAAGGATTCTATGCTAGTAATTTTCTTGGCATTTTGTATGTTTACCCAAGATTAAATAAAAAAACTACCCTTGGGACAATGTTTACGTAAATGAAATATTTCCGTACAAAAATTCACCTTTTAAAAACTAATACATTAATGAATCTGAGAGAGGAATAAACATACCCAAATACAGAGGAATTACTTTGGCAATGCATTGGAAATGCATCTATATCTAATTATCTATACAAACCATAAAAAATGAATGCTAAGATATAATGATGAAAAACACCATAATTGTAATCAGAATAAAACGCATCAAAGAAAGCCAGTAATCTTACGCATGCTCTTTAATAAACAATTCAGTATTCAATTTTTTCCTACATACATATCTTATGTATACAATATTCGCAATTTTTAAGTCATTTCCGTATTTGCCATTTGGTCATTAGACCTTTAGGCATTTCTACATTAGGGAGGAAATACATTTAATATGAACACTTATCAATCAATCAATTTTCCTTACTTTCCCTATCCCATACTGTTATCAAGGACATTGCTCACTATGAACATTATGAAATAAAAACACAAAACTCACCTTTGCGCGACTGATATTTCTATCTTCCAGCTTCTTTTCCGTTTGTCTCTCCAATAAAAGATTGTTTTCGTAGCATTGCTGCTTGAACATATAGAAATCGGTCAGTATTTTAAAGCACTGATAGCAAATAAACCACGGGTTGATTCTATCCATCACTACCTAAAAAAACAAGATTATCAAGGTAATATACCCCACACATCATCCCTCAACGGAACTCTATTCATGTACTACTACTCTACTCTGACCCAAAACCGGGAAACTTTCGTGGCAAAATTACGATAAACGCGTCTTGATGAAAATGTAAACACGTAAATGATGGCCTACTTTCAATTCCAATAACTCTTCTATTGCTTCCCGCACCAACTGCTCAGCATCGTCGTTTTCACTAAAAATATTTGTCAACCGACCACCACGGCCAAGACATAATCTACACTTTAAACTTTCTTGTCGTGGCATCTTCGTAACACTTGAAACTGTCAACATTAAAAACACGTAAGCAATAGATTCCTAAATGGCCGACTACGTATCGATGAGTCGTTCGTTCTGAATCGATTCCGAAGTGGGAGTTTGAGAATCGATCTGGTTTTGTTTTGCCCTATGTGATCACCAAATTCAAATACATTTCCACTTCTTCAAATTATTTCATCTCTCACTTAATTGATTTGAATCATTCTTATCAGCAAATAAAACTATCGAAATAGCAAGAGAATAAAATAGTATTTGGTTACCTATAAATTACAATTTAAAAGCAATATTTCATTGTCCGAAGCATAAGAGTATACTTTATTCATTATTTATACGTTGACCAACAAGTTTAATCCTATTAAAGTGATGCTTTAATAACACTGCTGAGTTTTCCGATAAAACATTTTCCTTAAAGCGTCCCTATTCATAGTGAAAAAATTATTCATGAACTCATTGATGGCATAAATTACTTTTAATGTGTTGATGAACCAAGCACGAATTACTTAATATGGTATATTTAGTTGGAGTTAATAAATTACCATGGCATGGATTCTTAAACATACAACGACTGTTAGCCAAAAGTCAAAGGATTTGATATAATTAAAAAAGGGAAGTTTCAATTGATCTGTTTTTAATGATTTTAATCAGACCATTTAAATTGATAGTTCTTCTCCTGAAAACAAAGATTTTTGTATTTTCCTTGTGCCCAGTAGTATGCAAAATATATTACGTTAGTAATGTGAATTAATTAATTCCGGGTTTTCGTTAACTACAAAGAGGCTAATCCAATGTCATGTGTGAATTTATAATTATACCTTTTTAGTAAAGGGTAAAAATTAATATTAAGATGTTTCCTAACCTGTTTACATCAGTAAACATATGCTAAAAATCCAAGTTTTTATTGCAGTTCTGTGTTAATATAATAATGAATAATAAGTTCGTATATATGTATTTTCATTGGAATAATAGTGAATTAACGATTTCATCCATCATAAAAAAGTATTTCTGATGCATCCTTTGGATTTATCCCAAACAATTCTTAAACTCCTCCCATTTCTGTCCGTTTTCAATCCTGTCTGCCTAACCTCCTGCATTTTCCTCCTCCATACTCATATTACAAAAGGCTCCAATGAACACCTATTATACATTTAGCGCGACAGGTGACAATAGAAGAGACGGCATGTCATAGTCATACTCCTAAAGCTACTCATACCGACTCTTCTATCCCCATGCGCACCTGATAGTAGTCGCAGACATGGAGAGTATGTGGAATAGCTTTCTTTCTCATCTGTGATATAATGCTAAGATACTATTCCCACCCACTTTCCTATAATCAAAGGTAGGTGTTCGTTATTATGCATTTCATACGATCAGATTTTTCCATAATCTCAAGATAATAGTATAATGGCTCTATGACATAATATTAAGATACTCTACCTCCCAGATTTTCCTATGCCCATTACTAGTTTATAACTATTACAGCAGTTCATCAAGTGAGACTGATTTCATGACTATGACAATATGATATTCACCTAAAAACGTACATATTTTAGACAAGCATGTATGATCATATCCGAAGGAATTTAAAAAAAATTTACCTCAGGTTAATGAATGCATAAATAATATTAGCATGAAGTCATTCTCTATTAGCATGAAGTCAATCTATATTGGAATATAGGTCGCAATATTTTTCGAATATCAGAAACGGGGACGCCAACTATCGAAATATTATATTTTGACGAGTATTCTTAAAGAAACCTAATGAAAAATACGGGACAGTAGAACTTATAATATAATTTCTTTACTCTAGGCTTACGACGGCTGTTAGATGCCTGTTTTATTGGTTAATCTTGAATGTTTGCATCGTAAACAATGCTTATTGTAAATCATTTGACACGGATCTTTGAAATGAAAGAACGGAACAGAAATGTTTTCCTTCATTTATCTCTATGTCTACTCAAATGGATATTTCATGGATACTACAAAAGCTCATAAATATCTTAAGAAAGGCGGATTCCGATTTTCCATTACTCAATCTTGAATTAAATCTGTGAATTCGCGAGAAAGGTTTTCACATGAGTGATCTGGAATAAGATCCTCTCTTCTAACACCAACCAATTCCCTTTCCATTCAAAACAACTTCGTAACAAATGAAGTACGAAATGCCAGTGGCCAGCAGACGAGTTACGTATTTTGTGTGTTATTGCTATGTTGAAGACTTAAAATGCTGTGTGAAGTAATGTTTGAAAAATGGCTTTGTACTTCTATAGTTTGTTTTTAGGTCAATTTTTCTGCATACATGAAAACGATCAGCATTTCCGATAAAGCCGAATTTAATCTATGCAGAGAGTGTTTGAACAGTCGTGAAGTGCTCATTAATGTTTCGGCGAGAAGACTAATTTACAATTCATGCTGGAAAAGAAAATAGAGGATTTAATAGATGTTAAAGTAAGTTCATAAGTCTATTTCGCTAGCTTTCGCTTTAAATCATGTGTTTAAGAAATTTCCCAGATCTGTCGAATGAATGAACGGAACATTTACGACGTAATTACTTTTTTGTTTTCAACTTTATATCAAAGAATGCCTGTCATGCTTCATCGCCTAATAAACATGTATAAAAGGTTTGATTTTTTTCATTTACCCAGTGACTAGATTACATTGAAATAGCCCAAAATATTTGGGATCGGATTAAGATAATTTATTTCCATATCAATGCATAACCTCAGTTCTAAAATTAGTGTAACAGTTGACCAACGAAATGCAAATTCCCTGCTATAACCTTGTTTACTTCTTTTCATCGACTGTTTTAATAAATTTTAATACTAGTTCAATAAATGTTGACATATTGCATTATTTTTCTAGCGTTAGATTGTCCAGTAAATCATTCGGCGCACTCTAAAACCTTCATAATGTGCGATAAACACGAATATGAAGTCTGCAGATTTTGCTTAAACAGTCGCAGTCTGTTGATCAATGTTTTCGGCGACAATAGTAAATTCCAAAAAATGTTGGAACATACGATAGAGGATTTAATACATGCCAAAGTAAGTTCAGTTGTTTGCTTTTTGGGTTTCAAAAATTTTGTTTGTGAGATATCTTAAATGAATTGGTATTAGGTTTATATACTCCGAACACTGTTCTCTAAATGTAAATTGAAGTTTAGGCGAGAGGAGTTACGTGCAGTCTGGTGTTAATACATGGTTATAGCGTAGTCTATTAGGTTGTGGATGATGCATATTATCCCTGGTTGGTGTGTTCTCCCTGCATGGAGAAGGTTACGGAACTCCGGCTGCTTTAGCGTCAATGTGCCGAGTGATTTGTTTGTTTTTTAAAATCGCATCCAGGAGGGGAAGTTATCCTTCAAGGAAATACGTAATGACCAATCGAGAAGAGGTCAGTTGTATCTAATAATATGATCGATATTGATAACAAAGACAAATTTGGCGAACATTTAATATTTCCTGACATGTTCCTCGATTAATAAGTGGGGAAAGCATTTTCTCGTCTGCGATCAAGCGCAGTCATTTGAATGTTATCGAAAATACCACTTTTTCAGGATGGAATAATTTTAACATTGAAATTAGAGTTTAATTTTATGGACAATTAATCAAGATAGATGGTTTTGATTTTTTCAAAAGTCAAGAAGAAAATTCAATGTTTCATTGACGAATGACATATAAACACTTGCACAGTGAGCTAAAAATTGGCTTTTTTGGTGAATAATGTAGTCAGCCCTTCTTAATCTTTGTTTGTTTCCTTGATACTCCTATTTAGAAATTGTGAAGTAAGGATGTTAATGAATTATGGCATTTTAATGCTTTGCGATACATTCCTGGTGAAACTGAGAAAGAGTATTCTGACGACTTGATTGACAGTGATGTTATTGACAAGAGGGCTGTGGCATCCTAGATGACATGATCAGTTTTAAAGAGGAGGTTGACATTGCCATTAGATGCTCTATTTCTCCAGTAGAGGATTTTCATTCATCAATTGTTGCATCAATACAGGAAGGTAGCAGTCATTGGTCAGACAATGAAGAGGCAGGTAATATGGTGACTGATCATACATATTCCAGCATAAAATAATACACATTCTTGTGGAAAATAAATTTATTATTTAATGCACTTGTACAAATTGATTCAATTCTTCACCCCCTCTCCCTTCCAATAATCTCTCCCCGAAAGTATAATAGGAGCAGGAAGCCAATGACATTGGACAAATGACAATCAGTCTGCATTACTATATAGTGTATCAATTCCACCCTTACTCTGTCGACTTTCCATAGCCTCAGTCAGCATTTATACAATAGTTTTTATACTAGTTTCATTTGTGTTAATTTATTATTTAATTTTTAATGCCTAATTCTTCTTAAACCTCAGTAATAATTATCTCACTCAGTCCTATCTGAGTCACCTGGCAATTTTCATGCATACCTATGTTTTTTTGTGTCATAATTAGGAATAAGTAATAGCTAATCCTCAACTTTAACCTGCAGAACTCAATGCCTTTCTTCATGTGGTGATTTTTTGTCCATAAACTGTGGTCTTGGACCTAATCACCCTGTCTACTCTGCCTTATATCTTATTCCAATCTTATGTCACTATCATATGTTACAAATGTTACTCTCTTATTTTCCTGCATGAACTCATTATTTATTATGTCCTGTAAAGGTGGTAAATCCTATCAATTTGTTTCTGCTTATGATTGCTCGGTATTTAGCCAGAATGATGATCAAGGGTGTCGATCATATATGCACTTCTACCGATAATAATTTATCAGTTCATAGGTCTATGAAAACTATGCTTTTATAAACATTTTCATTCACCATTTTGTTCATCCTTAAATATAATATCACGAATATCAGGGTTTCAGGGCTCATTATTTTGTAATGCCAGGGTCCATCTAAGACATAGCCACACAGGTTTTTAAATAAATGATTAAAGCTTCAATGACATGTTATTTAGATGGAATATTTATTCACCTTATGCATGTGAATCAAATGAAAAAAAGTAGCATATACTGACCTAGAAAAAAAAGATTATTTACTGTGAAGCCTTGGATTGAGGAAGGTAGAGGAAGGGGTGTGAGAAGATGCTGGGATATACCTTGGGAAAGAAAATCACCCCCTCCATCTCTCTCTCCCTCTTGTACTCTAAACACAATTTTGAAACTTCTTTGAATGGATGGTATGTAATTTTTTCTTCTCTTTAAAATCAGCCCTATTGTTTTAAGAAACCAATTTACCTGCAAACGGTAGGACATACTTCTGCCCGTCTCTTTCACACCTATGATTATGAAGGCATTAGTTCAAGCTCCTCAGACCAGCTGAGGAGCTTGAAGTTTGGAGGAGTCCATATGGGCCAAGTGGCTAGAGTCCAGTGTAGAAGAAGGCAGGAGCTGCTCCTGACCCAACTTGAGCAAGTTGGTGCCAGGGGTGGGTTCATCCTGGTGTACCTCTATATCTCATTATTCCCTTTATACCTTTGCTCCTCAACATGAATGACCTCTGACCTGACTGCCGCCTCAGCAGATGATGACCTGGCACTGCTGGGGATCCTGCTGGTACTACTGGTATGGAGTTGATGAGAAGATTCTCATCACTTTCACACAGTCCTCTAGCAACTTCTCATTTCCCCTCTTTTCCTCCTCCTCTCCTCCAACTTGCCCTGTGTCTCATCAGAGATCATCATCTCTCTGGCTGACTCCTTGATGGAGAGGTGCGGGTGGGTGCACAGGAAGGACAGCACATGCCTCAGGTGGTAGTGGTGAATCTTAACATTGCGGGCCATTTCATCCCCTGGTCCACCCTTGGACGGGCCCTGGCTGTTCGGGAGTGGTTGCCCTAGGGGTCTTTTTCAGTATCTCCAGCAAGATCTCCATGCTAGAGCAGTTGAGACTCATTCTGTTCATCTGGAACTTGGAAGGCAATTGGTCAGAAAAGTGGTCACTGAACTCACAGAAAGGTAAATGGCTCCTGTTCTTTGAGGGCGTGGGTGGCTTGGACAGCAGTGCCGGTGGATCCTCCTCAGAGAGGTGAGAGCAGCCCATGTCCCTATCCTGACCTACCTCCACCCTCTCCCTTTTCAGCCCCATCAGCCACCTTCCTGGCTGGGGCACTTCCTCCTGGGAAGGCACCTTGGGGGGAACAGGCACCCTGGTACCCCTCCAGATCTTAAGCTTGCCAGACAGGCACCAGCTGCAGCAGATGCCTCTTCTGCATCAAGAAACTGAGTCTGTGGACACAGTGTACCTGGTGAAGGAGATAAGTAAGTTGGATGGGCAAGTCACGGACCTCAGCTGGTAATTATAACAGTAGTGATGTCACCCCCTGACAAGGTCACCACGGGGCAGTGTCCGGTGAAAGGGGATGAGGTTTAGACCATCCCATGACCGGCCAGCTTACCCCTCTTGGGACGAGTCTACTTGGCAAGGAGGACCGAAGTAGAGGCCCATCTGGGGGTGGCTTCTGATGGGGATAAAGGCAGGATCCCTTTGTGGAACACCCAGCTGCTACGGTTGGAGGATGTGGGCAAGGTAAGAGAGGGAGAGTTGGCCAGGGAAGTCAGCTCCCAGGAGGTTGAGGGGGGAGGTAAGGTGCTGGAGATGGCAGATGGCCTTACCTCTTCCCACCTTTGTCTCTTCTTCCTCTTCATCGTCCTTCATATCTTCCTCTTCCTCCTCTAGCTTAATTGTCCTGCTTATATCAGAAAATGAGGATTTTGGTGATAGTCGAGTTGAAAACCTTAGAAACATGAAGTTGGGTGGTCAATCAGGGCTTCCAAGTACAATTGCCATTGGGGAAATACCACGAGGATCGCTGCTAGGACTGGAGGATGCCATCATAGAGCAAGTCATAGGTGATGACATGTCCAATTGCCCAGAGTAGGATGCCATTGGCTAACTGTTCTCATTAATCTTCCACTCCAACACTTTGTTCTCCAGGACAAGCTACTCATTCTGATGGCATTCCCTTTCTAAATTCTCAGAAAAATACTTCACTCTCTCTTGTAGTTTCCTTTCTGTGGCCACCTTCCACTGGAGTTGAGCCTCCAGGTCCTCCACTCGGGGTTGCAAAGCTGCAATGTGTGCAAAGGCACTGTTCAAAGCCTCCAATTTCTGTCAATATTCTACCGTTGTCTTCCAGTCGTCATGCAATTTCATCCTCCTTCTCTAATAAATGATGGAGGATGCCATCTAAGAACAGGAAAGAGGAAAAGGAAGGACATTTCCCACTTTCAAACAAAAAACATTTATCGAAGAAAAAAAGGTGAACTGAGATGGGAATATTTAAAATAATCCATAATGAAATCAAACTCAAATGACACATTTCTCTTACTTATCATTTAGGTTCCAACAGTTCCACTCTAAAAACAAGCTTAATGACACATCAACTACAACTTGGAAGCAAGTTGAAAACACTTGCTATGGAAGCAAACAGTACAGTTTAATATTTTTACCCTCACAAATTAATGTAACAGGACTTCTCTTAGAATATGTTAATAAAAATTGACTTATTTTCTATTAAATATTTATTCAATGGATATCCATAATTAGAGTTTGGGCTTGTGTAAAATAATAATACACTGAAGACATTATTACACGAAATTTAAGAAAAGTCTTCATTGAAAATGACAGGTAAATCATAACAAATAAATAAATTTTTAACATTAATATAATGATTTCACCTGTAGATATGGTAGAGTTATTCAAACAGATATGAGCCCAGGCATCAATCAATCATCTGCATTCTAATATCTTCCATAAATATTCTGCCAAGGCACTATTTGTCCCAGAAGGAAGTGAATGTTCAATGGTAGCCATATATGCATTAATTGGTATTAAGTTAATATCCATATACAATTACATGAGCCTTCCAAAGTTGCATTATTTCATTCTGCAGATGGAAGATGAACATAACTTAAAATTGAGATTAGAGGGAAACAAACATTTACACCTTGGTATTTAAAGAATCAATGAGTCAGCTGTTATTTTATGTTTAAGTTGAGGGTCTAGGGATGAGAAGGATATTAAAATCGAGATATTATAGTATTTATCAAAGGAACTATAGTTTTCTGGGGCTTTTTTGGGCATTGGAAGTATCCCAATTGGAATAATTCTAGAGTGAGCCTTGAGGTTGTTATTGATTCTAATATGAAGGGTTGTGGTATAATATCCAATATAGAAGGTATGGCTAGGTTGGCACTTCAGACAGTGAACCTCATCATATAACAAGCCTTTAATAATTTTAGTGTCTGGATCTTTCAGCTTTAATTTCACATAACTGAGAAACATGATTATTGAAACACTTTTGAAATGTGGTTTTTGAAAAGGTAGGGTGGACAGAAAGGAAAACAAATGAGTAATCGCTATTGGTAGATTGAGAGGGAACTACTGGGAAATACCTTAAGGAGGAAGAAATGATGAAGTCAGAGTTCTGGGCTATCTGATGGTTTCAGCCCAAAGCACCTATAAAATGGCATGGTTTGCAGACTAAACTCTAACAAAGAAACTGCCTTTATACCAAAATGAACCCTCAAAAAAGTGAATAAAATGTTAGCCTATGATGTTGAAATGGCATTTACAAATTGCCAACTGAAAACAGTTATTTGTGTTTTGATTTTACATATACTTGATACATCTCAACTCATGGTTCAAAATAACTAAAAGGGAAACACTGATGGCAGTGAAAAGGCGTTTGCTGATAAAAAAATATACCCACAACAGTGGTGAGACCATCTTATCTTGTTCCATCAACTGATATTTTCCCGGGCACCCTTCCTCCCAAGGAATCTTAATTACACACTCATCCTGAATTTCCAATTCTTAATTTAAAGACAAGCAGAATCATTCATTATTTGAAGGATCTTGCAAGATCAAAGAAAAGCATTAGAGTTGCAAAGATGTTTTCATACTTCCATAGTTTTAATGACTGATAGAATTGTTTACATACTCCTAACCACTACTGCAAACAGAGGAACATAAACTGCAGTCATTGATGGTCACAATAACTTAAGTGAGGTGATATGATAACAAAATGGAAAGTGCAAATTCATGTAAAGAGGGAAGATAATTAAAATTCACATAGCAAAGAACAAAACTGATTTCAAAGCAAAGATTGCTAACTATGCAAGCAACATGAATATGAACACTCACCAAATTTTCTGCTTCATCATTGCTGGACCAGTTAGCTTGCATTGATTTGAGCATTGGCAATTCTACATCCTTTAAAGGAGCAACAGAGCAACCACTAGAAGTGTCAACCTCCTCTTTGACAGGGATCACATCATTCCGGACATTCACAGCCTTACTCTCTTCAGCATAAAATTTGCAGACAACATGCAATTTATGCAAAATGTCAATAAAGATATGACTTCATTGCAAATAATTTCTGGTGTTTTAGCATTGAGTAGCACTTCTTTTGCTAGGAGCACTGCTTCTTCTCTTGGGACACTTGTGAATAAGTTTACAACATCAAATGACACTAATATGGAATTGGTTGGTGGAGTTATATGTGTTAAGGAATTTGTCAGTTCTATGGAGCTCTTTATGCTATATTTTCCATGAAATTGGGAATGTTCTACATATTTGCACTTCACAACCCTAGAATTATTTCTTGTTTAATGGAAACCTATATCAACCATTGGAAGGTCTAGCTATGGACTCCCCCCTATCGCCTCTACTGGCTGAAATATTTCTGAATAACCTAAAAATGGAACTTTTCAAAAGTGAAAATCCTCTCCTCAAAAATATGCACTATTGGTTCCGTTACGTAGATGATGTATTATGTTTGTGGACAGATACAAAGAGACAATTGGTAAATTTTTTAAAGCTCATCAATTCTTTAACCTCAAGGATTTAATTCACCAAGGAGGTCCAAGAGAGTTATAATTTGAATTTCCTGGATCTAGCTATTTCCATTAAAGAGGAAAAACACAAATTTTCTATTTTTCACAAGCTCACTTGTGCAGACCAGGTCATCCATGCATCATCAAAACATGCATTTCACCAAAAACTTGCAGCCTTTCAAAGCATGATACACAGGGCATTAGCTATCCCTTTAGATCCCTCAGCCTTCACATAGGAAATATACAAATTTTTAAAAAATGGCTTTGGCCAATGGGCACACAGAAAAATTGATTGATGACTTATTCGATAACAAAAGGAAAAAACTTTTATTCAGAGAAATTTACTGACACCCACCCAGAGACCTAGCTTTGTGGCGACACATTAAATATGTAGTAAAACCCTCCTTTAAAATAGGCCGTGTACTCAGTGATATGAACATAAAACCTGCCTTCTACAATAATAAAAACCTAAGGAGTTTGCTACCAGCAGTCAAAGACCCCATGAAACCAACTCTCCAGAGCGGGGTTCACCAATTGCAATGTGCTGACAGGGACGCAGCTGGATATCCAAGAGCATTCCTATTCAACATCCCAAAAAATCCCCATGACGCAAACCCACGCTCCATTCCTTCCTTCCTCCAAACCCTCCACCAACCCTTCTCCCCCTCCCTCTTACACCTCTCCTTTCCTTAATTACACTCCCCCATCTTCCATCTGTTACCTCTACTCAACCGAGTATGTAACTCAGATAAATCTATATTGTACCACTAGTCCTGAGGATGTTACAGTGTAACGAAACTAGTCGACCAATAAAGTTTATTTTGTAGAAAGCAAAGATAGTAATTTTCCTAAGTTAAGGCATCTTTTATATCCAATTTAATCAATTGGGAATTGATGGGAATTACCTCCAGTGCCTGCATAGCTGAGTGGAGGGTGAACTTTAGAGTTCAGATATACTTGATAGATGGCGACAGGTCTTAAATGATCCTCTTGCCACCTCCCGCTTTCAAGATTGCTACCAAGGGAAAGGTGCACGTCATCTTTTCCATTGTCAGGATCCCACTGTTTACCAGCATTGTCATATATGCATTGATCACCGGTGTCGACCACGTGGGCAGGAAGGTAAAGGGTTCTCCTTTCTGGTCTTAGTACATTGGCACCCCAACCAATGGTCTAACTGGGATGCAAATCTATATGGGTATATGCCTGTGGTAAGGAAGAAGAGCCTCCCTCTTCTTCTGGTCCTGGTGACAGTGGCTGTTCCTTTGGCTCCCGTTCCTCGTCTGGCTCTGAGAAACAAAGCCTTTTTCATTGTCATGCAATACATGTATAGGGAGTTGCAGTGGCAATTGCTTTACACTCATCTCTTGGTATGGGTCCATATCAAGTCCACTATCTCCCACTGTGTTTTATGTACTTGTCACTAATTCCTGTTTATCACTTTCATTTATCATTGATTCTCTTGAAGGCAAGGAGTGGCAAGTGGCTTCTTATATTGGTTCTGTTGAAATAAATTAACTTGAATTTCTTGCAGCCTCAGAATTCTTCATTATGGATGCATTATTCTCTGAGGAAATTAATCCAAAGTTAACTAAATGTACAGGGACTCTAGTTCTTCAATATCAACCATTAAAAACTAGGAAGCTTAATTAAAACATGATCTTTGGAAATGATCCACCCGAAGAATGGCCATAAATTGAAGCAACACATTAAACATCAAATGGCCATGAATTTATTATAACAAAGGGGGGCAAAATTACTTCTACAAGGAATTAGGGATAGGAAATATTTGGGCAAGGTGAATCCTGCATTTGCTGAAAGCCATTTACCAACAAATCTTCCAACAAATTTTTAGCAATGTTTCAAACAATTAAAGAGGAAACTGATCCATTTTTTGCTATGAATTATCAGAATTAATGAGACATGGCTCCTAACACTACCAGCAAGAAACAAAATATCCATCAAAGCCTTCCTTGAAAGCCAGAATCTTAGTGCTAAAAATACCCAAGTAGAACCATCTAATTTGGCAAAGTGCCTTGATATGCAAACCCATCGGGAACCCAAAGTTGTAAATGTCTAGATAAGTGTACCTTCTAGGTAGTCTCCCCTATTTCCCTTTATTCCATCAAGAGATGGTCCTCATGAATGAATTACTTCAATGCTAATTTATCCTGAAGGCTGCTTCCACAAGAGGTAACAGCAATCCAAACCTATTTTTCTGCAGAGCCTGATACTTCAAACTCCAAACATCCCAACCCACATTCTTTAAGATGAAGTCAGCAATACAATCCCCAGAGTTGTACAGACTTTGTTGAGACGATGAAAATGAGAACACTGCTTTGTAATCATTTTTGTTTCTCTTGCCATCCATCCTATCTAATCAATTGCGCCCTGTGTAATGGAATACATTGTCAGCAGTTCTCTGTGAGTTAGAAATGGGTTTTTTTCTGCCTCTTATTGTAGGCACATTGCCGCAGCCTCAAGGAAGGGGAAAAGTCCCAATTTGAAACAGTGAAATCAGCCTTTTCATCAAAATCAAACTATGCAGAGGCTGACAAAAAAATTTGAAATTCAATGGTTTTTCTTTATTTATTTATAGTATTTTCTGCATGTTTTCTTGATTCTTTATTATTTTTAAATACTGTTGTTTAATTGAAAAATGTTTTTTAAAAAACATTAGTTTTGTGTCTAAAAATCGAAATATAATTACTAAAAAATATTCTTCAAATTTATGATACTCTAGTAATTACATTAATATTTCAGATGATGTAAATATATTACATCATTATTAACTATAATATTATATTTTAAAATAAAAAAACTGAACATGGATATCTAAACAAATAACTTCATATTTTTTTTTTCTAAGGTGATACATTTTCTTATATTAACCTTCGCACTTTTCACTAGTACCCCTGAGATCCCCGCCGCACTAAGAGGATTAATTATTGTTATCATGATATACATAATAATGCTGAGATTTGTCATTTTATCAATTCTTTTTTATTTGAAGAAATTACATAAAACAGGATAATAATGTCACTTTGTTACAAAGTTGTAATGAAAGTTTTACAATCGTTTCTATAGAGTGAAATAAGCTCTAGGATCTTATATTTTTATGATCATTTTGCAGGGTGTCTTCATGTGTGTGATAAGGTGAGTACGCAGCATGAATTCTTTTGAACAGGCATTGCACTTGTGAGGCCTTTCACCAGAGTGTGTCAGCATGTGTGAGATTAGATGACAATGCTGTATGAATGCTTTTGAACAGACATTGCACTTTATGGCCTTTCACCAGTGTGTGTCTTCATGTGTCTCTTTAGAAGATTACCCGCAGCAAAAGCTTTCAAACAAATGACACACTTGTGTGGCTTTTCACCAGTGTGTGTCAGCATATGTGCCTTTAGTTCACAGCTCTGGATATAAGCTTTTGGACAGATGTTGCACTTGTGTGGCCTTTCGCCAGTGTGGGTCATTATGTGTGTCTTTAAATGACTTCTCATAGCAAATGCCTTTGCACAAATGTCACACTTGTGCGGTTTTTCACCAGTGTGTGTCATAATGTGGCCTATTAAAGAAGCTTTTGTTGCAAATGGTTTAGAACAAATATGACACTTGTGTGGTGTTTTACCAGTGTGTGTAATCATGTGTGACTTAAGATGACTTCTCTGAGCGAATGCCTTTGAACAGATGTTGCACTTGTGTGGCCTTTGACCAGTATGTGTCAACATGTGATCCTTTAGAAAACATTTATAAGGAAATGCTTTTAAACACACATCACATTTGTACCTCTTTCCATCAGTATGTGTCAAGACGTGCCTCTTTAAGCTACTACTAAGAGCAAATCCTTTGCTACATATTTCACACCTGTGTGGCCTTTCTCCAGTGTGTGTTAACATATGCATCTGTAAATTTATATTTTTAGCGAAACCTTTTAAACATAATGCACATTGAAATGGCCTTTCCGCAGTATGTGTTGACATGTGCCTTTTGAGTTTACTTAAATTTAGAAAGTTTTTGGAGCAGAATTCACATTGGTGCTCCTTGTTAAGAGCATGCACCCATTTGATATGACTTTCAAGGTGTTTTTTTCTCTTAAATACCTCCAAACAAACATCACATTTGAATTGCATCACCTTGTTAAGATGCACATGCATTACATCATCTTTGAGAAGGTCCCTTTGTTCAAATACCTTGTTGCAAATTTTATTCACATTCAGTTGAGTGGCTGAAGCATTTTCTCCTGCATTATCTTGTTTTTGGTAATCATCTGAAACATTTGAAGGATAAGGTAAGGTTGATATTCATTTAATAATATATTCCTGCAATGAAAAAAATTGTTAAAACCAGTTTGGATAAACGTATTATTATAAATAATTTATTAAAGGTATAGATATACACATCTTTTCCTGTAAAAAGTCATTTGTCAATGTATGTATGTATGTTAGCAAGTTCAGCTGTGCTGAAATCACAGGAAGAAAGCATCTGTCATTAACTAAAGCTGACCTGAATTATGCCTGGACTTCTCTGGTTTCGCACCAGGTCAGGTTGGGTAGCACCAACATTTTGACAGATAATTCCACCATTGTCTTCAGGGTGAAGTGACATTGCCGGGATTGTGCCCAGTATTAATATGTTTGGCTTGGAGTCCGCTGTTTTCTGATTGCCAGAGCCTACAGCCTGTTTTTGTCCACCATATTGAAAAAGATTGGCAGGATTCTTAAGAAACATAAGGTGGAGACAATACATAAACCTCAGAGCAAGTTGAAATCCTTCTTATCCACCTTGAAGGACGACCAGAATCTAAAAAGAGCTGGGGTTTATGAAATACCCTGCAAGTGTGAGAGATCATACATTGGGGAAACGGGGAGAACAGTGGAAAAGCAACTCATTGAAAACAAGAGATGCATCCAACTCTGCTATCCTAAGAAATTGGCGGTGGAAGAACATTGCATCGAATTGGAACATAGAATAGAATTCTCTAAGACAAAGGTCCTTTGTCCGGCCAATGGATACTGGGACCGGATTGTCAATGAAGGAGTCCACATAAGATTGAACAAGAACCAGGTAAATTGAGACAACAGATTCCAGATTAGTAATCACGAGTCGGCAGACTCAAGAGCAAACATAAATCCCGGGCACATTCCTGGCAATGCCAATTCACCCTGAAGACGATGGCAAAGTTAGGTGTCGAAACGTTGGTGCTACTCTACATGACCTGGTGCAAAACCGGAGAAGCCTTCATCCACAGTATTTGCCAGGAAAGTCTCAGGTCATTCTGAATTATGCTTTCTAGCACATTTTTTTTACCTTCGTCAGAGTCAATATGTTTTTCTCAGGGTAGGGGGAGTGGAGAAATGATGTCATGCTTTTTTTTCAAAAATTGCATCACAAAGAGAAGGGTATGAGGCCAATATGGCCGCAATAAGGTATGAAAATCTTTCTTTTCAAATGCAAATCTTCAGAAAACATCAACCAAAAAGAAATGCAAGGAAATTCCAGAATCTTACAGAGTTGATTAATGGTTCTGTGATGATCTTCACCAATGAGTGCATTGATTTTGTCAATATTTTCATCAGTTGCTGATGTTGAAGGGTAGCCTGACTGTGATTGGTCTTTTGAATTGCATTGGTTCTCAAAAGTATAAATCATTCATAGACTCTGGGTTTCCTTAGAAGAGATTGGCATAACAAGTCTTGAGCATTACTAATGGTTGCACTGGTAATTCATCCAACAGGAAATAAAATTATACTGCAGTATTTTACTCTGAATACTCCACCATGTTTTCTGCCAAAATGAAAAAAAAATTGTTCCACTGAAAGAGCTCCTATTGACTACTGCATCCAATTTTCTGATACCTTAGGGTCCTCGTTTGTGTATCTGCAAAATTTTACTTTTCTGTTGCTATGTCAATTGCTTATTTCATCCATCATGCTTAATCAATAAGCACCTTATCCTTTGTAAGTATATAAAGTATGTACTAAAAGTCACTTACAATATCTTCAATATCTGCCCAATAAATGAGAGATACAAACTAGGTTATTTTGCTTGGTAATATTTTATTGATTAGATTTAAACTAATATTGCTGAGCAAAAAAAGGAATATAGCATGGCCTTGAAGTAAAATGAACTCAGGTTTTTTATTGCAAATAAACAACCAGTAAGGTAACCAGTAAGGAAAATAGCTAATAAAAGGGGTCATAATTGTCTCACATCACTGTTCTACATTGATTTACTTAGTGTTACCCTGATACCAAAACCATTTTTTTTATACAAGGACTTCAAGAAAGATCAAGAAAAATATTTCTGAAGTATTTCATAGCACACAGGAAAGGAAATATATCATTTAAAGAATGATATATTTTTCTCTGTGAAAAGAATTTTTAAAATCAGGGAAATTTCATAATGCTGCATTTAATATAATGAAGAAAATAAATCAATAACAATGGATATGACATAATTATGAAAAAATTAAGATTAGGACTAGGAAAATGTGAGTATGCAGCAGGTAACATTAAATAGTGCAATTAATTAGTTTTAATTATCATACATATCTCAGGGTTTCCAGATGATTTGAACTATTCAATAATTGTGTTGGGAACATAAATTGAACATCTTTCTTATCTAAAATATAATGAATTACTTAGTGGCAAATTATTTTTGCAACTTATTATGATGAATTATAATTAACTCTATATGCATTTTTCAGAAGATATTTCATTAAAATTATTTTTAGATTCATGAAAAAACTAATTAATCAAATTTTCACACTAAATTTTTGCAGCACTAAAGGTATCCAGCATATGTCTTAACCTATCTTGATAACTTATTGACAAGATCAATGGTGAGGCAGTGCTATGTAATGACCATTTAAATTAAATTAATTCAAAAAATTGATTTTCCTTACTTTTGATTTGATTTCATTGAATGAATTGTGTATACTTTTATTGGCTAAATAAAAAATATCAGCTTTCGGCAAAATTTAATCAAGTTCCCCAAGCAAATTGTCTATTTTGCCATACCAAAATATCCCATGAGGACCTTAGGGTAGAACTAGAAGGCACTAAACTAACTCACATCTTAGGATCATAGATTTTTGTGGCATTCAGATGAAAGACTTCCCATTCTCATGATATCACCATGCAGGTTATTTCTCTGACAACAGTTTAGCCTGTGTTTCAATGAGCAACTTCAGGTTTAAGTAAACCAGATCAGGTAACTTTGCCATGAAGATGCTCATTGAAATACAGGCAAAACTGTTGTCAGAAAAAAACCTATAGCAGGACATCCCAAGATGGAGTCTTAATCTCATCTTAATTTTTCATTAAAAGAATTGTGCAGACATTACAAATACATCAAAAAATTTTGCATGTCAATTTTTCAATAAGCTTAATATTTCTCACAAATGCTTTGGTGAAAGGTGAAAACCAGATATTGAAATGGGGAAATGGTTGTTTTGGGTTTTTTAAGATATCATTCTTTACTGATAAAATCTAAAATAATAATCTTATATCAACACAAAAGAAAAAAGCTTAAAAACAGAGCAAGATTAATAAAAGATCTTGTCTGAGTTGCTAAATAAATAATATAATATACATTTATAAATCATTCTAAAAGCAATGATAATATAAACATCTTTTTTGCAAATTATCAAACTATTTTAAATGGCCTTTCTGTTATTTTAAAAACAATTTTAAAAAATTAACCCAGGTTTTCCAAAAAACCTTAGTAGTACTGCAAGAGTTAATCTCCAATGGTTATATTACACCAGACAGTAGAAAAAGTGAAGTGTCAGCACAGTCCTTAGCTCTCCTTACCTTGTTCCTGCAACACCTCCCCTCCCAGTCTTACTTCCATCTGAGGAATGTCAGCATCACAATCATCCTTAATATCAACTTCTTCTTCAGGGGATATATTTATTTCTGCATTTTCCAAAGGATCCTGCAAGATCAAAGAAAAAATATCACAGATTTTTAGGATATCATGAAAAATATTTTTGTTACACATGGTTTTTTTTGAAATGAAGAAAAAAATTGTTAACTTGTTTGCAACATAATACATATTTTAGCTGATAGCTCATAAAAAAATCCCCTAAGTAATTATAAGCTTGATTGTATCCTTTTGTTGACAAACCAAAGAAGAACACTGTAGATGTACAGTGTTTCACACTAATTGTTCTGTAGTCTTCACATGATGTGACCTTTACCTTATTTGGAAAGGAACTAAAACTTATCACATAAATTTTTCTGGCCAGATTCCATCCTCACACCCACTATTAATCAGTCTATATACTCTTTCTCTCATATTTTCCAAAACCTTTTGGTAATTCTGCAAACATTGTCTACCCCTACCACCTTATCAACTTAATTGGCTTTAATGCCCCTTCTATGCCAACATCGGATATGCCTGGACCTTAGCTATCTTCCTCACTGTAAGCTTACTTTTTCATGCATAAACTTGGTTACCTAAGTTCTTATCCAGTTAGTTCTTTTTATATTCTTTCCAAGTTTCTCAGATATTTTCTGTCTTAGCATTCTTTATCTGACCCAAGTTCTCTTACTGTGCAACGATGTTGGCCTAAGTTCTTTAACAGACAGTTTTTCACATTATTCATTTCAATTCTCTTGGATCTTTTCTATTTCAGCTATTTTCATACTCAATTTATCTCTGATTGTTAGAATAGATCTGTCCTTCTTACTTTTCAATAATGATTTAACCTTGCTGAATAGTACTCAAATTTTGCCCATCTTCTGAAGAATTATCATATACTTGCATAATCCTGAGAACCCTCATTTTATATGCTACCAATAATTCAGAGCACCAATAACCTCTGGATATAATGTGAAGAGTCAACACCAGCCATACTCTTATAAATGGGCAAAGGATGGATGAGGGAAAATAGAGAAGATATAAGCAGTAAATCTTTAAAAATTATAAAAATTTATAAATAAATGAATACAACCAATAAGAAATAACATTAAAAAATTAAAAATAATTGAAATAATTAGATACCATAAATGATAAGAACAATTAAATGGCAACTGCAAATAAATCATGTAGTATCTAGCTTGGACAATACAGCATTGATCCTTGCTACTCCAAAGCAATCACATTCAATCGGGGCTTACAAGAAGTTCTCTCTGCACCAGTGGCCCATAAGTAACAAATAATCAAATAATAAAAACAAAAAAAAATACAAACTGTCTAGCTTGGATGTACTCAGCAGCATTGATCCTTGCTTGTCACATACACTTGCACTATCAGGGCTTATTATAGGTTTCTCTCTGCCTCATGGGCTCACTTATTATACATAGGGACATAAAATTAAAAATACAACAAATGAAAAATAATTATGAACCCTCTAACTTAGATAAACTATATAGCATTGATTCTTGCTAGACTCCAGCAATCATATTCAATCAGGGCTAATGAGAGATTCCCTCTGCACTAGTGGCCCATCAGTCACACGTAATATAAAAATAAAAACAAAATAATTACAAACTCTATAGCATGAATGCATTAAGCAGCATTGATCCTTGCTTGTTGCATGTACTCACACTCTATCATGGCTTACGAGAGATTCCCCTCTTCATCAGTGGCTCACTATTCACATATAATGAAATAAAATTAAAAATTATAATAAATGAAAAATAATCACCTCCCCTGTAGCTAAGATGTACTATATTGCACTGATCCTTGCTTGTCTCAAGCACTCACACTCAATCAGGGCTTACGAAAGGTTCTCCCTGTACCAGTGGCCCATAAGTCACAAGTAATATAATAATAATAACAAAATAATTACAAATTCTCTTGCTTGGATATATTAAGCACCATTGATCCTTGCTAATCTCAAGCAATCATACTCTATTGAGGCTTACAAGAGGTTTCCCTCTGCGCCAGTGGCCCACCAATCACTCACTTGCTTGGCTATGCAAAGATGCCTTGACCCTAGCAAAACTTACTCAATCACCCACAAGTTTACAGTGGAATCTCTTCTGATGTTACGTACTGTGACTTGACCTTTGTGAAAGGGTAAGAAAAGTGCCGGAAAGCTCTTGCAGAGTAATACCATTAGCATTAAGCATAGAAAAATATTGCAAAACCTCAATTTTTGAAGGGTCATTATAAAATGCAGTGAATGCATATGCCAATCTATTTAAGGGTAAATTTTAACATAATTTTTCTCATCAAAGAAACACTCAAACCGTACTGTCATGTCTTTTTCTTCTTCTTTTCCAGTATCTTTCAATTCATCTATATCTGACTCTAATATAACTTTCAAAGCTATCAACATTCACCAGTAGAAAAATAATTTCAACTCAGTCTGAATGAACCTTACCAACTATCAACAATAACTTTATCTCAACTGTGGCCTCTGTTCACATGCAAAGTCCTTCATCTCCTTCTGACTCATTCTGTAGCTTCTGTTTCAACAAGAACACTCCTCTTTAATAAAAATACACCAACCAGCTACTTTACTGTCTCAGAAAAAGTGATTACCCTGAAATACTGCTGAATACTAAAATTCTCAAACCTTTAACGTAATACACTTCTCTCTTTGAACCAAACTGCCTGAAAAGCCCTCACCTTATCATCACTTCTTTGTCCAAATACCATAAAATTAAACAATATTTAACTTAGCCTTTACTGTAACTTCTGCCCTGCTCAGTATGTCAGTCAATTAAACATCACCCTTTCCCTCTTCTACATAAATAATACAATTTTACCAAAACCATCATGATCCTTAACTATCCCATCCTTAATCAACCTGCTTCCCACTACCAAGTTTTGATAACCACTTCTCTGTTAAGGTGATTAAAAACCTTAAAAAACTGTCAAGCAACAGACAGATAGATCTGAGGGATCGCACATATATGAGTGCTCCTGTCATTAAAGGCCTTTCAGCCTAACCAATGCATCTAATACCCGGCTACATATAATAAATTCATGTTTCAGGGAAAGAACAAATAATATGATTTTTACGTAGAGATGCTAAAAAGAATAAAGAAGGGAAAAACGAGGTCATCCCAGCAAATACCCAGAATCACCACAATTCTGACTTACCTGAACAAACCTTACTTGGCCCAAGCTGTCTATTTCCTGTTCTGAAAATTAAATCCTGCCCTAATTTTCACATAAACCTAATACATGTCATGCTACATAAAAGCCATTATCTATCCTGACACTTTAATTTGCAATAGAATCCTGGGCATATCTTATCTCCTCTTAAAAAACTGACAAATCACTACATTTACCTATTTGAATACACCACCTCTATCATGAGCAGTAATTCAATGCTTTTGCCATTTTCATTTGAATGGAATTGCATATGCAGACCATTGCAATCATCTTATACAACAAAAAGCAGTAGTCTTGTTTATATACACTAATACCATTAAGTAAATAGCATGATATTTACAGCAAATTTACAGTAGATGCAGATTGCTGGTTGGCGCACAAAACGGATGTCCTGCTTTTTCCACAACTTAGAGAGCACTGAAACTGGTTTGAAGCATACCTTAGTCACTCCTACTTACCAACAGTGACTCGATTTCACTCCATTCAATAGGAGTGGCATGGGAAATGTGATTATTACATTACTTTTGGAATACACCCTGTATATATATGGGAGAACATTTAAAGCAGACTCATCCTGCGACTTATCGACCGAGGGCATTATTGTCATTAATTTGACCCCATATACAAAATCTAGGAGACAAGGTTTATATTAAGTGATCTTTGCCCAATCAGTAGGAGAAAATTGAAGTGTTCATTACGTCTGTCGATGATAACACCACTTTGACCCGGAAGAGAAAATTGGATGGAAAGTATAGATTGATAATTATGCTCCTGAAATGAAAACATGCACTCACCAAATGACTTGAATCTTCATTTTCAGACCAATCATTATCACCTTCCTGTATTGATGAGCCAGCGTCAATTTTCAGAGGAACAGGGCATCCACTGGTAGTGTCAAATTCTTCTTTGATAATGATCATGTCATCTTGCATATCCACCTCACTGCCGTCGACAGCATCACTGGCGATGGTCTCGTCTTCAATCTCTTTCTTGATCTCACCAGGAAACTAATTCAAAGCGAATAACCAATATGATTTTATGAATGCATATGATAACCATTTCAAAATAAGTGATTCAGGGCAAAAAATCTTTTTGGCCAAACTTGGTCATTAATTATCGCTTGAAAACAATTTTGGTATCTATTATTTTGCAAAACAATCAAAGATTATGACTTCAGGTGCTTAAATTGCATGCATCTACCATTAATTCAATGGAATAAACATCATCAAATGATGGTTCACCATTTCAGTGTAGGTTTTTGAAAGGCCAGAGCCATTGAAACCTATTGCACTTCTTCCACATGCTTAAGAAAAAAAAATTAAACTTTCAAGACACTATAATATTAATTGTAAAATAGAATTGGTTATGATTGCAATGGGTAACAGCTCAATTCACTCACCTGAATATTCACTTCATTGCAATCATTAATGGCGATAAAATTCATTCCATGGACTGGTGAATATGGGTTCTTCATCTCAACTGATGCTGTTCCCACCGAATGTACAACAGATTCACTGGTAATACTCGATGCCCACACTTTGTCAGATGTACCATCAACCATATGCTCTCCAGGACTCTTATTGTCTTGGGTCAGGACATCACTCACCTCCTTATAAACAATAAAAACAGCAATCAAACTCAGGCAGTTTGGTAGGTGATGGTAGCATTCACCCAATACTAAGTCCTTTATGGCATTATGTTAAATTCGCCCATTACGGTGGACCCCATAAAGAAGCACAAGAGAATCCGACCCTACTGTTCAGTAGGGTGAAAATATCAAATAAGAATAGATCTTGAATGATTTGAAATAATTTATCAATAGATATGACACGGACGTAAAGAAAGGATGTCTAGAAACTGCTCGCATTTTCTTTGATGTGGAGCGCAGTTATGTATGGCACGGAAACATTGTCATTGAAAGCGCAAGATGATTGAAAGCATTTTGGGAAAGAAGAAATGAACAGTAATGTAAATAAAATTACTTTACCCAGCTAACATACTCAAACAGTTCACATTTTTGTCACAAATCATGATACCTATGTACAGCTGTACAGCATATAAATCAACACAGATGCAACGTAATATATTCTTTTTGGGCAAGATATGATTTTGTTACACATCGTTCAAATTAATGGATACAACTGACCTCTTGTCGATTTGTTAACCAGTCTTCCGTCACAGGATTGAACCCATTTTGGATACGATTGTAGAAAACAAACAGACACTCTACACATCGATGCTTAAATAGCCGGAATTCCGTAAGCTTCTCCATGCAGGTCGAACAAACCAACCAGGGATAATTTGCATCCTCCACAACCTAATTAAATATATCAAAAACAGATATTAACATCAGAATGTGCTAATCTCCTCGTCTAGTTATCACTATACTTTCCCCAATACCTTACGCAATTTATGAATTGCTTATAAATTACACCGAACATCTTGAAAACATATTTTAGAAAGGAAATCACACATACAACTCACTTACTTTTACATTTATCAAATCCTCTATAGTCTTTTCCAACATGAATTCCGATTTATTATTCATATCGAAAATGTTTATCAGAAGCCCACTACTGTTTAAACACAATCTGCATACTACAAAATCAATTTTATCACACATTTTGAACGTTTAAGATTACGCCGGATGATTGACCGGACAATAAAACGTTAAATATACAGATGTCTGTCAAACATTACGTAAAATAGTTCGATTATTCACACAATATAACATCACAAGTGCTACGACAACTTGCGATTGGCATTTCATTCTTCTTATTTTTTCTTCAACACAGCAGTTCATGTGCAAGAGCAAAAGGGTCGATAAAAATGACCGACTCTTTGGAGGGAGATGATCGCAATTCCGCACATTACACAAGTAGACGAATCCCACCCGGTGAATCACGTCTAATCCAGTAAGAGAGTGAATAAAAGGCGGAATAAGTGTTTTTCTAAATATATTAGAGCAGGAAGGAGTGTCACAGGTATTTTCTGAAGAACCTAACGCTAAATGTACGTTAGCATCGTTCACAATTTACTTGAATTAATGTTCAAAATTGATATAAACAACCTTAGTAAACAACATATCTTCCCAGTTGGGCACTTGCGTTACGTTCTTCATCTACTCCTGTTATTTCCGAAGTATTTCTTGTAAACAATGGATTGATACGGGAAGAGTCGATCTTAAATAGAACATATGAACAAATTTTAGGAATTATTACACGTATCACGTAACATTGATAGTTAAAATTAACTGAAGCTTATTTTTTGGTCTTAATTATCTGATTAACCATAACAAACTATGTTTAATGTTAACTTGACATCGATTCATATCGTCAGAAAAAGATTCAGTTCGTCAAAGTCCCGTTCACACGGGTCGAAGAATTATTTTGATGTTTATTCAGATAGGAACAGAAAGAAAAGCCGGTAACATTGAACTTGTAATATTTTTCATACACTATGTATCTACAACGCACAATAACTTTCGCTTGTATAAATACTGCGTTATTCTTACATTTAGCAATCATTAGCAAAACGTAACTGAATCTTTTGATCCAGGTCTTTCATTTAAATGATCGGAACATATTAGACCTTTTTAGTTTTTTCGATTTGTATATAATACCAAAGAATGCCCGTGATTCTTCACTAGCTAATAAAATTATATAAAACGGAATCATTTTTCCTTCCCTTTATTACTAGATTACATTGAAATACGCCGACATATATGTGATTGGATGAAGATCTGTTTTTCCATATCACTCAATTCCATTGAATTTCAAGAGAAATTCTAAAAACAGTTTGACAGATGAAGAACGGAATGCAAGTGTCCAACTGTTTAGTTGTTTACATTGGGTTTCGGCTGTTTTAATAAATTTTAGTTCCATTTCAAGTAAACTGTGACATATTGCATTATTATTTAAAGTGAGATTGTCCAGTAAATTATTCAAAGTAGTGTAAATCTTTCATAATGTGCGATAAAGCCGAATTTGAAGTGTGCAGATTATGTTTAAACAGTCGTGGACTGTTGATCAATGTTTTCAGCGAGAATAGTAAATTACAAATCATGCTGCAAAAGACTATAAAAGATTTAATAGTTTTCAAAGTAAGTTTAGTTGTCTGTGTTCAGTGCTTAGATTATTATGTGTGTAAAAAATCTTATGTGAGCAAGAAGGTCGTTTGTATGTCCCGTACACTGTTATGTAAAAGAATGGTGACATTAAGGCCAGAGAATTTATTACGTTATTTGTTGAATATCTGTTTACGAAATTTTATTGATTTGCCATCTGTGATATATTCCTTAGAAACGATTCCCACCCACCTTCGTATAAACAAAGCTAGGTGTTCGTTATTATGGCAGTTCGATTAGATATTTCCATAAGATGAAGATAATATAATGGCCCTACGTAATAATCTATAGATATTCCACCTCCCAGATTTTCCTATGCCAATTACTAGTTTATAACTATTACAGCAGTTAATCAAGTGAGACTGATTTCATGAATATGCCAAAATGATATTCGCCTACGAACGCACGTATATTAGATAAATATGCATGATCATAACCGAATATATTTTAATAAATTTACCTCAGGTTAATGAAATGAATAATTTTAGCATGAAGTCATTCATCTCTATTGGAATACAGTTCATAACATTTTTCGAATTTCAAAAACGTGGACGTCACCTATCAAATAATTATTTTGATGTGTATTCCTAAAGAAACCTAATGAAAAAACGGGACACTAAAACTTATTTGCATTGCACCAGGAACACAACCGGCGATAGATACCTATATTATTGATTAATCTAGAATATTTGCAACGTAAAGAATGCTTATTGTTAACCTTTTGACAAGGATCTTTGAAATTAAAGGACGGTACAGCAATATTTTCATTCGTTTATTTCTTTGCCAATTCTATGATTTCATTGATACCACATAAGGTCAAAAATATTTTAGAAAAGGCGGATTCCGATTTTCCATGACTCACCCTTGAATTAAATCTGAGTAATCGCAAGAAAGGTTTTCATATGTGTGATCTGGAATAAGATAATCTCTTCCCACATCAGCCCATTTCTTTTGCATTCATAACAACTTCTTAACAAATGAAGAACGAAATGCAAGTGGCCATGAGGCCAGTTACGTTTGGTGTGTTATTGCTAAATTGAAAATTTTAAATGATTCGTGACGTAATTTGTGAAAAACGACTTTTTACTTCTATAGTTGGTTTTTAATTTCATTCTTTTGTATACTTGAAAAAGATCAGACTTTCCGAGAAAGCGGTATTTTAAGTCTGCAGTTTGTGTTGTAACAGTCGTGACGTAGTCATCGATGTTTTGGCGAGAAGACTAATTTACACTTCAGGCTGGAAAAGAAAATAGAGGATTTAGTAGATGTTAAGGTAAGTTCAGAAGTCTATTTCGCTAGATATTTTAATTATATGTTTAATAAATTTCCCAGATCTGTCGAATGAATGAACGGAACATTTACAATGTAATTATTTTTTTTTGTTTTCCACTTTATATCAAAGAATGCCTGTCATACTTCATCGCCGAATAAACATGTATAAAAGGGTCGATTTTTTTTCATTTACCTAATAACCACATTACATTGAAATATCCCAAAATATTTGGGATCGGATTAAGATAATTTATTTCCATATCAATGCATAGCATTACTTCCCAAATGAGTGTAACAGATGACAAACGAGATGCGAATGCCCTGGTATAACGTTGTTTACTTAGTTTTTTCGGCTGTGTTAATAACTATTAATACTAGTTCAATAAATGTTGACATATTGCATTATTTCTCTAACGTTAGATTGTCCAGTAAATCATTCTAATTACTCTAAAACCTTCTTAATGTGCGATAAACACGCATATGTAGTCTGCAGATTATGTTTTAACAGTCGCGGTCTGTTGATCAATGTTTTAGGCTACAATATGAAATTATAGAAAATGTTAGAACACACGATAAAGGATCTAATAGAGGCCGAAGTAAGTTCAATTGTCTGCTTTAGGTTTTTCAAAAATTTAATTTGCGAGATATCTAAATTAATTGGTATTAGTTTAAAATACTCCGAACACTGTTGTCTAAATGTGAATTGAAGGTTAGGCGAGAGGAGTTACGTGCATTCTTTTGTTAATACATGGTTATGGCATATTCTATTAGGTTCTGGAGGATGCGAATCATCCCTGGTTGGTGTGTTCTCCTTGGGTGGAGAAGCTAACAGAATTCCGGCTGCTATAACGTCAATGTGCCGAGTGATTTGTTTGTTTTCCATAATAATATAGAAGGGAAGCTATCCTTCAAGGAAATACGTAATAACCAATCGAGAGGAGGTCAGTTGTATTGAATTGACAGTGACGCTATTGACAAGAGGGCTGTGGCATCCCAGATGACATGATCATTTTCAAAGAGGAGGCCGTATAGATGCTCTATTTCTCCAGCAGGTGATATTCATTCATCAATTGTTGCATCAACACAGGAAGGTAACAGTCATTGGTCAGACAATGAAGAGGAAGGTAATATGGTGACTAATCATACATTTTCCAGCATAAAATAATGCACATTTTTGTGGAAAATAAATTTATTGTTTAATGCACTTGTACAAATTGATTCAATTCTTCACCCCCTCTCCCTTCCGAGTACTCTCTCCCTGAAATATAATAGGAGCAGAACGCCAATGACAATTAATCTGCATTACCAAATGGTATACCAATTTCACCCTTACTCTGTAGACTTACAATACCCTCAGACAGCTTTTCTACAATTCATTTTATACTAGTTTCATTTTTGTTAATTTATTATTTAATTCTTTATTCCACTTAAATATCAGTATTAATTATCTAACTAATGTCTCTCTGAGTCGCCTGGCATTTTGCATGCATACATGTCTTTTTGTGTCAACACAAGGAGAATGTATTGCCTGATCTCTATCTTTAACCTGCAGAACACAATTCCTTTCTTCATGCAGTGATTACTTGTGCAGTAACTGCCCTCTCTGACCTAATTTCCATCTTTTCTTGCCTTTCATCTTTTTCTTACCTTAAATCACTATTGTATGTTACCGTGAACTGCTGCCCTTTCTTCCTGCAAGACCTCATGATGTATTATGTCCTCTAAAGGTGGCAAATCCTATCAATTTCTTTCTGCTTGTATTTCCTTCATATGTAGACCAGAATGATGATCAAGGGTTTTGATCCCATGAGCTTTCTACCAATAAGAATTTATCAGTGGATAGATCTATGATAACTATGCTTTAATGGACATTTCATTCACTATTTTCTCCATCCTTAAATATAATATCATGAATATCAGAGTTACAGGGCTCATTTCTTTGTAATGCCAGGGTCCATCTAAGGCATAGCCACACAGGTTTTGTAATAAATGATTAGAAGTATAATGACATGTCATTTATATGGAATATTTATTCACCTTATGCATTTGATTTAAAGGAAGAAAAAGTAGCCTACCTAGAAAATAGGATTATTAACTAGAAAGCCTGGGTTTGAAGAAGGTCAAGGCAGAGGTATAAGAAGATGCTGGGATATACTTTGGGGAGGAAAATCAACCCCTCCATTTCTCTCCCCCTCTTCTCCTCCACACATACTTTTGAAATATAATTTCTTCAAATGGATCATATTTCATTTCTTCTTCTCTTTGATTTCAGCCTTATCATTTTAATACTCCATTCTACCAGCAAAGGGCAGGGAACACTTCTGCCTGTCTTCATCACACCTCTGATGTTATGAGTGGAAGCTCCTTGGACCAGCTGAGTTCCCTCATGGAGGAGTCGGTGTGGCTGGAGTCTCATGTAGACGAAGGCTGCTGCTGAACCAACTTGAGTGAGTTGGTGCTGGTGGTCGGTTCGTCCTGGGGTGTCATCTCATTATTCCTTTGCACCTTGGCTCCTAAACACGAATGACCTCCGACCCGACTGCCGCCTCAGCCAATGATGCCATGGCCTTGCTTGGGATCCTGCCGGCATCAATCCATAATGGAGTTTTTGATATGATTCTCACCACCTCCATGCTGTCCTCGCTGTCCTCCAGCAACTTCCCATTTCCTAGTCCTCCTTCTCCGACTCACCGTGCATGTCATCAGAGATCTCTTTGGAGATGATTGCCTCTCAAGCTGACTCCTTGATCAAGAGGTGTGGCTTGGCACACAGCAAGGAATGCATGTGCCTTGGCTGGTAGTGGTGCATCTCAGTTGTGCCGGCCATTCCATCCCCCTGGCCCACCAGTGCACAGGCCCTGGCTGGTCGGGGGTATTGACCCTGGGGTCTTCTTCAGTATCTCCAGCAAGATCTCCATGCTAGAGACGCTGTCCTCCATTAGGTTGAGGTTCATTTGATTCACCTCGAACTGGCTCTGGAAGGGGGATTGGTTGAAGAAATTATCAGTAAACTCACAGAAGGGAGAATGGCTCCTGTTCTTCGAAGGCTTGGACCTCAGGGAAGGTGAATCTTCTCCAGAGAGACAAGAGCAGCCTCCATCCCCATCCTGACCTTACTCCACCTCTCCCACTTGACCCCTGTCAGCCACCTTCCTTGGCTTGGGAACTCCTTCCTGGGCAGGTACCTTGGGAGAACCGGCACCCTGGTACCACTCCAGGCCTTCAGCTTGGCCAGATGGGCACTAGCTGCAGCAGATGCCTCTTCCACATCAAGCGACTCAGTCTGTGGACATGGAGTATGATGAGCAGAGTCTATGAGCACACTGGCATACAATCCCCTCATCATGGAAGTAACTAAGGGAGATCTATGCTATCAGTAAGAGATAAGGTAGGAAAGGTATGTCCAGGCATACTTGACAATGAGATAGACAAGACATTAAGGGAGATAAAACTAAATATGGACATGGGGGTAGATAACATTTCGGCGGAACTTTTAAAATGTTAAGGCAAATGTTGGAGAAAGAGGCTATATGGGCTTATTCATAGTATCTATGAGGAAAGAATCTGGCCAGAAAACTTTGTGAGATCAGTTTAAGTTCTTATACCAAAAAAGGTAAAGGCTACATCATGTGAGGACTACAGGACAATAAGTTTTATATCCCACACAGCTTAAGTTATTCTCTGGATGATAAATAAAAAATCTATTAAAAGAAAGTTACTATCTAGTTGGGAGAAGTGAATGATGTATTATATGGAAGACTACGCTGAATCGAGAAGAATTAAAAGAATGTCTTGTGAAGAAATAAGCCAGGGGATCCTGGAAGGTTGGCAGGGTGTCACTTGTATAACAAATAAGTTTGAAAAACTGTCGGGCAATATTTCAATGTCAGTGTTAGAAAAAGTGGAAGAGTTAACTTCGGAGAGTGAACTTGTTAATGTGCCTGAAGAGGTAATAAATTCACTTTATTCATTTAATTGTGGAATAGGTGACAAATACTCTGGATTCAAACAAACTATCTGTCCTGCCATATATTTTTGCATGTGTATATAATGTGATATACTTTACGTATATATGAAGTAATATGAAGTAAAAATAACAAGTACTACTTAGTAGAATAATTGAGTTAAAGACATGTTTTTTTCTTTTTTAATGTATTTTATGAGATGAAGTAACTTTAGAAGGAGCAGATCTGTACAAAATATAATGAAATTAGAAAAGTATGCTTTCAGACTAATTTTATTTTGCAAAACTTGTTTTTAAATTAAGTTGTAAAAAGATTGGTAAATGGTTGGAAATTTATATTTTCTTATAATAAAACTAATTTTTTTATTTAATGAACATTGACTAACATTAAATATGATAGTTAATTGCTTTTTAATTACCATGGTAAATGTTACAACAGTTATCAAGTATATAATTACAGAATTCCATTTAAACAAAGTGTACCTCACTAAATTACTGGAAATGAAAATTATGTGAATTATATTGCCATGTATTTAACATTTTTCTACATTATATTATGAAATTAGTTCCACTTCAGTTGTTTAAGTCATACTTAAATAAAGACTGGAAATATGTTTCTCTTGGGTGCATCTCACTCACATAGGGATGCAAATTATTTGCCATCAAATATAACATTCACTTGAGGACTTGCAGAAGAATTAACAAAAAATATGACCAAAGAAATATAGCTTATAAAGACACACATGAAATATACATGAAGATTGACCACAGACAAGATGGATGCACAAACCAAGCTCATACCAGTTCTAAATTTTTTGTGCTCTGCCATTTTTACCTTGTTCCTAAAATGCTTTCTCTCCAAAGGCATTATCTTTTTGTGGAATGTCAAAGTCATACATTTCCTAATTATCAACTTCATCATCATAACACAACTTTAATCCTCCATTTTCTAAATGATTCTCTTAGATCAAAGATAAACATAACCTTTCAGGTGCATAAATATGGAAAATAGCTATCAGACGTACCCCTACCTTTGAGCTCTGAATTTCAGAATGGTACAATGCTGTATCATGCATTTTAAATGCTAAAAAAATATATATCTTACATTTACTACTAATTTAAATTGATTTTCTCTTTTCCAATAATTCTCTTTTTATGAGTGAAACCATTCAACATCATCTGTTATAAATATGTGGTTTTATAATATCTTAGCAATTATTACAAAGGAATTACTGAGATATTAAAATAAAATTTATGCTGCATATTAATTGAGCCATGCATATGAGCCATTATATATGGCATTACTTAACTTGGAGAATCACTGAGATTTTAAGATAAAATTTATGCAGCATATTAATTGAGCCATGCATATGAGCCATTATACTACCTTGATCAAAAAGTTCCCGGAATTTATTCAGAAAATTAAAAATACAAGTTTATTCATCTAAATCTATATTGTCCCCTTCAAAGTAATCCCCATCGACTGCAACACACTTATGCCAGCGCTTGATCCAATCCTCAAAACATTTTTTATATTCGGTTTTCTGTATGTCCATCAGTGCTTCCTGCGATTTTTCCATTACTTCCTCTCGGCTGCCGAAACGTGTTCCCCGTAATGGTTTTTTAACTCAATTAAACAGAAAGAAGTCACAGGGAGCCAAATCAGGTGAATTCGGTGGCTGTTGGATGGTATTTGTTGCATTTTTCGTCAAAAAATTACGAATAATGATAGCTCTGTGCGACGGTGCGTTATCATTGTGCAAAATCCACAAGTTTCTGCCCACATTTCTGGTCTCTTTCGACGAATTACTTCACGCAAACGTCTCAGAACGCCCAAATAATACTCTTTTGGTTACTGTCTGGCCTTCTGGCAAAAATTCATGATGCACTACACCGTTGTAATCCATGAAAACCGTCAGCATTGCCTTCTTCTTTGACTGAAAACGACGTGGTTTTTTGGTCTCGGCTCATTTGGTGAACGCCATTCACTTGCCTGATGTCTGGATTGCGAGTCGTACTCATAAACCCACGTCTCGTCTCCAGTAATGATCCTTTTTATGAATGTGGGATCGGATTCAGCCTCGCAAATTATGTCTTTTGCGACGTCAACACGGTCTCTTTTCTGCATGAAATTGAGGTCTTTTGGCACCAACTTTGCTGCTACACGACAAAAACCCAAATCATTAACCACAATGTCTTGGGCGGATCCATAGGCAATGTTTAAGTCCTCCACTACTTCTCTGATGGTTAATTTGCGGTTATTGACCAACATTTCTTTTACTTTATCAATTTTTTCACCGACTTTCGATGTCGATGGTCTGCCACTGCGTTCATAATCTTCGATTGACTCACGACCACTTCTGAACCGCTCGTGCCACCGGTAAACAACCGTTTTTTTTAGAGAATCGTTGCCGAAACACTTTTCCAACATTTCCAACGTCCGTGCGCCACTAAATCCGTTTTTTACGCAAAATTTAATACAAGTTCGTTGTTGCAAATTTAAATCCATTTCTGCAATTGTAAAAAATCGCCAACACACGCAGAGATAGATGTACTCTTGGCTACGTAACTTTGGCAAATGTCAAGTTATGTCACTAAGATTTAAAGGGAATATCAACAACAGATGTATCAATTTAACAAAAAAAAAACAGAACTCAAATCGGAACGATGGGAGCGCCACACGGCGGTTATTCCGGGAACTTTTTGATCAGGGTAGTATATGCAATTACTTAACTTGGAGAAGACCAAGTTATAATTAAAGATCGATGCAACCTGGGTGAAAAACATTTTTGAAGTAATATTTCAACCGATTCCCAAGACGGGGGTCCTAAAATTTAACACCATGAATGAGATGGTGGTCCATCACAAAATGCATCAAAAGAGCAGATAAAGCAGGTTTTATAAGCCTGTGGTTCAGCATCAAAAAAACCAAAGTCGAATGTTTATTGTTTTCCAAAGGGACTTCATATCCAAACTCACTTATTAATGCTTATTATGAACAACTTCCATTATATTCTCCACTTAATTACTTTTCTTTACTAAGCAGTGGAAGTTTCAGGAGAAATATGAGGTAATTAAGCTCAAAACGTCTAGATAGTTGATATTTTATCATCAAACCCCTGTTTTCAGCTGATCCATAAACAGAGGATGTTCTAGACTAAAATATCTCAACACCTAATTATTCTGAATTAAAGTTCAGCAGAATGTAGCAGCGTTCTAAATGTTATTTTTGTGCATAATGACATAATCAAAACTCTTAACATCCCAGTCCACTTTCTCGAAGATTACGTCAGCAATGCAATCCCATAAATTATTCACCAAGAACCAGGGAACACCTTCAAAGAATTCCAGTATTAACATATAGGCACCTGTGTAAACATACTTTACTTCTTACAAACAAAATGCTGTGTTATTAAAGACTGTTTCATCTTACTTTCCGAAGCATCATGCAATCTCCATCAATTAACATTCATTAAAATAAACTTTTGCATATATTTTCTTCAGTATTTCATATTTATTCGTATTTCTTCTGCATTTTATTGATTTGTCATCTTATTCCTCAAGGAAAATTTCCAGGCAAAAAGGCATGAGACATAAGTGTTTTGCCTTGTACACAGTAAACATAGTAGATAGTATTGAAATGAACTTATTAATAACAATCATAGCACGATTGATGGACAAATGGGTGATATAATTTACACATTGCCATGGAAGCCTTATAATTGATTCATGTATAGGAGATCCCAAAATTGAAAAGTATCATTGTTTGACTTAATAATGAATTACAAGATTATCATGTAAAAAATTATGCAATTTTAATTCTTATCGGATTAAATTGTTTCTGTTTCGACTAGTTTTATCATAATATATTTAACGATGTAGAGATTTTCAACTTTCTCTATTTTTTTTATTTAAAGATATTACAGAAAACAGGAAAATAATATCACTTTGATACAAAGTTGTAGTTAACGTTTTACAAAGGTTTTTTTCAGAGTGTAAGCAAATTTTTGAGAACAGTTTAAGAATAACATTTAATCCTCAGCAGTCGAATGCACTTTAATTTCATGTTGCCTTGGCACTCTTTTGTTCTTAATGCTCCAGGTAATAAATGATATATCTTAAATTTTTAAGATCATTTTGCAGGGTGTGTCCTCATGTGTGTGATAAGGTGAGTACGCTGAATGAATGCCTTTGAACAGACATTGCACTTGTGTGGCTTTTCACCAGTGTGTGTCTTCATGTGCCTCTTTAGACCACCCTTATAGTTAAAAGATTTCTGACATATCATGCACTCATATGGCTTTTTACCAGTGTGTGTCGTTATGTGCAACTTTAGTTTACTGCTCCGGCTGAAAGCTTTTGAACAGACATTGCACTTGTGTGGCCCTTCACCAGTATGTGTCCACATGTGCATCTTCAGCAAAGTACTCTTAATGAATGCTTTTGGACACTTTGTGCACCTGAACGGCTTTTCACCAGTATGCATCATTATGTGTTCCCTAAGATAAGCACTTCGGGCGAATGCTTTTGAACAGATGCGGCACTTGTGGGGCTTTTCACCTGTGTGTATCCGCATGTGCATATTTAGCATAGTACTCTTAATGAATGCTTTTGGACATATCATGCACTTGTATGGCTTTTCCCCAGTGTGTGTCAACATATGGGTCTTTATATAATCACCATCGGCAAATACTTTAAAACATATATCACACTTGTATCTCCTTTCCCCAGTGTGTGTCAACATGTGCCTCTTTAAATTCATCTTTCGAGAAAATCCTTTGGAACATATTTCACATTTGTGTGGCTTTTCTCTAAAGTGTGTCAGCATGTGAATTTTCAGATCATTTAATTGTAGAAAGTTTTTGGAGCAGAATTCACATTGGTGCTTCTTAAGAGCATGCACTAATTTGATATGACTTGCAAGATCATTTTTTCTCTTAAATACCTCCAAACAAACATCACATCTGAATTGAATCACCTTGTTAACGTGGACATTCATTACATGATCTTTGAGAAGGTCCCTTTGTTCAAATACCTTGTAGCAAATTTCACACAGATGCAGTTGAGTGACTGAAGTTTCTTCCCCTGCCTCATCTTGTTTTTTATGTTTATCTGAAAGATTTGAAGTATAAGGTAAAGTAGATATTCACTAAAAAGTTAATACTTGTGATTAAAAAATGTTTTCACCAGTTTGGATAAACTAATTAATGTAAATTAATAATTATAGGTATGTATATTCACATTCAAACATATGTGTACATGAATGTATATGGGTCATATACAAGACAAGACTAGACATGTCTAGTCTTGCCTATACAAACTCATCTGTCTATGCATGTATGTAAGCAACATCAGCTATGCTGAAATCCCAGGAACAAAGCATCTGTCATCACATAATGCTGATCTGAATTAGGCCTTCTAGCACTTTTTGCTTTACCTTCATCAGTGTCAAAGTCCTTTCCTTTCAAGTCTCTCTTGAGCCTGGGAAACCTAAAGTAGTTACAGAGGGCTTAATCCAGTGACATGACCCAATTTTTATTATTTTGCTTCAAAGTATTTTATTATTTAGATAAAAACTGCTATTGTTGAGCAAAGGAAAAGAATATAATATAGACTGCTATAATGAACTGCTTTCTTCTTACAAAGAAAAAAAGAAATTATCTAATAATAGGATGTATAATTAATTCTCTCACGTTACTGCTAAACATGGGTTTAATTAATGTTACCCAAAAAAGAACAATTATTCTTTACACAATGACTTCTAGAAGGAACAAAAAGAACATTTCTTTAGCATTTACAATAAAATTAACTTTCAGGAAAGGAAATATATCTTTAAGGATTAATATATTTTTTCAATGAAAAGATTTTTGAACATCAGGGAAATTTCTTACTGCTGCTTTTAACGTAACGCAGAAAATAAATCAATAACAATGGATATGACATAAATAAGAGAAAAGTAAGATTAGGACTGGGAAAATCAGAGTATACAGCAGTTAACATAAAGTTGTGCAATTAATTAATTTTAATTATGGTACATTTTTTAGGGTTTCCAGATGATTTTATTAATCTAATAATTGTGTTGGTATCATAAATTATACATCTTGATTGGCTATATTATATGAATTACTGAATTATTTCGTAGCAAATTAATTTTGCAACTTCTTTTAATGTAATATAAGTAACTTCTTTTAATGTAATATAAGTAAAGTATTTTAATGTAATATAGGTAAATAAATATAAGCATTTTTCAGAATTTTTCTTACTTTTGATTTGGTTTTATGAAATGACTTTTTTACATCTCTATCAACTGAAAATAAAAAATATCAATATTTGCAAAAATTTAAGCAAGTTGACCAAGCCAATAATCTATCTTGCCATATCAATATCTCATGGGGCCCTTAGGGTAAATGTAAAATTAGAAAGCACTGAACTAACTCTCATCTTGGATTTGTAGATTTTTGTGGCATTCAGATGAAAGACTCCCCATTCTCAGGATGTCACCATGTATGTTATTTTTCTGTCAACAGTTTTGCCCATGTTTCAACGAGCAACTTCAGTTTGAAGTGAACCAGATCAGGTCACTTAGACCAGAAGATGCTAGTTGACACACAGGCAAACTGTTGTCAGAAAAACAATCTATACTACGATAACCTCAGAATGGATAGCCTAACTCTGATCTTAATGTTTCATGAAATCCATTGTGCAGACATCACAATTAGAGCATAATATTTGGCAGGCTAATTTTTCAAAAAGTTAAATACTTTTAAAAAGTGCTTTCGTAAGAAATTGGATGTTTTTTCCCATGGAAACTGAATGAATTAGTACAGCAGGAAACTAAGATTAGGAATGAAAGTATGCAACAATCAGAAAAAAAACAAATAAATCCTTTCTTGTTGCTTCAAACAAAAGCAGAAAACACATTACTAAGAAATAATAGACATTAAAAAATCAAAGAATATAGTCTAACTGTAAATAGAGGCATGTAAAAAGAACAAATGAATGGCATTGACACCTTTCACATGATGTTTAGATCTTACTTAGGGTAAAACATAAGATATTGAAAGGGAAAAGGGTTGTTTTGGATTATTTCATTTATTTTTCTTAACTGATTAAAATCAGCATAATCAAGTAAAACAAAAGAAGAGACTTGAAAAAAAAGCAAAATGAATAGAAGATCTAGTCTGAGCAGGTAAATAAATATTTGCAAATAAGATGATAAAATTATCTTCCTTTTGCAATTTATCATAATAATATAAAATGGCCCTTCAGTTATATTTTAAAAAATTCTATTAGTTAACCCAGTTTCGCCAAAATACATTAAAAGTACTGCAAGGGTTAATCAACAATAGTTGTATTGCACCAGAAAGTAGCAAAAGTGAAGTGACAGCAGTCTTTAGCTCTCCTTACCTTGTTCCTGCAACACCTCCCCTTCCAGTCTTACTTCCATCTGAGGAATTTCAGTATCACAATCTTCCTTAATGTTTACTTCCTCCTCCTTAATATTTATTTCTGCATCTTCAAAATGATCCTGCAAGATCAAAGAAAAAACATCACAGATTTTCAGGATATCCATTCAAAATATGTTTTAAAAACATATTATTTTGAAAATTTAGATAAAAAGTGTTAATTTGAATGCACTATATTACCTATAGTTTTATGTCAGCCTGTTTTGTTGAGAAATACAAGGAAGTAACTGCATATGACTCTACAAGGTGAAAAACACTTTAAATCTTTTCTTTAACCCTCTTAGTGAGCTGGGCCGATATATCGGCTTTCGAGTCTCTGGCAAAAAATACGGCGGGCAGATATATTGGCTCTTGCGTAGGCTATTGTTTAAAATTTTAAAATAAAAAAACTGCACATGGATATCTAAACAAATAACTTCATAATGTTTTTTTTCCTAAGGTGATACATTTTCTTAAATTACCCATTGCACTTCTCACTAGTACCCCTGAATTCCTCACCGCACTAAGAGGGTTAAAAAAATATAATGTGACGAACTGAAATGACTCGCCCTCACTGTACACTTCGCCAACTAGTGGTAACTTCATATGCATTATAATTTGATTTAATTACCAGTTAAGGTAGATTATGGATGGACAAAGGTACCAAATATAACATTTTGGGACTGCTTACAACACAAAATCCAGGGGCATGCTCACATTAAGTATTTCTTCATCTCTGAGTACTTCTTCCTTTCACCCAATCCAAAATTGTTATCTTGTTCCTGCCCTTTCCTTGTTTGACTTTTATTCTCCCTTCTATTGGTTTTTAGCCTCTCACTGCCAGTCAATATATGGCTTTCCTCTAATTTTTCCTGCCATCATAGGATTTTTTGGAGAAGCCTACAATGCCGAGCAATTCCTGATTCGTTTTCTTTTAGGTCAATTGCCTTTCCTTCATCCTTACAGATGCAAACATTTCAAAAGACTACGATACTCTTCTGTTAATGTCCCATTTCAAATTTGAACAAATCTTTTCTTTACATCTACACTTCATGTCTCTGTCATCAATTTCCACATTTTCTCCTTATCTCATTGCTATATTGACATTGTGACAGAACACTTTTTAGATACGTAATCTTTGTGATCTTTGCCTTTCTTTTGCAAAGCTTTTTAATCTAGCCTTTTCTTCAAAATTCTACAATCTTTGTTTCATTAACTTTGAATCTCATTCAATATCTATCAAATAATGGACAACCCTTACTTATATCCCTTCTTAGCACTGCCCAACCAGACCATCTGTTCTTCAATCCCACCTTCCCAGTCTAAGATATGTACAGATTAATGTTTAGTCTTCAGTTTATCCTATCTATTCTTATTTCCTGCATTTTACTCATTAGTTCATTGCAATTCACTTTATTAAATGCATATTTGAAATCAAGTAGAAGTACTCAGGGGAGGCAACCGACAGCTGAGGTCATCTGCACCATTGAGGATGGACAGGAAAGGTTGAAGGGTGAAGAAAAGACCTGGCATCAGCATTAGCCTACTTTTTACAAAAGGCCCCAAGGGGTCTGCAGCTTAATATCCCATCTGACGGATAGCGTACCCACTCAAAGTGCCCTTGACAAAGCACTTTAAGTAAGGATTGAGATACATCTGAAAAATATTCACAATTACCAGGATTTAAAAACCAGGCCCTCTACGTGGGAGGCCAGTATATTAGCCCCCACACCATCTCAATCCTTTTTTGAAATCAACAAAACAGATAATTACATACTGATTGTAATCTAAATTCCTTTCAATTAATGTTCTCAATAATTGCTACTAAATAAGACAAAAATCCTCTATATATTTTTTGCTTGACTATCCTTTTATCGACAAATCTAAAGAACCACTTTAGATGTGCAGTATTTCAAATTTATTGTTCCGTAATCCTGATATAACCTTCACCTTATTTGGAAAGGAATTAAAACTTATCATACAAAGTTTTTTGGCCAGATTCTTTTCTCTACGCTCCTACAAATCAGTCCATATACCTTTCTTCCAAAATTTCCCAAAACCTTTTGGTAATTCTGAAAACATGTTGTCTAGCCTTACCACCTTATATACTTTATCTGCTTTACAGCCCTGTCTATATCATCATCAAGTTTGCCTGGACCTAAGTTATCTTCTTCACAGTCATCTTACTTTTCTATGTATTAACTTTTTAAGGGATAGAATACTACTAGTAGATATAAAAGCAGAACTAATAAACTTAGTTATTATTCTGGTGTACAGCCACCAAGCACCCATAAAGAAGAAGAGGATATATGTGACCAGTAAGAGGACATGATTGCCTGTGTTCATGCAGGGAAACATTTGATAGTGATGGGGGATTGGAATGCGACAGTAGGCGAAGGAAGAGATGGTGATGAGATGGGGGACTACGGTTTAGGCATGGGGAATGACCGTGGATAGAAAGCATTTGAGTTCTGCAGGAGACAGGGGCTAGTCATCACCAACACTTGGTTTAGACACCACAAAAGAAATAGGTATACAAGAAAAATGCCAGGTGACTCAGAAAGGTATCAGCTAGATTATATCCTGGTTAAATACAGGTTTAGGAACAGTGTGATAAATTTCCACAGCTTCCCAGGAGTGGATGCGGACTCACAAGACCACAATTTAGTTATTATGAAATTTAGTGTACGTTTCAAAAAGATAAGGCAGGGATGGCGAGTTAGAAAATGGAATGTAGAAGCATTAAATGGTTTGAAAAGGAAGGAATTCACACATGCAGTGGAGGAAATCATGGAGGATGGTAAATAGCTAAGTTCTATCGAAGAAAAGTGGGAGAGTTTCAAGAAAGGGCTGTCAAAAGCTGCAAAAGACACTATTGTAATGGTTAATGCTAAAAGGACTAAGAAATCATGGATCACGGATGAGATGATTGCAGAGATGAAGGAGCGGCAAATATGAAAGAATGTAAATACAGAATTAGGCAAAATGAACCACAAAGAAATAAACAATATTTTGAGGCAGGCAACAAATAAAGCAAAAGAAGCATAGTGGAAGATGTGCACAGATATGGAAAGTCTGCAGAATAAGGGTGAAATCAGTGGGCTGTAAAGAAAAGTTAAATCTTTATCGGGAAGTAAGAAAAGAAGATCAATGATAGCAGTTAGATATAAGGCAGGCAAGGTAATAGTTGACGCAGGAAAGATCCAAGAGAGATGGAAGGAATATATAGAAGAATTGTATAGTAAAGAGCTTAAACCAACAAAGTTAGACATAGGAATGGAACATGATGTAGAGGAAGATAGCCTAGGTCCAAGCATACTAGACAAGGAGACAGAAAGGGCATTAGGGGAGATGAAACTAAACTAAGCCAAGTGGATGGATAACATTCCTGCGGAACTTTTAAAATGCTTAGGAAAATGTGAGAGGAACAGGCTATATGGGCTGTAGTATTTATGAGGAAGGAATCTGGCAGGAAGAATTTTGAGATCAGTTTTAGTTACATCAGTAACATACAGTATTAGTTTTAGGCTACATCATGTGAGGACTACAGGACAATGAGTTTGATATCCCGCACAGCTAGAGTTGTTCTAAGGATCATAAAAAAAGAATAGAGAGTAAGCAGCATTAATACTTAGGGGATGATCAGTTTGGGGTTAGGAAGGGAAGAGGTATGCATGATGCCATTGCAGTAATGAGATTATTAATCGACATGAATATAGAACACAACCAGGAGGTATTTGCCTGTTTCGTAGATTTCAAAAAGCATTCGATAGAGTGAATTGAGAAAAACTAATGAGTATATTGCAGAAAATAGGAGTAGATTGGAGGGAAAGGAGGCTTATCCGCAACCTGTACATGTCTCAGACTGCTGAGGTGCAAGTGGGGAACAGGGAATCCGGTTGGGCAGTGTTAGGAAGAGGTGTAAGGCAGGTTTGCCCATTATCACCGTTGCTTTTCAATCTATATGCAGAGGAAATAATTGAAGAGGCATGTGAAGAACTGGAGGTAAGAATGAAGGTGGGCAGGGAATTCCTGAAATCAGTTCGATTTGCTGATGACCAAGCTTTAGTATGTCAGTCAGCCAAGGGGTTGAGTAATTGGAAATTCAGTGCGACAGCTATGTGATGAGAATCAATATTAATAAAATAAAGGTTATGTAATTTTACAGAAGAAAAAGGCTAAGTATAACCTTAGAACAGGAGGGCAAAAACTAGAGCAGGTAGAACAGTTTACGTATCTCAGTAGTGTTTTGGACGAACACGGTCAAAGTAGTAGGGATGTAAGGAGAAGAATTGTGCTAGGCAAAGAGGCTTTCTCAAGGAGAAGGGAATTGATGACAGGGATGTTGAGCTAGGATGTTAAGAAAAGACTTTAAAAATTTGATATGAAGCATAGCTATGTATGGCATGGAAACCTGGACATTGAAGCAGGAGGATAGACGTAGACTGGAGGCTTTTGAAATGTCGGTATGGAGAAAAATGAAGGTGAAATGGACAGAGAAGAAAATAATAAGGAAGTACAGAGAGGAGAGGAGGAGAGGAAGTAAAGAAAAAATAATAATGAGGAAGTACTTGCTATGGTGGTTGAAGATAAGTGTTTGTTGTAGAAGGAGAAGTAGGCAAGTAGATGAAGGGGGAATTGACTGGCAGCGGGATGTTAAAGAATAATTGAGAGGAGAATGTTAGGCAAATGAGAAAAAGGATGGAACAGAATAGGGATTTTAGATGGCATGACGAGAGGAAAAAAAGTACTCAGAGCTGAAGAGGAACTTGATGTAAATTAGGAAGTCATGTTTTGCTAGGGATCACAGATTATTTAATTAGTAATTGTATTCATCCATAAACCTACCTTACTGGTGGATTACCTATTAAAAATAATAATATCTATATTATATATACCATATCCTAGCATAATCCTGAGAACCCTAATTCTATATGCTCCCAAAAATTCAGTGAACCAGTAACCTCCAAAGCATCATTGTCTCTAGAATCAAGTCACCTGATGAACAAATCTTGGAATTAATAGGCCACCACCTTCAAACCATAGCTAACTCTTCTTGGATGCAAAATTTCTATCACTTTCTGGAACATTGACACTCAATCCAATTCCTTACAGAATGAAAATTCTCAAGGCCAGAGTATACTTTACATTCACGGAAGAAAGAAGGCTTAGAAACCCTGAAGTATAACCTTGAAAACCACAACAAGCCCTGTCAATTTATTTCCTCTTCCAACTGACCCAACTGGTCTTCACCAAAAATGCTTCTTAATTTAAGGACAAATTATGTCTGCAAATACGAGGAAGATTGTGGAAAGTAGAGTCCCTAATTTTGTTTCATGAAAAATGAAATTTATTCTCAATTTTGCATACATCTTTGGAAAGGTTAAGCATTTAGCTATTTTCCTACATTGTCAATTTGATGAGCAATCACTTTTTGCATCCTTTTAGGCAACTTTTAATATCAGCATCATACCTTGCTCCTGCTGCATCAGGAGGCCAACTGATGACCGCTTGAAATTCATTGCCATTCAGTGAAAGTGTATGTAAAAAGGTGTATTAACATCGAAAACATGCTAAAGTAGTGCAGGATGTTGTTTGATGCTGGCCAAATTTCCTAGATTAGCAGTCATCAGGGTAACTCAATTTGCCAGAGTCAATGGTGGCCTTTTTTGACAAGTTTGCCCACAATAACCAGGAAATTATTCTTTATGAGATAGAAAAGGCCTTAATGAAGAGTGTGGCTACTTCACCATGCAGAATATTGTGTCAAAGATTCTTGGTTACATCAATTTGTCTATTCAAAGGAGTGTGTTTGTAGCATGAAAATACATGTGAACATGGCTTCACATCAAATGACCAGCCTACTTTGGCTGGTCATTTGATGTGAAGATTGATGAATGAAGAATCAATGAATGAATTTGGCCGGAATATCATTGATTCACCTCCTTTAAGCCTGGACATTGCCCCCAGAGACTACCATTTCTTTTCTGTTCTCACAACATGACTTGGAGGACAGAATTTAAAGTCAAATGAGGAACTGCAAGAAGCAGTGGTCAGTTAGCTTCATGATGTGGTATGAAAATGTATGACTTCAATATTATAAAGCTGCTTACGTGGATGAAAAACATGCAACTTTAAGGCAAGGCAACTTTAAATGCTTAGGCTTTCCTATGATGTACAGAAAGTTGAGAAAATATTTAATTTTCAATATCAACAAATACAAGACCTTATTTTTCAAATTTCCCTTGTAAAATGTGGTACAATAGACCCTTCCATTAGAATTTTAACTCTTCATTCTTAATGTCTCTGACCAACAATTAACAATAAATTTATTTCAACTGGGGTCATCTATCACAAACAAAATATTTCATCCCCTTCTCATTCAGTCTTTGGCTTCTGTTCCTACAAGAACACTACCCTCCAAGAAAAATAATGGCACCAGCTACTTGATTGTCTCAGAAAAAGTGGGTACCCTGAAAAACTGAAGAATAAAAAAATTCTCAAACCTTAATCTCAATAAATTCCTGTCCCTAAACCAAACCACCAGAAAAATTCTAATCTGATCTCACATCAAAAAGCCATAAAATTAAATAATCTGTGAACTTAGCCAATAGCCATTATCTACCCAGCACTTTAATTTGCTATAGAATCCTGGGCATACCTTATCTCATCTTAAAAAACAGACTAATCACTACATTAATCTATTTGAATACACCCCACCTTATTTGAATAATCTCCATGATTCTGACATCTCATTTAAGTCCTTACTTGGTAAAAGCTATGCATTTCCTGTTCTTCATTTGAAATCCTGGTTAAATAGACACCATTATAGGGCTCTTTAAGTTTCATCAAACTAGTTTTCATTCAAACTCCCAATGACCTCCCTAAATCCATCTACCAGGGCACCTTCAAACCGCAGAACATCTGCTTACTAGTTTTTTTCATCCAAAATGGATATAAATCTCTTTCAAGGCATTTTATCATGCATTACAAAATTTTAATTTTACGAAATTAATCCCAACAATTTTTTCACAAAACTTGTACTTTCCATGCTACACAATAGCCATTACCTATCCTAACAGTTTACTTTGCTTCATAATCCTGGGCACACCTTATCCCATCCTAAAAAATGAATCACTTTATTCACTCATTTGAATACATGACTCATATCACAAGCAGAAAATCCATCGTTTTGACTTTTTCTTCTAAAGGAAAAACATATATACAGACCATCACAAAAATGCTATTAGGCTAAATATATGTTATGCTCATGAAGACCTATACCATTAACTTGGATAAATACCGTTACATTTACGGCATGATCAATAAACATGTTCTTCTCATGCTAGTCATGATTTAAAAAATTAAGCATTAGTCAATATGGCACAAACACTTCAATTTACCCTCACCTCAAGTGAAGTCCCTTCCTTAATTTGAATATTGTGGTCCACTTCCTCCTTGCTAGCTGGAATTTCAATAATCTCTGGCTCTTCAAAATCCATCTTTTCACTTTTCACTGTGATCTGTAAATAATTGTTAAAAAGGTTGAAAAATATTAAAAAAAAATTAGACTAGCAATATCAAAATTGAAATTGAGTGCATGATCAACAATTTTTATCAAATAAAAATGATTTGGATGATTGCAATTTTAAATTAAACAGCAGTGTTTTCATGCTAATTGATTATGATTATGGCACAACAGATTTCCATTTAAACAATTGGGCAGACATATAAATACATAAGAGTTAGCAGAGCTAGATATCACAGCAAAAGAAATTAATAAGATAAATAGTTGTTAAATCAAAAAAAACATCATCTTCTTGCCAATTTTAATGTATAGGGATGAGAATTTTTTAAAGATATTGAGTAATAAAAATGAATTATATTACATTATCATTGGACATACATGAAGTGAAAATGTAAATCTAAGACATTATAAGAAAAGATGCTAGGCATTTATTTGGCAAATTGTTTCCAAGTTTAAATGAAAAACTACCATTGGGTCAATGTTTACATGAATGACATATTTCTGTATACAAGTAGATATATTAAAAACTGATACATTAATGAAACTGACAGAGTGGTAAAAAATACCAAAAAGGGGGGGATTAACATCGGCAATGCATTGGAAATTACTGTATCTATAACTAATTACCTTTACGAAGCATACAAAATGAATGTCGTGATATAATAATGAAAAACGCCCCATTTGTAATTAGAATAAAACGCGTCAAAAAAAGGGAGTCAAAGTACTCTTACACATGCTCTTATTATAAAAGTATAAGTATTCAATTTTTTCCTTCCGGCACATCTAATGCATACAATATACGCAATTTTTAAGTAATTGCCAGTATTTGCCATTTGGTCATTAGACAGTTACACACTAGGGAGGAAATTAATTATGATCACACGTTTATTAATCAATATAACTTACTTTCCCTACCACATATTCTTATAACGGACATGCTCAGAACACTATAAAATAAAACCATGGCTGGAACACAACTCACCTTATCGGGGATAATATTTCCCTCTTCCTCTTTGTTTTCCGTTTGCCTCTCCAACATAAGATTGTTTTCGTAGCATTGCTGCTTAAACATATAGAAATCGGTCAGTATTTTAAAGCACTGATAGCAAATAAACCACGGGTGGCTTCCATCCCTCACTACCTACAAAAACAAGATTATCAAGCTAATTAACCCCACACATCTTCTTTACAAAGGACCTTAATTATTAACATAGTAATACAAAGGCTTTTTTTGACATAAAACCGGGAACAACCAAAAACTTTGCGGTAAAAATTCGATAAAAGCGTCATGGTGATAACATAAACAAGCAATGGATAGCTTACTTTCAATTCCAATAACTCTTCTATTGCTTCTCGCACCAACTGCTCAGCATCGTCGTTTTCACTAAAAATATTTGTCAACCGACCACCACGGCCAAGACATAATCTACACTTTAAACTTTCTTGTCGAGGCATCTTCGTAGCACTTCAGACTGTCAACATTAAAAACTCGTAAGCAATAGATTCGAAGATGGCCGACTACATATCGACTGGTCGTTCGTTTTGAATCGATTCCGAAGTGGGAGTGGGAGAATCGATCTGGTTATATTTTGGCTCCAAGTTATCCCCAAATTCAAATAAATTTCCGCATCTTAAAATTATTTATACTCTTACTTAATTGAGTTTAATCATTCTTTCGAACTAATAAAACGGTCCGAATAGCAAGAGTATAATAGAACTAAACTTTCTCTAAAAATGACAACCTGAACACAATATTACATTGTCCGAAGGCTAAGAGAATACTTTACTTATTATTTGTACGTTGACCAACAATTTTAATCATTTTAAACGGGTGTTTTAACTTGACAGCTGGGTTTCCGAAGAAAACATTTCCTAAAAGCGTCATTTTTCAGACAGAAAACGATCATATTATGAGATATCCACTTAAGAACGTAAATTTTTTACATCGATGTGTAGAATGAAAACGGAATAAATGTTTATAATTTTACCAATGGTTGATGAAAAGACTACGATTAGCATGAAGTCATTCATCCATATTGGAATATAATACATCACATTTTTCGTATTTTAGATGCATCTTAAAATTATTTCAACTCTTAGTTAATTGAGTACCTTACTTTCTTACATCCATCATCAGACCGCGACTTTTTAATCATAATCTGCAGTTTAAATTCGGCTTTTTCGCCCATCCTAGTCGTTTCCAAGTTCTACCAATGATTTACGGAATAACCTAACGCTAAATATACTACAACAACGGTCAAACTTTACTTAAATTACCCTAAAAAAATACTGAAACAACACTGGTTAACAGCACAACTGCCCAGCTGGGCATTTAAGTCCTGTTTATCAGGTGTTCCCTTTAATTAGGATGTATATCTTGTAAATCAATGGATTAATACGAAAAGAGTTGATCTGAATCTGGGTCAGATCATGGAAACATAATTTGGGAATTATTAGACGCATCACGTAACAATGAGAGCGAAAAATAAATAACCTTATTTTGAGATCTTAAGTATCTGACTTACCATAACAAACCACTATTACTTTTAACTTGACATCGATTCACATCGTCAGAAAAAGATTCAGTTCCTCAAAGTCCGGTTCCTACGGGTCGAAGAATTATTTTGATGTTTATTCAGGAAGGAACTAAATGAAAAAACGGCTATATGGTACTTGTAACGTTTTGGTACACTCTATGTCTTCAATGATGAATAGCTATCGCTTGTGTAAATACTCGGTAATTCTTAAATTTAATAATCGTAAGCGAAATATATCTGGATCTTTTGATCCGGCTCTTTAAAATGAATGAATTAAACATAATAGAACTATTTAGTATTTCGATTTTTATTTCAAATGAAATAATCCCCATCATCCCTCATTAGCTAATAAAATAATATAAAACGGAATTATTTTTCCTCCCCTTAATGACTAGATTTCATGGAGATACCCCGACTTATTTGTAATCGGATTAAAATACTTTACCTCCATATGAATTGAAACCATTGTTATTCAAGTAAACTTCCCAAATGTGACTGACAAATGAAGAACGGAATGCAAGCGTCCAGCTGTTGAGTTGTTTACCTTGAGTTTTCGGATGTTTTATTATTTTTTAGTTCTATATCAAGTAAAATGTGACATATTGCAATATTATTTTAAGTGAGTTTGTCCAGTAAATCATTCGGAGTAGTCTAAAACTTTCATAATGTGCGATAAAGCCGAATTGGAAGTGTGCAGATTGTGTTTAAACGGTCGTGGACTGTTGATCAATGTTTTCGGCGACAATAGTAAATTACAAATGATGCTGGAAAAGACTATAGAAGATTTAATAGATTTCAAAGAAAGTTTAGTTGTTTGTGTTCATTGCTTGGAATGTTATGTGTGTAAAAAATCTTATATGAGATAGAATGTCGTTTGTACGTCTGTTCTGTCTAGGTACACTGTTTCGTAAAATAATGATGACAATAAGGCCAGAGGATTTAGTGCGTTAATTGGTGAATATCTGTTTATGAAATATTTCATTAGGTTGTGCAGGATGCAAATCATCCCTGGTTGGTGTGTTCTTCCTGCATGGAGTTACTGACTGAATACCAGCTATTTAAGCGTCGATGTCGCGAGTGTTTGTCTGATTTCTATGATCGCATGAGAAAGGGGTGCAATTTTACTACGAATGACTGGATAAACAATCAAGAAGAGGTCAGTTGTATTTATTAAATTGAACTACGTCAACAAGGAATACCTTATTCCTTCTGCGAAAACGAATCGGCGGGAAAACAATTTTTTCGTCACTATAATTATTATGATCAATGCCAGTTATTTTTAAATGTTGCGCCAATACCCAATCCTAGAAAGGGGTAAAATGAAATTTTCTAAATTTTATTTTTTAGGAAAATTTGACCCGAGATATAATTTTCCTTATTTAAAATTAAAAAAAAACGGAAATGTGTTCCCAAAAATTAATGCATTAAATTGAGCTATGTCAAAAACGAATACATCTTTGGGTTTGACACAATCTTTCGCTGCATTTTCTCTAAAATGGATTTTAAAATGTTTTCTAGAACATAATAAGTAATCTTACAGATAACATTCCGAGTGACCTGGAATAATTTTTCCATCTATTCGAATACCTTTTTTGGTTTTGGCTGGTCATCGCCAAGGTTGGTGATATTCCCTGTCTTTCTCCGTACAGGCATTAGTTGTGCATAAACCATAATCTTCCTCCTCATCACCATCTCTTCCATTGCACTGTATTGCATAACTCTATGCAGTCACTATCATGGGTTTTCCTGCAGTAAAACACACCCTATTATGTCTTCTATGTGATGGTATATTATGTCAATTTATTCCTCCTTATGATTGCTCAGAGGCATTAAGACCTGATCAATAAACAAGTCTGTCTGTCTGTATGTAGAAGCAAGGAATTTGGTGAGTGTCTATGTATAATGTTGTGTGTGTATGTATAATAATGTGTACACAATTAACCATCTGCACATTAAATCTAGCCTATTCAAGGTAAAACTTTCCTTGCAACATTTTCAGAGTATAAAAATCATTCGCATTGACTGGGATTTGAACCCAGACCTCTCAATATCCAGTCGAGTTCTTCAGCCACTTAAACTACCAAGGCGTCCTTTTAAACTCTGAAATTTAAGGGTTTTTAAAGGAACAAGATGTTGTTTTGAATTACCGTGCATACAATGTCACAGGCATTGGTATTTGTGTGCAATGTGCCACATCCCACAAGCCAACTTTAAACACTTATGGTGTTTACACATTCACAAATTTCAATGACACTGGGGGAGATGCCGCTACAATCTGAAATTGTTGCATTAAAATGCGAATTAGCAGATGACTCTGTTAAAAGTTACTTTTGCGGCATCTCCTTCAGTTTCTTTGGAATAAAACTATCCTTTTTATTTTCTTGAAAACCCTCTTTTATCTTGATGGTTGCACTTGGTTGTTTGTTATGCTTTCATTCCTCCTAATGTTTTTTGACCAATGGGGAATTCAGTTCCTATTTTTCTTTTTGCAAAAGTTGTTAAGAGAATATTAATACTTCCATTACTCATTATTGTTCTATGAAAACACATCTCTCTCTGAAATGAGATCTCACTCTATCTGTAATGTTTGTCTTCCAGGACCCATTGGAAGATAGAGATGTTTCATTATCCTTTAATAAGGAAGTGGATATTAACCCTTTGCGGTCCAACGTCGAGTCAGACTCGACAGTCTCAGCGTAAATATCTGGTCCAACGTCGAGTCAGGCTCGACAGAGCTGAGTGCGGCATTTATACGCCTTATCAGTATGGTTCTACCATCTGGTATCATTTGGTTGTACTTCTTAGACCTACTTAAACCTTTCTGCGTGTCTTTCTTGGATGTAATACCTTTTAAGCATGTGAATACAATGAAACACGTGATGTTCAATTTTGCGTAGTTTACGATCATAGCTGATGCAATTGAGCCATGGTTGACTTTATTTTTCAGTGTTTTCCAACTAACTTTGGAGGTTTCCGCAACCTATAGGTTAGTTCTTTTGTAAAATTACCTAATTATTAGAATGTATTATTATTCCGTTCCAAATATTGCGCACATTATGCATAGTAAAGTCAGTTTTTGTTGTTTTTTATACCAGTGATTCATTTCTATGGATTTCATCTACAAGCTCTCTTCTTATTTTTAGTGGTTCAAAAATGGATGAAGATGAGATAAGAAAAGAAATTTATGCTGATAGTAGTGACAAAGATGACTATATGTGTGATGTTGATGACGAGTTTGCAGATTTGTCTAGTGAAAAAGATTGCAGCTTCGGGAATGATTTGGATCAAATTGTGACGTTAAACGGGTTGTTTCTTTGCTCAGTACTTGGAGCACATCATCTTCGGAGGCTGTTTCAAGGAAAGCAAAGGGAACTTGTCAGATTCAAGAGGTTGAGAAGCCAAGTGTCGTTGTGCGATATACAAAAAATATGGGCGCAGTGGACACTGCAGATCAATATACCTCTTCCTACTGCTTCCTTTGAAAGACTCTAAAGTGGTGGGGAAAGCTGTTTTTCTGGGGCATGGAGGTATCAATAATAAATGGGTATATCCTTTACCAGGAAAACTGCAAGATTCAAAATAAAAAACCTATAAGTCACCTAAGATTCAGGAGGCAGTTGTTGATGGAGCTAGTTTGCAACTTCAGCCAGGGAAATTCTGCAACCAAGAGAGGAAGAACTTCCGATTCAGACAAGGATCAGAGACTAAATGGGAAGCTACATATAATTGTTCCAAATCCAGAGGGAAAGCACAAAGACTGTCTTGTGTGTTCGAAAAGAAATGTGCCAGGTGGAAGAAGGGAGACAATCTATATATGTGAAACTTGTGACCATAATCCTGGACTACATGTGGGAAATTGCTTCAAAAGATATAACACGCTTAAAGATTTTAAAGAATAAATTAAATCATTTGATGTGCTTCACTATAATAAAGAGGAAACTCACATTAAAAAAATGCAAATATGAGCAATAAAATATACAACATTAGCATCTGACGTTTTATTTATTTTTTTCTTAAAATAATTTGGACCAGACTGTTGGTATTCCGAAATAAATATTGGACAGCAAAGAGTTAAATAACTACTCTTAGTAAACCTTTTGGAACATATGATTCACTTGAATGGCTTTTCACCAGTATGTGTCAACATGTGAGTCTTTAAATGACACCTCTGGGTAAAAGTTTTTTGACATATCCTGCACTTGTATGGCCTTTCACCAGTGTGTATTAACATGTGAGTCTTTAGACCACTACTCTGGGTAAAAGTTCTTTCACATATCCTGCACTTGTAAGGCTTTTCGCCAGTGTGTGTCCAGATGTGTGACTTTAGCTGGCTCTTGACAGTAAATGTTTTTAGACACAAATGGCACTTGTATGGCTTGTCAGCAGTGTGTGTCAACATGTGAGTCTTTAGAATACAATTCTTGGTAAAGGTATTGTCACATATCATGCACTTGTATGGCCTTTCACCAGTGTGTATTAACATGTGAGTCTTTAAATGACACTTCTGGGTAAAAGTTTTTTGACATATCCTGCACTTGTATGGCTTTTCACCAGTGTGTGTTAACATGTGAGTCTTTAGATTACTACTATGGGTAAAAGTTTTTTGACATATCCTGCACTTGTAAGGCTTTTCGCCAGTATGTGTCAATAGGTGTGACTTTAGATGGCTCTTGACAGTAAATGCTTTTAGACACAACTGGCACTTGTGTGGCTTGTCACCGGTGTGTGCCAACATGTGAGTCTTTAAGGTAAAATTTCTGGTAAAGGTATTGTGACATATCCTGCACTTGTAAGGCCTGTCACCAGTGTGTGTCAACACGTGCCTCTTTAAAGTACCAATACAAGTAAATACTTTAGAACAGATCTCACATATGTGTTCCCTTCTGTCAGTATGTGTCAACATGTGCTTCTTTAAATGTATCTTTCCAGCGAAACCTTTTAAACACAATGCACATTGAAATGGTCTTTTCCGAGTATGTGTCAACATGTGGATTTTGAGTTTACTTAAATATGGAAAGTTTTTGGAGCAGAATTCACATTGGTGCTTCTTCTCAAGAGCATGCACCAATTTGATATGACTTGCAAGGTCAATTTTTCTCTTAAATGCCTCCAAACAAACATCACATCTGAATTGCATCATTTTCTTAAGGTGCTTATGCATTACATGATCTTTGAGAAGGTCCTTTTGTTCAAATACCTTGTAGCAAGTTTCACACATATAGCTTTGAGAGACTGAAGCATCATCCCCTGCATTAACTTGTTTTTGGTGTTTATCTGAAAGATTTGAAGCATAAGGTAAAGTATATACTCATTAAAAAATAAATACTTCTGATGAAAAAATTGTTTTCACCAGTTTGAATATACTAATTAATGTAAAATTATAATTATAGATATGCATGTTCACAATGAATCACATATGTGTACATGAATTTGCATACAATCGTATGTCTAGTCTTTTCCTGTAGAAATTCATCACTCTATGTATACATTTTAGCAACATCAGCTGTGCTTCAATCCGAGGAACAAAGCATGTCATCAACTAATGCTGACCTGAATTAGGCTTTCTAGCCATTTTGGTTTTACCTTCCTCAGTGGCAAGTGCTTTCCTTTCAAGGCTCTTTTGAGCCAGAGAAACCTAAAGAAGTTACAGGGAGCTAAATTCAGCCTTTCACACTATGTTTAGATCTTACTTGGGGAAAAACATAAGATATTGAAAGTAAAAATGGTTGTTTTGGGTTATTTCATTTATAAGTCCTAAGCAATTAAATTTAAAATCAGAATAATCAAGCAAACAAAGAAATGGCTTGAAAACACAGCAAGATTATTAAAAGATCTAGTCTGAGTAGCTTCATAAATAATATTTAATATGTTCATAAATAATTGCAAAAAAGGGATGACAATATTATCATCCTTTTTGCAATTTATCATACTGTTTTGAATGGCCTTTCAGATATTTTAAATAAAATTCTATAAAGTTAACTCAGTCTTTCCAAAATACATTAATGGTACTGCAAGGGTTAATCAACAATAGTTGTATTACACTAGAAAGTAGCAAAGGTGAAGTGATAGCACAGTCCTCAGCTCCAATTACCTTGTTCCTGCAACACCTCCCATTCCAGTCTTACTTCCATCTGAGGAATTTCAGTATCAAAATCTTCCTTAATGTTTACTTCCTCCTCAGAGGGCATACTTATTTCTGCATCCTCCAAATTATCCTGCAAGATCAAAGAAAAAAATAACAGATTTTTAGGATATCCATGAAAAATGTTTGAATAACAGGTTATTTGTAAAATTAAGATGAAAAAATTGTTAACTGGCATACATTAAATTGTTATAATAAATAATATTTTAGCTAATACCTCTTGAAAAAAATTTTTTCTTCAAATAATTTACTTGCATTGGTTAGGATGATAGGATTAATGAATACAGAGATAATCAGGGACTTGCTGTAAAGTTATCACTCTGTTCTGTTGAGAAACACAAGATAAATAACTACATATGACTACAGGGTGAAAAACTCTTAAAACCCCTTGTTTTAAAAAAATGATGAACAGAAATGACCCTTGAGACATAAGATTTCTATGGCCTCTGTCCAATCTAACGGATTATAAGAATCCATCAAACAAGGCTGTATAGTTTGCAAACATGTAATAACTTCAAATGCATTGTAATTTTGTTTAGGTATTTACCAGTTAGGTAAATTATGGATGGACATAAGTACCAAATAAATATTTTGGGACTGCTAACAAAACAAAATCCAGTGACATACTTTACATTAAGTCCCCCTTCATCTCTGAGTACTTCTACCTCTACTTGGTAAATGATTAGCCTTCTGTTTATCCTATCCATTCTTATTTTCTGCATTTTACTCTAGTTCATCCCAATTCAACCTAACAAATGAGCTTTTGAAATCAACTAGTATTATTCAGGGAAGGCAACCAACAGCCAAGGTCATTTGCACCATAGGGGATGGATAGGAAAGGTTGAAGGGTGGAGAGAAACCCAGCATCGGCATTAGCCAACTCATTATGAAAGGTGCCAATTGGTCTGCAGCTTAACGTCCCATCTAATGGATGCATACTCACTCAACTTCCCTCCACAAAGCACCTTAAATAGGGATTGAGATACCTCTGAAAAATATTCTACACTGCCAGGATTTGAACCCGCGCCCTCAGGGTGGGAAGCCAGTACATTAGCCCCCGCACCATCTTGATCCCCACTGTACTGTCATGTCTTTTTCTTCTTCTTCTTTTCCAGAATCTTTCAATTCATCTATATCTGACTCTAATATAACTTTCCAAGCTATCAACATTCACCCCTAGAAAAATAATTTTCACTCAGTCTGAATGAAACTTACCAACTATCAACAATAACTTTATCTCCAACTGTGGCCTCTGTTCACATGCAAAGTCCTTCATCTCCTTCTGACTCGTTCTGTAGCTTCTGTTTCAACAAGAACACTCCTCTCCATTAAAAATACACCAACCAGCTACTTTACTGTCTCAGAAAAAGTGATTACCCTGAAAAACTGCTGAATACTAAAATTCTCAAACCTTCAACCCAATACACTTCTCTCTTTGAACCAAACTGCCTGAAAAGCCCTTACCTTATCATCACTTCTTTGACCAAATACCATAAAATTTAACAATCTTTGAACTTAGCCTTTACTGTAACTTCTACCCTGCTCAGTATGTCAGTCAATTAAACATCACCCTTTCCCTCTTCTACATAAATAATACAATTTTACCAAAACCATCATGATCCTTATCTATCCCATCCTTAATCAACCTGCTTCCCACTACCAATTTTTGAAGACCACTTCTCTGTTAAGGTGATTAAAAACCTTAAAAAACTGTCAAGCAACAGACAGATAGAGTGCTCCTGTCATTAAAGGCCTTTCAGCCTAACCAATGCATCGAATACCTGGCTACAAATAATAAATTCGTGTTTCAGGGAAAGAACAAATAATATGATTTTTATGTAGAGTTACTAAAGAGAATAAAGAAGGGAACAACTAAGTCATCCCAGCAAACACCCAGCATCACCACAATTCTGACTTACCTGAACAGTCCTTACTTGAAACAAGCTGCCTATTTCCTGTTCTAATTAAATCCTGCCATAACTTTCACACTAACCTAATACATATAATGCTACATAATAGCCATTATCTATCCTAACACTTTGATTTGCTATAGAATCCTGGGCATATCTTATCTCTTCTTAAAAAACTGACAAATCACTACATTTACCTATTTGAATACACCACCTTTATCATGAGCAGTAAATCAATGCTTTTGTCATTTTCATTTGAATAGAGTTGCATATGCAGACCATTGCAATCATCTTATACAACAAAAAGCAGTAGTCTTGTTTATATACACTAATACCATTAAGTAAATAGCATGATATTTACAGCAAATTTACAGTAGAACCAGATTGCTGGTTGGAGCACAATAACTGATGTCCTGCTGTTTCCGCAACTTGAAGAGCACTGTAACTGGTTTTGAAGCATAGCTTAGAGTCCCTCCTACTTACCAACAGTGACTTAAATCCACTCTATTCAATAGGAATGGCATGGGAAATGTGATTGCATTACTTTTGGAATACACCCTGTATATATATATATATATATATATATATATGGGAGAGCATTTAAAGAATTCTGACTCATTCTGCTTCTTATTGACCGAGGGTATTATGGTTATAAGTTTGACCCTATACACAAAATCTGGCAGACAAAATTTATATTAAGTGATCTTTGCCCAATCAGTCTGAGAAAATTGAAATGTTCATTACATTTGTCGATGATAACACCGCTTTGAATCTGAAAAGAAAATTTGATCTAAAGTGTAGATTGATAATTATGCTCCTGAAATGAATAGATGCACTCAGCAAATGACTAGAATCTTCATTTTCCGACCAATGATTATCACCTTCATGCATTGATGAGCCAGTATCAATTTTCAGAGGAACAGAGCATCCACTGGTAGTGTCAATTTCTTCTTTGACAATGATCATGTCATCTTGGACATCCACCTCACTACCGTCAACAGCATTACTGGCGATGGTCTCATCTTCAATCTCTTCCTTTATCTCACAAGGAAACTAATTCAAAGCACATTATTAAACATCATTATTCAATAATGGTATTTTATTAACATTTCAAAATAAGTGATTCAGAGCAAAAAATCTTTTTGGTCAAACTTTGTTATGTAAGTCTTGCTCGAAAATAATTTTGGAATCCGTTATTTCATTAAACAGATAATGATTATGACTTTAGGTCCTTAAATTGCATGCATCTACCTTCATTCAATGGAATAAACATTATCATATTATGGTTCACCATTTCAGTGTAGGTGATTGAAAGGCCAGAGCCAGATACCTATTGCACTTCTTCTCCATGCTTAAGAAAAAAAAACTTAAACTTTCAAGACACTACAATATTAATTTGGAAAATAGAATTGGTTATGATTGCAATGGATAACAGCTCAATTCACTCACCTCAATATTCACTTCATTGCAATCATTCATGGCCATAAAATGCATTCCATGGACTGGTGAATATGGGTTCTTCATCTCAACTGATGCTGTTCCCACGGAATGTACAGCAGATTCCACGGTACTACTTGAAGCCCACACTTTGTCTGATGTACCATCAACCATATGCTCTCTAGGATTATTATTGTCTTGGGTCAGGACATCACTCACCTCCTTATAAACAATAAAAACAGTAATCAAATTCAGTCGGTTTGGTAGGTGATGGTAGCATTCACCCAATACTAAGTCCTTCATGGCATTATGTTAAATTCACCTATTACCGTGGACCCCATTAAGAAGTATAAGGGAATCGAACCCAACCCCACTGTTCGGTAGTGTAAAAATGTCAAATAAGAATGGTTTTTGAATCATTTGAATTATTTTATACATAGATATGACAGGATGATTTGCATATGTCGATTTGGGAGTGGTGAAATGAACAGTAATTTCAACATATTTACTTATTTACTTTTTTACTAACTTTACCAAGCTTACGTGCTCAAATAGTGCACATTTTTGCCACAAATGATAATGCCTGTGATTGATAACAAAGTTATCAATCACAGGCATTATGAGATACAGGAATGAATTGTACAGCATATAAATCAACACAGATGCAACGAAATATATTCTTTTGGGGCAAGATATGATTTTGTTACATCGTTCAAATTAACGGATGCAACTGACCTCTTGTCGATTAGTTAACCAGCCTTCCGTCACAGGATTGAACCCCTTTTGGATACGATTGTAGTAAACAAACAGACACTCTTCACATCGATGCTTAAATAGCCGGAATTCCGTAAGCTTCTCGATACAGTTCGAACAAATCAACCAGGGATAATTTGCATCCTCCACAACCTGATAAAATATATCAAAACATTATTTTGACATTATAATGCTGAAATCTACTCTTGTCTACTAATCACTATAGTTTTCCCCAATACCTTACGTATTCCATGAAATAATTGCTTTTAAGTACAACGAAGATCTTCAAAAAATATTTTAGAAAGGACATCACACATACAATTCACTTACTTTTACATTTATCAAATCCTCTATAGTGTTTTCCAGCATAAATTCCGATTTATTATTCTTATCGAAAATGTTTATCAGAACCCCACCACTATTTAAACACAATCTGCATACCACAAAATCAATTTTATCACACATTATGAACGTTTTAGATTACGTCGGATGATTGACCGGAGAATATAACGTTGAATATATAAACATCTGTCAAAAATTACGTGAAATATTTCGATTATTCACACAATACAACATCAGATATGCTTCGACAACTTGCGATTGGCATTTCAGTCTTCTTATTTTTTCTCCAACACAGCAGTTCATGTGCAAGAGCAAAAGGGTCGATAAAAATGACCGACTCTTTGGAGAAAGAGGATCACAATTCCGCATATTACACAAGTAGACGAATCCCACTCGGTGATTCGCGTCTAATCCAGTAACAAAGTAAATTTAAGGCGGAATAAGTGTGTATGTAAATAGATTTGAGCAGAATGGAGTGTCACAGGTGTCGGACACGGATTAACTGAAGTACCTAACGGTAAATATATGATAACATCGTTCCCAATTTACTTGAATTACTGTTCAAAATTGATAAAAAACCTAAGTAAACAAAAAAAACTTCCCAGCTGGGCACTTGCGTTTGGTTCTTCATCTGTTCATTTTATTTCTGCGGTATTTCTTGTAAATCAAAGCAATGATACGAGTAGAGTCGATCTGAATCTGGGTCAGAACATATGAACATATTTGGGAATTATTAGACGTATCACGAAACATTGACGGTTAAAATTACATTAAGATTATTTTGAGATCTTCATTATCTGAATAACCATGACAAACAACGTTCAATGTTAACTTGACATCGATTCAAATCGTCAGAAAAAGATTCAGTTCGTCAAAGTCCCGTTCCTACGGGTCGAAGATTTATTTTGATGTGTATTCAGGTAGGAATAGAATGAAGAGACGGTTACATGGAACTTGTAATATTTTTAATACACTATATGTGTACAACGCACAATAACTTTCGCTTGTATAAATACTGGGTTATTCTTACATTTAGCAATCATCAGCAAAACGTATCTGAATCTTTTGATCCAGGTCTTTCAAATGAATAATCGGAACATATTAGAACTTTTTAGTTTTTTCGATTTGTATATAATACCAAAGAATGCCGGTCATTCTTCACTAACTAATAAAATTATATAAAACGGAATTATTTTTCCTCCCCTTAATTACTAGATTACATTGAAATACCCAGACATATATCTGATCGGATTAAGATTCTTTTTTCCATATCACTCAATTCCATTGAAGAGTCTTACAGATGAAGTACGGAATGCAATTGTCCAGCTGTTGAGTTGTTTACCTTGAGTTTTCGGCTGTTAAAATAAACTTTAGTTCTATTTCAAGTAAACTGTGACATATTGCAGAATTATTTAGGGTTAGATTGTAAAGTAAATCATTCGGAGTAGTCTAAAACTTTCATAATGTGCGATAAAGCCGAATTTGAAGTTTGCAGATTGTGTTTAAACAGTCGTGGACTGTTGATCAATGTTTTCGGCGAGAATAGTAAATTACAAATCATGCTGCAAAAGACTATAGAAGATTTAATAGATTTCAAAGTAAGTTTAGTTGTCTGTGTTCAGTGCTTAGAATGTTATATGTGTAAAAAATCTTATATGAGATAGAAGTTCGTTTGTATATCGCGTATACTCTTTTGTAAAATAATGGTGATATTAAGACCAGAAGTTTAGTGCGTTATTTGGTGAATATCTGTTTATGAAATATTTAATCAGGTTGTGCAGGATGAAATTCATCCCTGGTTGGTGTTTTCTTCCTGCATGGAGTTACTGACTGAATACCGGCTATTTAAGCGTCGATGTAGCGAGTGTTTGTCTGTTTTCTATGATCGCATGAAAAAGGGGTGCAATATTACGACAAAAGACTTGATAACCAATCGAGAAGAGGTCAGTTGTATTTATTAAATTGAACTATATCAACAAGGAATACTATATTCCTCTATGAAAACGAATCTGCGGGAAAAGAATTTTGTCATCACCTAGGTCATGATCAATGCCAGTTATTAATAAGTGTGCGAATATACCCAATCCTAGAAAGGGGCAAAATGAAAGTTTCTAAATTTTATATTCTAGGAAAATTTGTCACAAGAGATAATTTTCCCCGTTGTAAAAAGTTAAAAAAAAACGGAAATGTATTCAATAAAATTAATGCATTAAATTGAACAATATCAAACACGAATACAGCTTTGAGCTAGAGGGAATCTTTCATTGCATCCTCTCTGAAATGGATTTTGAAGTGTTTTCTTGAACATAATAAGTAATCTTACTGATAACCTTCTGAGTTACCTTGAATAATTTTTCCTTGTATTCGAATGCCTTTTTTGGTTTTGGTTAGTCATCGCCAAGTTTTGTTGTTGACTATCCCCTGTCTCTCTCCAGCAGAACTCAATTTCTTTCTCCCTATATGCATTAGTTGCGCATAAACCATAGTCTCACTCTTCTTTTCCATCTTTTCCGTCTTTCTTCTTTTCCTCCTCATCACCATCTCTTCCATTGCACTGTATTGCATATCTCTTTGCAGTCACTATCAAGGGTTTCCCTGCAGTAAAACACACCCTATTATGTCTTCTATTTGATGCTATATTATGTCAAGTTATTCCTTATGATTGCTTGGAGGCATTGAGACCTGATCAATAATCAAGTCTGTCAGTTCTGTGTACTTCTACCAATGGTATTCTAACTGTCGCTAGGTATATGTTTACTAGGTTTATATTGACTTTTTCATTTCCAATTGTTGCCACCTTGATATTTAGTTTTGCATATTTGTTAGAGCCACTGTTTATCAAGGACATAACTTCTTACCAAATGTTTTTCCAATGAATTGAAAAGGGTTTAATTAAATGTTATCAAGGCAGAATGTTTGTTCTCTTTTAGAATGGGATTGAGGAGAAATATAAGTGTTAGATTGGGGTGTTTTAGGCAGGATACTGAATTTTCAACTAGGAGACTTCAATTGGATTTGTACACACACCGCTATAGTCACTCTATACCATGGACTTGAGCATTTTCAATCTTATTTCGTTACCAGAGTTAATCCTGGGAAACCATTGGTGGCACAGGGAAAGAATTAATCTATTCCCAATTATTAATACACTGCTAATGGCTGAATTTCACATAATGACATGTGGGGGTTAACATTCCGTGAACTATAACATTAACTGCCAAATGGAGGTTCCCATTGATTGCTGTGTTAATGGTTTATAATGAGGAGAGTGATGTCCTCAGCAATGAGAACAAAGGTGCAAAGAGGCTAGGAGAGGATATGGTTTGAGGTATGTAATGCAAATTGTGAACATTCAGTAGTGCTGCAGTATCTCATATCATTCTGCTTGAACAGAAATGATTGATAGAGATGTCAATTATTTCATGAGCACTTGGAAGAATTGGATTACCACTAATAATTACAACAAAGTATTGATCAAGGTTAAAGAATTGAGCTATTATGCAATGCAGTGAAAATAAATGTTGTTTCACAAAGTTTATTACCAAATTATCTTCGAGTGATCAAGTTTTTTACTGCTGTTTCTAGTATTTGCTTAGCTGTAGAGATGTATTGTCCTTATGCTCTTATTTGTAAATGTTTATCATCTGCCATTATGATATTATAACCTGTTTATGCTTTCCATTAGTTGACCACTGAAAATCAGAAAGACATCGATAAGGATGCATTCGCCTTTGACACTGTTGGCAGTAGTGCCATGAATGTCAAAGATGACTTGTTTATTGTAAAAGAAGGGGCTGAGACTTTTAGTTGATGCCCTTTTGCTCCAGAAAGGGATGTAGAACTGCCAATGGTTGCATGAATTCCGGAAGGTGAAAATCATTGGTGCAGTAATATAGAAGCAAAGAATTTGGTGAGTGTTTATATATAATGTTGTGCGTGTATGTATAACAATGTGTACACAATTAACCATCTGCATATTAAATCTAGCCATTTTAAGGTAAAACTTTCCTTGCGACAATTTCAGAGTGTAAAAATCATTTGCATTGATTGGGATTTGAACCCAGATCCCTCAATATCCAGTCGAGTTCTTTAGCCACTGAAGCTACCAAGGTGTCCTCTTAAACTCTGAAATTTTTGGGCTTTTTAAGGAACAAGATGTTGTTTTGAATTATCGTGCATACAATGTCACAGGCATGTCATGTATTGGTGTATGTTGTGCCACATCCCATAAGATTAAAGCCAACTTTTAACACTTATGGTGTTTATACATTGACAAATTTCAACGACACTGGGAGAGATGCCGCTACAATCTGAAATTGATGCATTGAAATGCAAATTAGCAGATGACTGTGTTAAAAGTTACTTTTGCTGCATCTCCCTCAGTTTCTTTGGAATAAAACTATCATGTTTATTTTCTTGAAAACCCTCTTTTATCTTGATGGTTGCACTTGATTGTTTGCTATGCTTTCATTCCTCTGTATGTTTTTTGACCATTAGGCAATTCAATTCCTATTCTCCTTTTTGCAGAAGTTGTTAGGAGAATATTAACACTTCCATTAGTCATTACTGTTCTATGAAAATACATCTTTCTCTGTAATGATATCTCACTTTATCTGTAATGTTCATCTTTCAGGACCCGTTGAAAGATAGAGATGTTTCATTATCCTTAAATAAGGAAGTAGATATTAAAGAAGACTGTCATTTTGACATTTCTCAGGACCCATTGGAAGATGGAGATGTTTCATTATTCATAAATGAGGAAGTAGATATTAAGGGAGACTGTCTTTTTCACATTCCTCAGGAGGATAAATGCCTGGGAACGGATCTATTGCAGGAACAAGGTAATGTCTCATGCCTATTTGTTTTCCACTTTACTTTAAGCGAATCCCTTTCATTGCCCTCAGTGTTTCCTATTCAGTGAGATAGAACTGCTGTTGGGTATACCAACAGTATGTGTCAAAACCAAATGTCAAGGAACTTGTTAATGTTCCTTATTTGTAAAAGCCAAAGCAATGCCTTTCATAACTGTTTGTTCTCTTTTTTAACATTTTTTGCGATATAATTGAAGTTTATTTTTCAAGATGTAGTCTGCATGCATGCCAATTTGCAACTGCTGGGGACTAATGCCATTGGATGAGAAGCACTCTGAATCCATCAATCCTGCTTCCTTTGGGTTTCTCCTAACAGGCCACTTTCTCTCCACAAATAGCACTTTCTACTTTGTTTTTCTCTCTGTCCACTCCACCTTCTTTTCCAAACCTTCACTTCAAAAGTAATCAAATCTTGCATCCCCTCTTGTTTCAATGACTATGTTTCCAAGCCACACAGAGCCAGAGCTTAATGATCCATTCAACAAAATTTAAAAGGTTTCAATTCCTTAATACATTCATTCCCTACCACATACCCTAGGTTGGTACGAGGGGATTTCATGAATCAGGGAGACAGATCAATCCTTATAGATCTCCAGCCTATCCTCAAAAATTATAGTTCCTTCTTCAATCTTTTTCCTAAATGCCCCTTGTTAGCTTTCAAATGCCTTACCATAATACCACACCTGAAATCACATCATGCTTAACATCTCAACCTCCTCCAATAATGACTTCCATTTCCTGCAGTAAAATTATAAATAACACATTTGTTTTAAAAACCAGAATCTCACCAATATCCCATACAGTTTTTAACTCTCTCACCAATTACCTTCTCATCATGACCTCCAATAATGTAGTTTATCTTTAGAATCACCAACTTTACCATTCTCCTCAATATTGGACAGTATGTCACATCCCTCAATATTAGAATGAATGATCATGTCCGGCCTCATGCAAGGTATTTACACTGATTGGGATGTTCCTGAACCCAGATTTTACTCTTCTGTACATATTTAGCTGAATAACAAAGAGCGATACTTGCATTGTAACAGTTGCTATCCATATCAAACCAAATGGTGCATTCCTTATAACCTGTACTTAAAAAGATAGAATCTGTATTTTCCCTGACCATTGAGATAGTTTCCTTTCAAATCTTTGCTATGCCCTTTTCAAAAGGACCTCTCTCCACCAAACGTTCAGATTTATACAGAATAATAAGTATTCCATATATAATTATTACTTATTATTGTTGTCTTCTGAATCACTAACTTTGCCATTCCCTCTAATTTTGGACAGTGTGTCACATCCCTCAATATTATAATTAATAATCTTGTCCGGCCCCATGCAAGGTATTTACAAGTATTAGGATGTTCCTGAACCCAAGACAAATGTTTAATGGTGGTTTTTTTCAATTTCACAGATCCTTCACACATGATAATCCACTCCACTCCCAACACCTTACATGTTATTCCCACTTTTCTAGAAATCCATCATCCAATTTTTCCTTTTGCATCTCTCACCATACCTATCCCTTCCATCTAGCATCCTCAGACCAGACTATGCGGCAATATTTTTAACCCCTCCAAAAGGTAGGATTTTTCAACATCTCCAAAATATGCCTATGTCTAAGCGATAACTTTATCATTTGAGCTGAATTTTTCTCTCGCAAGGCATTTCTTCATGTTAGGAAATATAAGAAAGGCACAGGAAGCCAGATCGAGTGATTTAGATGGATGGGCTAGGAGTTCATAATGTAGCTCATGCAGTTTGGTTGCGACATCTCCAGATCATCTTGTTGTCCACAATGGGCAATTGCAACAAACATTATGCCAACAATTTTTTCATCCCCTTCTTATCAATTGAAATATTGCCATTCTGGTTGACACAGCCTTGGCCGCTGCTATTTTGTGCACCATGAAGAACCATGGTATGGACTTTTTGAATGATTTTCTGGGTAGCCATGTCTGCTGGGTGTCCTGGTCACTCCATATTAAAAACAGATGTTTGTCCACATTAAAATTCATTCAACTGAAATTAAACTGTGATCGTGGTTGGCGAAATTTCCCCATAAACAGCAACCAACTTTGCTTTTTTCTCCTTGCATCTCTATCCATCCAAAAACAAAAAGTGAACTAGTGAAGAATGCCACTCATTTCCCATCTTGTCTTTCCCAAATAGCTGCCAAATACAAACTAACCTTTAAATCAGTCTGAAATTAATTTCCCCATCATTTGATAGATTGCTGCATTCAATAAAAAATTATACTTCCCTCAGAAAGGCCCTTTGTTATAAAACACGGGTACTTATTGAATAGCCCTCATTTAGGATAGATATATATGTGTACCTATATGTATGTGGCTAAGGAGTAAATGCATACATATATATATACAGTATACATGCATATATATAGCATATATAAACATGTAGCCAAGTGGTTAAGAGAAACTGTAATCAACATGAAAGTTTGTTTGTTAGGTAGCAGTAGATTTCACCCAGCACTAAGCCTCACTATGTGAAATTCACACATCAGGGTAAGGGAGCCAGTCCCTATCCCTGTTCCAGAGAAAAGACTTGGCAAGCCAAGACAAAATTCGAGTTATTTAATAGAAAAAACAATCTGTATGCTCCATAAAATATGCCATAGTCAAAACTAATGAATAACATAACTTTAAGTTGCCATATCAATGGTTATTGATTTATTTTTTGCTTTTGATTAATAGCAGTAGCATGAAAGTTGTATTTTGACCACTTTTAAAGAATTTCTTTCCTTAATGATATATATTTTTTCAATGTTATCCTTATTTTGTTAAAGTTCAGGGATGATCCTTTTTTTTGCTTCTCAAAGTCTCTGTCAAAAATACATTTTTTTGAAAAATAAATATCCTAAATTAACACTTTTGGAAAAATTCTGCAAGACAACATGTTATCTCTCTTTTCAACATGTTATATCTCTTTGCATTTTCTGATTGTTTTGTTGAAAAAAGGAAAATAGATGTTATGATAAGTGTTAGAGTTCTTGAATGATGGGCTCTGCTGCTAATGGGACAACTGATGTCTCCTCATTGCTCATGCTTTTTTCACCTAATAATTGATTCTACGACTTCTAGGCAATTGTCTTATAAATATTAATCACAGAAAGATTCTTTTCTCATTTACAGAATAGACAAAATATTACCTAGAACATGCTGAACAAGAGATGGTTTTATTGATGTGAGGTGATTTTGTTTCAGGTTTCTGATGGTACCAATAAAAATGTATAGGTAGCCATATGTATCTTGATTTGGTACATTTTGACATTGACCATCCTACCTTTTTCATTATTCTGCTAAATACTATTTCATATAATTTCCAATGATGCCATTTCCATTCCAAATTCCATGAGAATTTTTCAATGATGGTGGAAGAATCTCGTTGCTTAAATTAGGAAAATCCTCATTAAGAAAAAGAATCTCATAAGAGTATACTGTAAGAGGGTATGATGAAAAGTTCTCAACGTTACATATATGATATTCTAATCAGAGAAAAATTTATTATTTCTCTTTGGGTACATGAATCAAGAATGTTTAAGACAAATTTCAACTTGTTCTCCCTAGGTTTTTCTTTATACATTTTTATAAAGTACAGGTCTTTTGCATTTCTCGTTAAAATAGAAAAAACTCGAATTTCTTTTGGTCATATAATTCATTGTTTTATCAATCATCAATTCCTGAGGAAATTAATCCAGTTAACAAAAGTGTACAGGGATTCTGCTCCTTCAAAATCAACTGTTAATAAGTGAGGAGCTGAATTAAGGCATGGTCTAAAATCCCTCGGAGATGACCCATGTAAAGGATGGACCTAAAGTACTGCCACAGATAAACATCAAAATTTGCAAAATATTGTATTGGACAATAGGCAATTGAAGGTCCTAGCAATAGCTGAGACACTAGAAAAGTTGACTAGAACTGAAATCAGGGATATGTTAGCTCTTGGTAAGATGAATGCTGCATTTTCTGAAATCTAGTTAGAAGCAAATGTGCACACAATTTATGCATCAATGTTTCCACCAATTTAAAAGAAACCAATCCATTTTGTGCTATGATTTTTCACCATAAATGAGACATGAGTCAAACCAGCCCTGCTAGAAACAGAACAGCCAGTCAAAGCAGTGTGTGGAAGTGGATTTCATCCATTTTGGCAAAATGTCTCCATATTCATATCCATCCAATTCAAGCAACTTCCTTAACATCCATCACTAAACCATATTTCTCCAATAGCAGCAGGAGTTTCAGGAGAAATATGAGGTAATAGAGTTTGGAATGTCTAGACAAGTAAAGTTTCTCCCCATCTCTCCCACTTCCATAAACAGAGGGTACTCTAGACTGAAATACCTCAATGTCTCCCCATCTTGAAGGACAGAATCATTGGAATACTGTGACCTTCTGCAGAAGGTTACAGCATTCTAATCCTTATTTTCATGTAGAACCAGATATTTTAATCTCCTAATATTCTAATCCAATCTCTCAAAGATGATATGAACATTATAATCCCCAGAATTGTACACCAATAACTAGAGAATGTCATTGTACTATTCCGGTACTGATATATAAATGTACTTTTGCAGATATACCTTAAGATACTCCAAAATAAATGCAGCGTATTCAAGAAAAATTCTTTTTGTTTTCTCTTACATTGACCGGCATTGTAAAAAAACCAACTGGTCATCAATGAACTGCCAAATATTCTCATATCATTTCTCCAGCAATACTCTTGAGCCAAACTCTGTTCAACTTTGGTATCTTCCATACTAACTGACAAGGCAAAGGGAAAACATCCTGTCTCAATGTCTTGTGTACAACATTGTTTGCATTTTTCAATTAGATCACTGCACTGACCATCATAATCTAAACCTCAAGGAAATAGAAGGCAGGTAACTTCATCAGCAATTTGTGCAATAATGCCTGGAACAGATTCTACATAGCTCTTCTGGACACAGCCATGAGAGACAATTCTCACCTAATCCTAACACTAAACCTCACACTTAATAAATAGGTGACATATATGGCCATAAAAACCTTATAGTTAATTCATTTATTGGACATCCGATAAGCAAAAAATTAGTTGTAACCATTGCTTAAAAATTGATAATGAATTGAAAGATTGTCCTGAAAAAGTGTATGGAATTTTAATTTCAAAGAAGGATGGAATCATTTCTGTTGCATTTATTATTATCATGATACACATAATTATAAAGAAATTATTTCATTTTTTATTCAATAAAATTACACATAACAGGTGAATAATGACACTTTTATTACAAAATCATTCATTTGACACATCAGTTATATTTTGCCTCAGCACTATTTAGGAGACCGATGGTTCTCAATTTAGAGGACTTCAGTTTTTTTGCTTACAACGCATCCTTGTTTTAATGATGGTACTTAATTTAAATGCTTCCTAAATTATTGCTCATCCATGTCAGTATATGGCCAAGAATAATACCCCAGTTAGGAATAGCAAGTGAATGGCTTTGAAAACATCTTACCGTTGCATGTGATCACTTCAAGTGTCACTCTGAGTGAATGTTCTTTAAGCATATATTTCACTCCTGTGGGTTTTCATCAGTATGTGTCATCATGTGCCTCCTTAGACAACTATTATAACCAAATGCTTTACCACATACCCTGCACATGTATGGACTTACATTAGTATGTGTCAACACGTGAATCTTTAGAGTACCACTATGTTGGAATGCTTTCGGGCACCAATTGCATTTATGTGGCCTTTCGCCAGTGTGAGTCAACATGTGAGTTTTCAGATTACTATGTTGGACAAAGTGTTTTGTACATACATTGCATTTGTGGCTCTTTTCCCCAGTGTGTGTCACCATATGCTTCTTTAGATTACCACCATGAGCGAATTCTCTGGAACATATCCCACATGTGTGTGGTTTTTCTGCAGTGTGTCATCATATGCTTCTTCAGATCATAATTATGGGTGAATCCTCTGGAGCATATCCCACATGTGTGTGGTTTTTTCCCAGTGTGTCATCATATGCCTCTTTAGAACAGCACTATGAGCGAATCCTCTGGAACATATCCTACGTGTGTGGTTTTTCACCAGTATGTATAGAAATATGCTACTTTAGTTCACAATCTGTACTGAATCTTTTGGAACATATCTTACAAGGATATGGTTTTGCACCAGTGTGTCTAAACATGTGAGCCTTTAAAATGGTTTTCCGAATGAATCCTTTGCAGCATATATCACATCTGTATGGCCTTTCAGCAGTATGTGTCATCATATGCCACTTTAGACTATCATGGTAATTAAATTCTTTTGAGCAAACATCGCATTTGTGATGTCTCTCATCAGTGTGTATCAACATGTGCCTCCGTAAATTACTTTTCACTCTGAAACATCTCAAACATAATGCACATTTAAATGCCTTTTTTCCAGTATGTATTGACATGTGGCTTTTGAGATGACTCAGATGATGAAAGTTTCTGGAGCACAATTCACATTGATACTTCTTTTTCAGAGCATGCACCGATTTAATATGTCTTGAAAGGTAATCTTTTCCTTCAAAAACCTCTGAGCAAACATCACATCTAAATTGCTTCACTTTGTTAAGGTGTATATGCATTACGTGATCTGTTAGAAGCTCATTTTGTGCAAATACCTTGTCACAAAATTGACAGACATGAAGTAAAGTGTCCACAACACTCTCTCCTGAACCATCTTGCTTTGGGTAACTATCTGAAAGATTTGAAGGATAAGGTAAACAAGTCAATCAATAAACTGTTAATTCCTGCAAGGAAATAATCTATTATCACCAGTTGGTATGAACACATTAACATATATAAATAACTATACACGTAAAACTGATCATATACAGGGTTCATCCAGAAAATAAGTGTACTGATTTTTTCCCAAAAAATTTTTTTCCTGAGCTCAGTACACTTATTTTCCGGACAAACCCTGTATCGATTATAATTCTTAACTGATAACATCTAAAATCAGCATAGCAAAACAAAAAAGTCTTAAAAAAACAGCAACATTGACAAACACCTAAGAGTGTGATTGCTTAATGTAAGGAATATGGTCACAGAACCAGCAGTTTCTTTGATCAGTGCAGTGAAACAATGACTAAGGAAACTTGCAGGTACGATGAGAAAAAATGCTGTTTGCAGTGGTTAACTTTTATTTTGGGGCAAAATACTTATGATTTTTCATCATTCTTTTTGCAATTGATGATCACATTAAAAATGGCATTTCAGTAAATTTAAAACTTTAAGGACTGTTTATCAATAATTCTTTCACACCAGAAAGCAGAAAAAGTGAAGACAGCAATCATCAGTTGTACTTACTTTGTACCTGCAACACCTCCTCTTCCAGTCTTCCTACCATCTGAGGAATGTCAGCATCACCCTCTTCCTTAATGTTTATTTCCTCATCAGAGGACATATGTGATTCTGCATCTTCTAAATGGCCCTACAAAATCAAAGAAAAAATGCTTACGACATTGAGGTTATCAGAGCAAAACATTAACAAAGTAACATAAATTATCAAAATTCAAATAAAAAATTATAAACTTGTATACTTCAAATTATAATTAATATTTTAGCTGACACCTCATGAAAAAATGTATTTTTTCTTCAAATAATTTACTTGCATTAACTAAACCATACATTAACTTATTTTACCCATAATCAAATACAATTTAAAGCAAGGTTAGTTCAGGGAGTACCCATCGATAAAATGTAAGTTAATATATGTATTACCATGAATTAAAGAATCGGGTATAGAAATATTTACATACTTGTAATTATTTAGTGACTAACAGTTGTTATAAACCATATCGCAGCAGTTAATAGTAAGGTTGGTTTGGGAGTTAATGTTAGAAAAAGCCCCAGAGCCTCACATGACATTACGTGCAATTCATAAATAATACTTCATAAAAATGTCCACAAAAGCATAATTAACTTTCATCTTGCAACTGATAGCTTATTATCAGTAGAAGAAAACACAGAACTGATGGACTTAAATCAGTTCTACACGCCACCATGGAATCATAAGGAGGGAGAATTCGCTAGGATAAATCATCAGTTAGGGCACATAATAGGGTATGAATTCCTGCATGGAAATATTTCATCGTGAATACGGATTGGAATAAGACAATAGACAAAGGAAGAGGTGGGGGACTATGATTTAGGCTCAATGAATGACCGACCATGGGGAGAAATCAATGGAGCTCTGCTGGAGGGAGATAGGGGTAACTCATCACCAGCACATGGTTTAGGCATGTCAAAAGGCCTACGCATACATGGTGAATGATTCCAAGTGACTAAGAAAGATAACAGTTACATTATTAATTATGTCTTGGCAAACAATGAGAAACAGCATGAACAATTTCTATATATCAAGTTGCATTTAATTAAGCACAAGAGTTAAATAATATAATCGAAGTAAATAAAATATAGGGGAAAAAGAACAATTTTAAGGATGCAGTTTGAGGATATGGATAAAGACCAAGGAGGAAATTGGTGGAATATACACAAAGGCAGGCTGATTGTTTTATGTCTAATATGATTGGCATTTTACTGTTATTGGACTAAATAAAGAAATTGCTAAAGCTCTGTCAGAAAAAAGGGAGAGGATAAGATTTGGTAAAATAACCCATACAAAAAGCCTGAAGTTTCCAGTGTCTAATTAATTTTTACTGTTAATTCTAAAACGGGATTAAAATTAAACTTTCAAATAAACAAAATTATCACCTGTGAAAGAGAAAATTTGTTAACTAAATGCTTAAATTTTTCCCGATTTTATAATATAATGTTTTTGTTAATATATAAAATGACTGGGATTACTTTTATCCATTGTATTGCTGAGAGAATAGTTTTTCTACAAATCTAATCCAAGAAAATGTTAAAAAATATAATCATTCCTGACGTAGTTTAATTCCATGAATACAGTTTATCTTCTCTTGATTGGTTATCCATTCTTTGGTTGCTGTTGGATATACATCTTTTTTGGATTCGATTATAGATGATAGCCAAACACTCAACACATCGATTTTTAAACAGGCAAAATATCATTATATTCTTCATTCCAGTTAAAGATACCAACCAGGGATAATTTGCATCCTCCAAAACCTAATAACATATTTAATACACAGATACTAACCATAGAATGCATGAAACTCTGTTTTCTTAATATAAATATGCATTTTGAAAACCATGTACCAAATATATACACCGACTACTAAATCACTTAAACAAAGATATCTCGCAAATATAATTTAGTTAAACACATAAATCACACGCATAAGTCTAAACTTAATTCAAAATCATACACATAAGTCTAAACTTAATTAAAAATCTATTAAATCCTCTATAATATTTTTCAGCATTAATTGCAATTTACTATTTTCACCAAAAACATTCATCAAGAGACCACAACTGCTTAAACATAATCTGCGGACTTCAAATTTGGCTTTATTACACATTCTGTTCATTGTTAAGTACTCCAAATGATTTACGGGACAACTTAACGTTGGAAGCATCATGGTATCAGTCTCAATTTACTATAAGTACTATTAAGAGTTATTCTAACATCAATAACACAAGCATTTGCAAATGCCTATGTTATTGCTATAATGCTTACTTTCTATCCTATACTTATGACTCTAAAACAATTCCTAACTCTATGTCATGCCTCAGTCTTAGCATACTTCTCCTAGAACCTATCTATAATACCTTTTCATCTGCCACATGGCTTGATGCAATAATGACAGTCAAACCTGACAAAATCACAACATTTGGGTAACTTTCTGCCCCAGAAATATCCCTGCATGATCTATTTTTTTTTTCATACTCAGATGTCTTAAATTTAAGCCGAAATTCATTCTTATTTGCGATGTCAAGTCCATAAATGTCAAAGACCTAGTATCCAATATGGTTACCATTCCGTGGCAGTCTCTAGAATTACTTTATAATGTAGATAAAATAGTAGAACTATTTAATACGTTCTTAAATGACCGAGAAGAGAAACATGAACCATTTAAAAAAATCGGACTGGCAAAACCATGCTACCCTTGGATATCAGATGAAATAAAATATGTGATTCACAGGCATTATGCAGTCTATAGCCTGTTTAAAAATATACAAAACAAATATGTATTAAATATCTACAAAAAACTATGCAACAAAACATAACAAGTCATCAGAAATTCCAAAATCAGATATGCCTTCAAAATACCTACAGAGCCTCCGTCACATATTTGGAAAAGCTTGAAGTACCATGGCATCAGAAAAACTAAAAATCAAAACTCTCCACCTGCTGACATTTTTCCAGATGCCCTTAACCATTTGTAATGACCTAAAATTGTTACTTTGTGGAAGCAATGCATATTGAAGAGTTGAACACTGTTTTTCTGCACGAGTTTTGGTGAGCGTGGCCTTTGTTTCGACTAGCGGGGTCTTGATGAAGATTTAATAAGTTGAAACCTGGGTCTTGGATGTTGCAATAATTGTGGTAAGCAGATTGTTTTTTTCTGATTTTGTGTCAATTCCACCTACTCCCTCCTTCCCTATCCCTGCTACCTTCTAGCCTCTCCTTTCCTCAACCATTCTTCTCTCCTCTCTTCTGCCTCCCGTTCCTATCCTTTCCCTGGCCCCCTTCTCTTTCTCTCGCACCCATCACCTTTACTATGTATATATATATATAGCAATATTTTAAAGTCTCACATACTTGAATAATAATGTATAACACTAAGTACTGGTGCACACAGACAAAAATACAGAAACACATGAAAAAGAGACTAATTATTTTTTGAATTTTTGGTGCTCATAGCCACTTTCATCAGTGGTCGTAGCCACAGATTTTATCTTCCCGTCACTCCTCAAATGAAAGAATCTCTGCATTTGCAGACCCTTACCTCCAACCAATAATCATTCCCTACCTACCAGCAACTTCTTTTCCATAAATAATAAGTTATTCTTGCAAATCTATGTCATTGCCATGGGCAGCAGGTTTAGCCCTTCCTATTCAAACCTTTTTCTTGGTCTTGAAGAGTAGAAATTCCTGTTAAAACAATCACTGAAACCTTTATTGAGGCTCAGATACATCGATGATATCATCATATGGTAGTCATTCCCTGAAAACTGTAACTTCTGACCTCAATTGTTCATCCTGTCTCCTTCAGTTTTAGTTTCTTCTTCCCAAATCATCTTCCTGGATGTATGTAACATTTATAAACCAAACATTTTACACTTCTGTACATATGAAACCCACCAATAAACAGCAATACTTACTCTATGATAGTTGTCACTCATATCACACCAAATCCTTCATTCCTTATTCCCTGTCCATAAGAGGACAGAGAATTTGCAATGATCCTGACTCTCTTGATAAATTCCTTTCGAATCTACACCATTTCCTCCTCAAACAAGGCTGTCTCGAATCCGTCCTGATCAAAAGAATCCAAAAACATGCCCATACTCTAAAACTTTTCTTTGGTGCAGTAAGCTACCCTCTTTAAATTTGCACCACATACTTTCTTGGCTAAGAATCTTTATGATTAATCGGAAAAGATCTCTACCCTATCCTTAAAAATCATAATGCCACCACCAATCTTTTCCTAAATGCCCCTCAGTTACTTTCAAATGCCTCACCAACCTATCCAATCTTCTTAAAACAACCAAACCTTCTTAACTCCTCATCCTGTCCCAAAAAAAAATCGCATTCCATGCAATAAAAATGAGATGTAAAACATGTGCTTTTTTCAAAACCAGAATCTTATTCTTCTCCCACCCGCTTTTTAACTCTCTCCTACCAATTCCCTTCTCCACTTGCACATCTAGCAATGTAGTGTACCTGCTGAAGTGCCACCTTTGCCCTGCCTATTATATTGGGGCAGTGTATCCCTTAATCCCTTTATATTAGAATTAACTACCAACAAGCTTGAGGCAAGAATTCTTCCCTAATTGATTTGTTCCCTATCTACAAATATGCCTCTGAACATAACACTATTCCCTTCGATAAATGCTATATGAAGTATCCGTCTTCGCATCCATCTTACCCTCTGATCCTCCACTGAAACTCAAAACCATTAAGAGCAATCCTTTATCAGGCTCTTGGAGTCTTAGAATTGGCCAGGAATCAATATTAGGCGTCAATCACCTTGTTTCAAACATTTTCATCCTCCCTCTGCCCCCATCCCCTTCTAAGTTTTACCCACCCTTCTAATGCTGCCCCTCCAATCCTTTTTATTCCAAGTTCTCTCCCAACCTTCCTCTTACATCCATTGCTCCAGCCCTTTTATTCCCTTCAGTTCTGTCCCTCTCTTCCCTGAGGAAGGTAGCTATGACCACTGAGAATTTGAAAAATAACCAGCCTCTTCCCTGTGTTTCTGCCTGTTTACTAATCCTGTGGTACATATTATATACATTTTTTTTCTTTTTGATGCGTAAATCTGTCATAAATGAATCTGTGTGTGTATATGTATATATGTTTACACATGAATGTATTTTTAAGTTTAATGCACAATATAGCATGTATTTGATAATGGGTTGAATGGAAGAAGGGACCATTAAGTCTCAACTTTGCCCAAATAAAGACCTTTATCTATCTTCAATCAATTCTAATTCCTCACAGCATGACAATTCTCATGGGCACAATAGATATTACATACACTTATACCTCTTTATCTTACAGGGAGGGGCTTAGAAGCCCTGAAATATAACCTCTTCTTACAAACCACAACATATCCAATCCATTTATTTATTTTTCTATGGACCCAACTGGTTTTAACCAAAACTGCTTTCCAATTAAAGGACAAGCTATGTTGGCAAATACAACGGTGATTCAAAAAGTAAGGTTCCTTATTTTTCTTCATGAAATATCAAATTTTATGTACATCCTTAGAACGGTTGACCATTTAGCTATCTTTCTACATTGCTACCTTGATGATGAATCACTATTTGTAACCTTGTAAGCAGCTTTTTAATACCGGTGTGATATCTTTCTTTTACTGTGTAACAAAGCCAACTGATGACTGCTTCCCTGATGTAAATTAATTGCCATTTGGCGGAAATGTACGGTGAGGAGTGTATGGACATCAAAAATGTGCTGAAGTTGTGCTAGGAGTTTTAAGATGGCTGGGAAAATGTTTACAATGAGCGGCAGTCTTCATGGCCAAGTTTGTTGGAATCTTTGGTAGATTTAATTAATGATATGATGTGAAATAATCAGGGAATTACCCTTCATGAGATAGAAGACCTTAAAAAAATGTTGCTATTTTTCCATAATGAATATTGGGTCGGAGGATCTCAGTTAAAACAAGTTGTCTCAAGGAAGAAGTGTTTCCATCATGATAATGGCCACAACAACATGCATGTCTTATCATCCTTCTGAATGAATTCGGTTGGGATATCATTGACCACCCTGCTTACAGCCCTGACAATGCCATCAGTTACTACTATTTGTTTCCCACTCTTAACTCCTGGGAGAACAGAAATTTAAGTTAGACAAGGAAGTGCATAAAGCAGCCATCAGTTGGCTGTGTGTTATGGCAGGAAAAAGGTGCAATAGCAATATTAAAAATATAATGATGCAAAATGTAATTGATCATCAAGGCAACTATGTAGAAAAATAGCTAAATCCTCAGGCTTTTTTTACGATGCATATCATGTTGAGAATAAATTTGATTTTTCACCAAAAAAGTTAGGAGACCTTTTTTTCAAATTGCCCTGGTAAAATGCAGTACATTGGACATGCCTAGAGCTCCTCAATATGCGAATCTTTTTATCGGTAAACTTGCACATGAGTACCCCTGTACAACAAAACCCTCAAACCCTACTTCTGGATCTACAATATTAATGACATTTTTCTTCATCAGTCACACAAATGCAAAACTTTATCCTCTTATTTTTTTTCTCAACTTGGTTTCTACGGTATCTTTCAATTTATCTGCATATGACACGAATATAACTTTCCCAGATATTTAAAATTCACATGCAGAAAAATAATTTTAACACTTTAATTTAAATAAAACTAACCACCATAAATTGACAATAGATTCATTTCAACAGTGGCAGCCCAAAACACATGAAATGCTTTATCTTTTCCTTACTCTTTATCTATGGACTCTGTTTCTACAAATACCCTCCCTCAAAATAAAAATACATGTAGCAACTCCTTGACTTTCTCAGAAAATAAGGGTATCCTGGAAAACTGCTGAATAGTTAAATTCTCAAACCTTCAACCCAATAAACATCTTTTAATCAACAAAACTGCCTGCAATGAGCTAAACATATCCTCACTTTATTTCCAAACACAATAAAATTAAACAAAATCTGTGATCTTTTCTTGATTATTAATAAGATTCAGTCCAGATCACTTTTATTACCACATTGTCCCTCTATTTTGTTTGTATGCCCATTAAATTAGCAGTGCATTTGCATCTTCAAGTTGACCTGCAAGTAGCTCTGTCTCTTCTAAGCTCATGTCTACAAATATGCAACGGCACATGCTGCAAATGCTGCCTTTTTTTTAAGACCCTTTAACATGCTTACTATCGCATTGTAACCCGACCCCACCTGCACCACAAAGGACATATTGTCTCTCTACATTAACTTCTGCCCTGCCTTATACATTGGTTAATGAAACACCACCTTTTTCCTTCTTAATCAATAACTAAGTCTATTCTACCAAATCCCCCATCATTCTTAATTATCTTATCCTTAATCAGCCCACGTCTCACAACTTATCTTTTGACGTCCACTTCTCTGTTTAGCTCATTAAAATCCTTTCAAATCCTGCACGTAGCCTAAAGGTAAGAACCGCGAAATGACACATATCTGAGTGCTCCTCTCATTATAAGCATATGAGCCTTACCAAGCCCACAGAATGAATCAAACAGCTGGATACCTATCTTAAATTTCTGTAGGAGGGACAGACTGAATAACGAGATGTTTACATAGAAGGGCTAAAAAGTAAGAAGAGAAAGGGCAGTGAAATCATCCCAGCAGACACCAAAAATTTGAAATGGTATCAGAATGCATCCAGCCCTATCAGCTTCACTCAGAGCACCCGATTAAAACAGCACCTCTACTATTCTGACACACCTGAACAGTCCTTAATTGACACAAGCCATCTATTTCAGCACTTAAAACTAATCCTGCCTCAAAAGACATCATTATGGGACCTAAAGTGAAGGGTTAAAAAGGTAAAAATGTGGCTTCATGGAATGATCCATCATTTAACAACTACCCCTACGTCAAAATTCAATATAAATAAGGAGATTAATGTAATTAGAACATAAGCAGTCAAAAATGTCTATTTAGATGATCTAATTGCTAAACTGTACCTGAAGAAACTTACAGAAATAGCCTTAAGACACATTTAAAACCAAAAAATTTTAAAGATCCCATTGCTAAAAGGCCACCAGTAATCAATCTAGGCACTATATCTTAAAATGTAATTAAAATACTGCAAAAAAGAAAAATAAACTTGCCTTTTCAAGTGGTTTATGCCTTAAGAACCTGATCTCTCACACACTAAAGACAAAGTCCCCAAAAACTAGAGGAGTTATGTGTATGAGTTAAAGTGCTCAGAATGTAATACAAATTGTATTGGGCAAACAGGATGGGAAATTTAACGAAAAAATTAAAGAACATGGGTAAAATAAGGGCATAACATCCCTCTGTGCAAAGAAACTCAAAATCAAAAGTTCCCACAAAAGGGTATTTGTGAAAAAAATTACTTACATTGAAAATAAATGTCAAAGGCTTGATGCATTGGAGCAGTTGGAAATTTTAAAATGCATCCACTGCAAAGATATCAGTGCCAATGGAATTTTGTATCCCTCCAACTCCACACTCCTACACCAATTCCATTAAGCTAGCACTGGCCATTATGCTACTCCTAGCCATTATGTTAGCACTGGTAGATAAATTTCATAAATATGGAAAATTATCGTAAAATGTGACAAAAAGCTTAAGTTATGTTGCCACAATAAATATTAAAAACTGTTTAAAAAATTAAATATAACTGCTTTCCGACCTTAGAGTAGATATTAATAGAAAAATAACAATCAATATGAATAAATAAAATTTATAAAAACGGATTTATCTATTTTACAACTCACATTAAATCCATTTGTCACCTGAATTAATTTTTGATACTTACACATCTATGATTACTAGATAATATTAAGCTGCACAACTGGTAAAAATAATTACATACGCAACTCCTACAAATTCCGTTAATATCACTAACTGAAAACTACCCACTTTTTGCTTCACATTTTGCATAATAATTCCTGGAGTTTCTTCGTGAGGAGGAAATTTCTACAAAACAATACGATTTTACTGGCTTTTCAACAAGTAGTCATACCTACATTATATTATTAACCACGAGATATTATTTCACTTATGTACAGAATTAATGATCTTTTCTGCTTTTTTAAATATTTATGCACTATAATGGCCCTCTTTTATTAAATATTTTCACTCTTTTTCGAAAAAAATGTCAGTATAAGTACACTCTCACATACTCTTCCAATAAAAATTTAAGTATTACATTTTTTTCCTACGTTCATACTTAATGCATAAAATATTCGCAATTTTTAATTTGGTACCCGTATTTGCCACTTGCTCATTAGACATTTAGGCATTCGTACAATAGGGAGGAAATTTATTTAATATAAATACGTTTATTAACCAATATAACTTACTTTCTTCAACGCATATTTTTAACAAGGACATTGCTCAGAACATTACGAAAAAAATACATAAGTTATATACAACTCACCTTTGCGCGACCAATATTTCTCTCTTCCTGTTTCTTTTCCGCTTGCCTCTCCAATATAAGATTGTTTTCATGGCATTGCTGCTTAAACATATAGAAATCGGTCACTATTTTAAAGCACTGATAGCAAAGGAACCACGGGTTGCTTCCTTCCCTCACTACCTATGAAAACAAGATTATCAAAGTATAAAACCCCATACATCATCTCTCAATGGAACTCTAATTATTGAAAGAGTAATGCAGAGGCTTTGTTTTGATCTAGAACCGGGCACTACCAAAAATTTCGTGGTGAAATTACGATAAAAGTGTCACGGTGAAAACGTAAACATGCAATGGATAGCTTACTTTTAATTCCAATAGCTCTTCTATTGCTTCCCGCACCAGTTGCTCAGCATCGTCGTTTTCACAAAAAATATTCGTCAACCGACCACCACCACCAAGACATAGTCTACACTTTAAACTTTCTTGTCGAGGCATTTTCCTAACACTTCCAAGTGTCAACACAATATATACGTAAACAAGAGATTCCAAAATGGCCGACTATATTTCGATGAGTCGTTCGTTCTGAATCGATTGTTATATGCGAATTTGAGAATCGATTGGGTTTGGTTTTTGCTCTAAATAATCACCATATTCAAATAAATTTCAACATCTTAAAATTATTTAAACTCTCATTCAATAGAATATTATGATTCCTTTGAACAAATAATACAATTGAAAAACCAAACATTTAAAATAGTACTCAGTTGTCTAATATTAGTCAGTAAACCCCAACATTACATTGTCTGAAGCGTAAGAGTATATTTTATTTATTATTTGTAGGTGAACTTACAATTTTAATCCTTTTAAAGTGAGGCTTTAAATAGATTGCTGGTTTCCCAGAGTTAATATTTCCAACAAGGGTCAATGGCCAAAACGGAGCAATTTTTAATTAGCTAATTTATGTCGTAAAACATTGAAATTACCTTCTCATGTAGGTGATGACCTGTAAAGTAATAATTAAACAGACATATTTAGTTGCACTTTATGAAATTTAACATTATAGTTAAAATAAAATAATGGCACAGATTCTGATAAATACAATTACTTCCAGCCAAGGTTCAATGCATTCTTAATATTTATATACAACACGAAGTGGATGCCTCTGTTACTTGATTTCAGTAAGATTATTCAAACTAATAGTTCTTATTATCTAAACAAAACATTTTTTTTCACCCTCAAGCCATATTATTTAGATAGTGCCTTTTTGAAATAAGTTCCTATGAGAATAGTAATACATTGCATCAATGTTTTCGCCGGCTGTAACTAAGTATATCCAAAATCATGTCTACCAAAGAAGTCATACCAATTCAGTAAATGTGACAAATATGTTTTAGTTCTTTCCCAAATTGTATATTACAATGGAAAATTGCCAACAAATCCATATGTTAATGTTCTGTGTAGGTATAGCATGCATTAATATACCCTTAGGTATATTTATTCTTTGAATAAATCGAAAAATAAAAATATCAAGGATTACAATGCATTTCTTCTTCCTCTTTCAGATTCCTCCCAAAAATCCTCTCACTTCTCCCTACTTTGCACTTTTTTGGTTGTTTTTTCTCATCTAACTCATATACATTAATATATACTTCGTTACTTGTATCGCATTTTAGAAACAGCGGGACGTGAGCTGCCGAATAATATTTTTGACTTGCATTCTGAAAGGAACGGATAATAATAATGGCACAGTAGAACTTGTAATATATTTTAATTACGACAGCTGATGCATGCGTACAATGACTGTTATTCTTGAATGTTTTAAATCTTAAACAATACTTTTTGTAAGTATTTTGACACGGATCTTTGAAATGTAGAAACGGAACAGTAATATTTTAATTCATTTATTTTGATGTCAATGCAAATGGATTCTATTCATACTACATCTGCTCATAGAGATTTAAAAATACTTGCATTCATACTTTCCTTGACTCAGCTATTAATTACATCTCATTCATCGCGAGAAAATTTTTCATTTGCGTTACCCGGGTAAAGATTCTCTCTTTTTATATCAATCGATTCCAATTCAAAATGAAGGGAATAGATGAAGAACGAAATGCAAGTGATCAGTTGTTTGGATAACTTTATACTACTCCAAGTAAATAGAGACTGATGCCGTGATACCTTTAACGTAAGGCGTTCCAGTAAATCATTTGGAGTAGTTAATCACGAACAGAATGTGCAATAAAGTCGTATTTGAAGTCTGTTTATTGTGTTTAAGCAGTTGCGGAAAGTTGATGAATGTTTTCGGTGAAAATAGTTAATTACTATTATTGCTGGAAAAGACAATGGAGGATTTAATAGAAGTTTAAGTAAGTTTAGATTTAAATGTGCGATGGGTTTCAATAAATTACATTTACAAGATACGTGTATGTAGAAAGGATTTCAAAGTTGGTTTTTATATATTGTACACAGTTTAAAAAATGTACATTTATATTAAGGAAACCGAGTTACATGCATTCTGTGGTTTATATCTGTTTATAAAATATGTTAAATAGGTTGTGAAGGATGCATATTATCCCTGGTTGGTATTTATCCATGTTTCGAGTGTTCGGCTGTTATCTATAATCGAATCCAAAAAGGATGCAATCCGACAGGAACCAAAGAATGGATAACCAATCGAGAGGAGATAAATTGTACTAATTGCATTGAACTATATTGGCAATGATTACATTTTTTTGCTAGAAGGAATATTTTGTGACATTTTCTTTGATTAATCTGTAGAAAAACCATTCTCTCGAGAATACGACGGATAGAAGTAATCCCAGTCATTTAATATGTTAGCGAAAACACTTTATCTCACAAAAGGAAAAATTTTAAGAATTTAGCTAATGATTTCTTGGGTACTCTTTCATGAGTGATAATTTTTTTTGTTTGAAAAGCATTGAAAGTTCAGTTTTCATCCCTTATTGGAATTTGCTATACAAATTATTTTTACACGAAGGAAAATTTTGGTTTTTATGTTATGGGTTATTTTAGGAAATATAGCCTTCTCTTATTTACTGACAGAGCTTAAGCAATTTCTTTATTAAGTCCAACAAAAGAAAAACGCCAATAAAATTGGACATATAACAATCAGCCTACCTTCGTGTACACTCTGTCAATATCCTAAAAATTGTTCTTTTTCCCCTATATTTTATTTACTTCGATTATATTATTTTACTCTTGTGCTTAATTAAATGCAACTTGATTTTTAGAAATTGTACATGCCGTTTCTCATTGTTTGCCAAGCCATAATTAAAAATATAACAGATATCTTTCTTAGTCACTTGCAATCATTCACCATGCATGCGTAGGCCTTTTGAGATGTCTAAACCATGTGTTGGTGATGAGTTACCCCTATCTTCATCCAGCAGAGTCCCCCACCAAAGTCCCCCACCTCTACACTATCTCTTCCTTTGTCTATGGTATTCCAATCTACTACCTTGATCAA